>NC_026005.2:13404071-13711252 GCF_000442705.2 Elaeis guineensis | reverse complement strand
CCCCTCCATCGGTCGGCGAGCTTTATGTAAGTCGGCCATATAACCTCGGGGTTCAGTCGGTCGGGATGGATACGCCCGACATACCCCCAGTCGGCGATGGGCCGTTGGACGGCCGGCGGTCAGCCGCTGACGGCATCCGTCAGTCGGTCGCCCCGACCGACGATCGGTCGGGCGGTCGGGCCCTCCGGCAGTCGGTCGGCGGGTATCCCCCAACATCAAGAAAGAGCACTCCGAGTCCACCCACGCTAATTGCCTCGATTTTTGTGATTTCATCGGGCTATGTTCTCCGGCAATTGGCTGATCGTGGGATGCCACTAAGCGGTGGTGGTTCCGGCGGAGACCGATAGAACGATGGAAATTGCCGAGGCGAGCTGATCGAAAAGTCTTTGGTAAGGCCGTCAGGATATATAAGTCATCGAATAGTTATTAACCATTAGAAAATCTCTATAATAGACAAAAAAATTTCTGAAAAATTACATTTATTTTGGACTCTCAAAAATTTATAATACACCTAAAATCAAGAATAACTTTGTTTTATACTCGACTCACTACCAACTCCACTGCCCAGCTCCATCTAAACTCTTCTATGCATCGAAGCATCCACATTAGAACCCTAGCATAGAATCTTTTTGTCTTTGATGATTTTGCAATTTTTGATTTGGAGGTCCTGTCGCGATTTGAGCTAGCTCAACTCTATGGTGACAACAAATCTTGTCCTGCAACCATCTCTCTCGAATCCAATTCAACAACCTCAACTCTATGGCAATAATAGATTTTTGATTAAAAATGATTAAAAAGCATAATCTTACATCATCTTATAGACAAATTTTAATTTAAAACTTTTAGATAAATTACATAAATATTTTAATAAATAAATTGGGTCGTTTGTTCTCCCATTACATCAAAAAAAATATTTGGGCAAAAACTCTATTCGAGAAAAATTACGAAGTTGTATCTGTTTTAATAAAAATTATGCAGAGATGAAAATAACCATACTAGCTAACATAGATACTAAGATTATAATATATTATTATATTACTCGGAAACCTAGCACTAAACCCCGTATTGTAGGGGTTTAATCGATAATAGTAAATTTAAAAATCATATAGATTTATACTTTTATTTTTTATGTCAAAAAAAAAAAAAATAAAACTTGATACGTGGTATTGCGAGAGATTATCCTGTAATCTTACGTATCAACATGAAATACCACTTCTAATATCCGTGTAATGCGAGGATTTAATCGATAATAATAATAATATTTATTTTTTTTATTAATGTTAGTAAATTTAAAAATCATATAGATTTATATTTATATTTTTATTTAAAAAAATATAAAAATAAAAAAATAAAATTTCACACATGATGTTGTGAGAGATTATCCTATAATCTTACGTGTCAATACAGAATGCCACCCCTAATATCCATATATCTCTTTACTATATAAGTTTAATTGATAATAATGATAATATTTATTTTACTATTAATATTAGTAAATTTAAAAATTATATAGATTTATGATTTTATTTCTTATTTAAAAAATATATAAAAAGTAAGAAAAAGTAAAATTTGACACATGGTATTGCAATAGATTATTCTATAATCTTATGTGTCAACATAGAATACCACTCCTAATATCCGTATCATGCAAGGGTTTAATCGATAATAATGATAATATTTATTTTTCTATTAATGTTAGTAAATTTAAAAATCATATAGATTTATGCTTTTATTTTTATTTAAAAAATAAAAATAAAAAAATAAAACTTGATATATGGTGTTGTGAGAGATTATTTTATAATCTTATCTATCAATACCGAATGCCATTTCTAATACGCATATATCTCTTTACTTAATTGATAATAATGATAATATTTATTTTATTATTAATATTAATAAATTTAAAAATCATATAAATTTATGATTTTATTTTTTATTTAAAAATAATAAATTTTAATTTATATAATCTTACGTATCAATATGAAATATCATTTTAATATTTTAATATTTTATTATTATTATATAAATATAGATTCATGCTCAAATTCTGAAAAACTCCTGAGAAACAAATTAACAAGAAGGTGAACTGAGAACTCGTGCCAACTGTTGATCCGGTGCCTTTTCGCTGCCCCGGCAGATGGGCAGACCTCGGAACCAACGGTCAGCCACGGACTGATGCAATCACGATTGTGCACGTGCCCGCACTGCAGCAGACCTTCCCTTCCGCTACCAACTTCTCCAGGCATATGGCGCAGCTCTTTTGCTCCAGACCTGGCTTCACAACCATCAGTCGACGACGAATGATGGACAACGACCGTGATTTCCTGGAGGGCAGGGGGATCGCCGGCGGCAAGTGGCGGCCGCGGTGGTGGTGACGGTGAATGTGGGAATAGAATTGCCGGTCCGTCGTAAGCTTTTGCGGCCTATAGGACGATCTTACAGAAGCTTGGCACCAGTAATACCACGACCTAGGTGATTAAAATGATCAAAAAATAGTCTTCTTCTTTGTCGGTTAACATGGGAGAGCAAGGATTTAGTGCGGTGTTTAGAGAGAGGTCTACGTATAGAAGGGGCTCTATAGATTTTCTCGGGAGCTCGAGAGAAGAAGATTTGATCATACATAATTAAGAGAAGAGTCGAAGGCGAGATATATAATCCTCTGCAAGGTAGAGTTAGAGACAAGTTCTTACTCTACATCTAACTCGAAGAGGACTTCCCGGATGACTAGGATTTAGAAAATATCAGAACGACGAGATGTCAGTTTTTGAGAAAAACTCTCACTCACTTCATTAAGATGTTGGAGGATTACGAAACTGTAGGACAAAACTGCATCACAGTTAACAACTACAAATTAAAGCGAGGAATCAGAGGCTAAAAGAACAAATTGTTGCGAGAGAACACTGCCATTGGTATTTTGACGTGATGGACCTCTTCTTTCTTTAATATCGTCAGAAATCACAATCCCTTTATTATGAAAGAGTTTCTATACACGTTGTTGTACATGTGGACTTCTCTCTCTCAACAAATTATCAAACAAAACCAGTCCGAAGGAAGAAGATCAGCTGAGGATCATGCAGAAGCACGCCTCAAGTCGCACCACATCATCAAGCCACCAATTGACATGGCGTGTCTCTGCATTCATCTTGACGGATGGGGAAGAAGGATGAACGTGTGATGAACTATTGATCCATGTCCTTATGGGAATACGCTGTCAAGTTGTAGGTTTTCCATTAATTTGAATCCTGAATCTTATAATGTACTTCTACAGAATCTTATATATTCGATAATATCTTTATTATCTATAATCTTGTCTGATAGAGTTTTGAATTATATATATTGTTTTAAACTCCTTTCTTCATCACGTCAAGTTACTGATGAATTTGAAATTAATCTTTTTTTTTTGGATTAATCTTACACATCTTGCTAATATGCCTTTTATTAGATAAACTATGTTTAATATGCATCTGTTTTAAAGTAAGCTCATCATTTCACACTTGAGGAGAATGAGAAGCTTGTTCTTGCTGCTTTTGAGAAGAACTTGAATATTTGGAGACAACTTTGGAGAATGCTCGAACTAAGCGGCCTGGTAACACTCCTTTTAGCTGCATAAATATTAGTCAGGATTAACAAAGTATTTTGGTTGGGGCTCGGGTTCTATCTTTCACACCGAAGAATGATTGACCTTTTTTCACGACAATAATCATTGGGTTATGTCTCCCATAGCTCTCAAAATGCTTCAAACTCTTTCTTTCATTTGCTTGCACAGATTTTATAGCGGATATTGTATGGTCCAATGGTGCATATTGTGAAAAAAAAGGTAAATCATTTTTTCACGCAAAAGATACAACCTGAACCCATTTCGATTGATAAGGTTTTGTGATGGAAGTTATCTCATCTAGTTCGCTAATTTATTTGTTAAACATTTATCGTAATTTGATACCCCGCACTTGCTTGTGCAGCAACCAATCTGCAAGAGAAAATTTAAAAAATCTGTAATCATAACTGATTGTCTTATTTGTCAATCAACATATATGGAGATTAGTTTCATTGGAAAAGGGAGGTTAGCATGCTGATCTCTTATATTTTCTGGTTGACCACATTGACATGATCCTATATGCTCAAAATATAGATATATAACAACTCATATGTCTTAAAGACACTGTATTAATGCTACCGATCTCTACATGTGCTAAATACTCTAAATAGAGCCTGCTCAGCCTTGAATTCTTTTCAATCTTCTGAAATGCAATATTCTTCCAAGTATTTAAGACCGCCTCAAGGGAATATTGTTCCTTAACATCTGAAGGTTGTAAAATATCAAAAAAGGTGCAGCTCTGCATCTACTTTGTAAAATGTTCCTCTGCTCCATATCTTCTCATTTAGTTTCATGAAAGTGTTCGCTGTTCTTTTACATATTGATAATTTTATGAATCATTGTTGGTGTGCTAACCCCCAAACATTCCACTTCCCTGAAAGATAGAGGCATTAAAAAGAAGAAAAAAGCCAGAGCCAAAGCCAAATAAAGAAGACACACCCACTGACCCACACACCCACCTTCAATCCAAACATCGATTAATTGATTTTTTTTTTTAAACTAATGTCATCTTTTGAAATGCCATGTAATTGGACATCACATCATACATATCACTATTTTAGAGCCATGCAAAGTGACCTATTAAAACAAGTATAGAGAGAGAAATTCGGATTTGCCTTTGAATTAGCAGTTATACATGGGTATTTATCAAAAGAAAATGAGGAAAGATGAAGTAGTTTGGATGCAAATCAATTATGAGCTTCTTGTGAACTTTGAACATTTTACATTTTTTCTTTTTTTGTGGCAACAAGAACCACACAAGGGTCTCAAGAACGAAACTCCATGTACATCAACATCAAGAATTTGAGCTAGGCACGAGGAAAGACTTTACTATATGAATTTTTTTTAATATAAATATAATGATTATCAAAATTTAAAGTTAAGATATTATTATTTTTTGTTAAATAGGAGCGTCTTCATCCATATACTACTCTAAATTCCTTGAGGATAACTCCTACCTAAATAAATCTTCACTATCTCGCATAAGTTGCAAGATAAAGTACCATCCGAACTACGGTTTGATGGTAAAGTTCAATTAGACTTGTATAAATTTATATATCATTGTATTTATAATTTTCAAAAATTTAAAATATTTAATTTTTTGATCAATATTATACATACAAATTTTATTTTTAAGAGATAAATAAGCAACTAGGCATCATTTAAATAGTATTTGTGAACATCATAAAATAACTATCAATATTTTAGCCCATTGGCCGTAGATCTATCACAAAAAACCAATCAAATATTTTTGTTGAAGGTAAAAACATGCGGTAAGATGAGATAAAAAATCTAATCAATTTGAGATACCGCCATAGTCATAAAAATCAGAATTTTTATGCGCATGGCGACAAGCCTACAACATACTGTGCAATCTGTTTGTATATTATAGGGCAATAAATTCTTTATTATTTTTTTTTTTTTTTGATGCAAGGCACTAAATTCTTTATCCACGACACATGTGAAACGGATAATTCCATCGTCGTTGACAGAATCGAGTCAACGCGGTCAACCACCCGACCAAAATCCCCAATCTCTCTCTCCCCCCCCCCCCACACGTTTGGGACGCCGGAACGAGAGTTAGGGTTTCCAGCTTTTCTCCTTGTGAGCAGATGGCGATCGTCGCTGCCCCTCCGTCCGGTCTCCGACGAATCCCGGTCATCCGAGTCGGAAGTCGCCGCCGATCCCTGAAAAGATTTTCCTGTAGGGTGATGTGAGTCGCTCTTCTTGCAAAGACTTTTTCGGCTTTCTCGATTAAATCTATAAAATTAAGGAAGAAGTAATAATTTTTTCTAATTTGTAGTCTATTGATACTTATTTCTATGTTTTGGTCATTCTTGTGTTTCCTATCGTCAAAATTGTGTTTCCTTCGAGAATATATTTCCACAGAAAGAATTATCTTTTGGTATTTGGAATTGGTGAAGTGCATAGAAATCAGCCGAAGCTTAGATGTCCAGATTTTGATCAATATCATTCGGTCACAGTTGTCTTTCGAATGTTGAAAAGAGTAGAAATTTTTTTTTGATTTTTTACTTTTTATGGATGGATTTGCTTATCTTTTCTATTTAATTGAAAATTTATAGGAAGGATGGGGCAATGAGGCCTTACGATGATGAGAAGAAAGAAGATGATTGTGGTGGTCTTCATTTGACCACAAGAGTTACTCGGCTTGAAATCTCTGCTAACCCATCTAATATGGCGCCAAGAATTCCTAATCTTGAGATGTCATCGGGTCCATCCAACCTCCATTTTAACAAGTTGCAGCCGTCGGATGAGGAACCTGATTGTAGTCGTGCATCCGATCTTCGTTTCAATCGGTTGCAGCCCACGGATAAGGAATGCGATTGCAGGCATAAAAGGGTTTTCGGGCGTTTTGTTGCTCGAGAGGCTCTTCTTGATGAAGAATACTGGGTAAGCTTTGCACACATGTTTGTATGGACCGCTAATGTTGTCCTCCGAGCCTTCTTTAATTTTTGAAATTTTCCAAGATTTTGAGTTTAGGGAACTTGTATGCTTTTCTTGATGTCTTTCCACTTTGTGGCATTGTGATTCATGATAGACTGCAGCATGGTTGAGGGCAGAAAGTCATTGGGAGGACCGATCAGATGTCCGGTTAGTCTCTGCAACAAGATTAATATCCCATTTTGATCCTTTTTCCCTTTTCTTTTTTAGTGGTATTTGTTGCTTAAACACTGTAAAATGTAGAAAAATGTTGTTGATAATTTTGAAGTTGATATCTTATTGCAGCTATCTTGAAAATTTCAAGAGGAAATTTGCAGAGCAGGTATGCATGTATCTTTGTTTGTTTGAACGAGATGTATTTATCAATTTAACCGGTCATCATGCATTAATTTCTCTTCCTTGCAGATTCTACAATGCTTGAGTTTTATGTTACCTTGGTTTTGGACTGCCTTACCTTCATTCCAAGAAAGGGAAAAACATTAAAAAAAAAAAAAAGCATAGTTAAATAAGAGAAAATTAGGGGTGGCATATATACAAAAGTGAAGGGTTACAATAACAGACTAAATGGTTCACTGTTGACTGGCATAGTAGATTCATTTGTTTGCAATAAAAAATAGTCTGGAATTACATTCGATTGTCATAAATTGCATATGTATCAAAAGTCTGAAATGGAGTTGTGTGCAAATATAGCAATCCTTTGGAACAGAAATACTCAAGAATACTAGGCAATCAAAGCAAGAAAATGCAAGAATGGCCTATTGTGCCTTTTTTGGTGGAAGAGTGGTCTATTATGCATCTAAGTTGCTTGCATGATATTTACGTTTTACTCCAATTCCTTTTCAGCATATCCAAGATTGTCTCTATGTTACATACTGAGCTCTTAGCAAAACAAATAAGAGAAAAATGAACTTTTCTGATACCAATTGTAAGAGCAAGCACACCCAGCTGATCATGATATATCATTGATGGTATGCTTTGAAAGACCAGTTGGACCTTGACATTATCAAGTGTAACCTAGACTTAGTTTTGTCCGTCATGCAAGCAGTGCATAACTTATCAAGATGTATTGGAAGTGTCAATCCTTCTTTCCATCATTTTACAACACAAGCATCAGTTCAGACTCACCAATAGTAAGGTAGGCTAGCTTTTTTCGATGCTTCTAAGACCCTAATGCTTGCATTTTCGCTAGATGAGTTTGTATTGTATTTTATATCATCTCTGTTACATCATTAGTCAGGTTTTATTGTTCTGCAACTTCACTTTTGGTTTTATACAGGAGTTTAATGCAATAAAGAGGCGATGCAGTAGGCACCATGCTGAGAAGTGCATCTGCATCGTTGCGGTATGGCTTAAATAATAGGCATGTGGTTTATAGTTCTTATTGTTTCTCTCGCTGTTCAGTGTGAAAGATGTGATGCATCAGCTCCTTCTTTCCTTGGCCTTGCTTTTGGCTCATAAGCTTGTGTAATGAAACCAGTTCAAATCACAGATATTATAGATAATCCATATTTGATGCAACAAGACAGAACTAGCTTCTTTTTTGCAATGTTGTAAATCCATCCATTAAAGACATGACTCTTGACTAAAGATGGATAATTCCTAATTAATTTGGTGGCCTGATGATGCATATTTACTATCCTGATCTGTTATTTTAAATAGTCTTTGCTTTCACAAACTTTTATTTTCTTCACTTAGTATCGAGATTAATCCACAGATCTGCTTTATTAGTTTGTATGAAATGTAAAATACATGGTCCACAAGAATCCCTTTCAATGCCTTATTAGAAACTAGATTTTCACCCCAGCACTTTGTATTGTTTCTTTTTCACATAACTTTCATGTCTTTTTAATGCAAAATACAGATGAAGTTTAGATTCCAGAAACTAGATATTTCAAAGGTCCTGTCAAACCCCATGAAAATCAGAAGATCTTTGTCCATTGAACTTCTTCCTTTAATAGTAGAGCTTCATTAATAAAGTTGTTCTACATGTTTTGGTATCAATGCCTAGATTCAGTGTAGCATGAGCTTGTTAAGCTGCAAGAACTTCCATGATAGGTGACAGAGGGGTGATGTGATTATAATCTTTTGGCTAGTTGCATAAAATATTGCAGATTGTGCACATGGATTTTTAACCTGAATAATCAAATGAAGATCTGGAAGGGAAGAAGCTTGCCGAAGCCTATGGATCAAGCTTTACATGTTCAAAAGTCTGGTACTTTCTATAGCTGTATTAGATGTGAGGAAAAGGTATATTGCTCAAGTATTGATCAGGGGTTCATATGAATTTTGTAGCTCAAAAGATGATCAACAAGTTGAAGTGGCAAACTAAGACACCCACATGATGTTGCTTTAGAAAATAAGGTGATTATTTCCATCATGTATTGGGTGCTTTATTTCTTTCAGAGTTAGCATCTACAAGTTGGTCCTTACAAAATAAATCATGTTCTTTCGGGAAAATCCTAATGGTATGATTGAGAGTTTTCGAACGACAGCAATTCAAACATGTGGACTATTGCACTATAGACCATAAGGCCATTTTGATGCCACTGGATACTGGGATGTTGTGACGAAGAAAATTAAACTCCAAAAATATTTTGCATTTCTTCCATGCATTTGGTAGAGATCAATAACAGAAAATAGGATGACTTATATGATGCATTCACAAGAACACTATAAGAATATGTCGTAACGAAGGGATTGAGTAAAAACAAGAGTTGAAGTGTCAATGTGTCATAAAGAGAAAACATGTGAAAGAAAATGAACATGTGATGAAAAAACCATGATGCACGCAAGGAGAATGTTGGGAACCTAAGTTTCAAGAGCTTATTAGAAACAATGATTGAGTCTTGAACATCAAGATGTTGGAGCATTGGTAAACATAGAGATACAGCAGAATTGATTCATCATATGATTAGTTTGTTTGTAAAGAAGTTAATGTGGATGGTGAGGTTCTTCACGGTATGCGAAGGCACTAAAGAGTGTCAGTCAGTGAGGGAAGCATATAGAATTGCAAAGGCCATATATTGATACATATCACCAATTCCTAGAGGTAAAGTTATTGTCTCGTGTGAAGATCTTCATGTGTTTGAGCTCACAGTTGTCAAAAGCGGAAGACATTCAGTGAGGGGATTATTATCAAATTATGAAGGAAGATATGGAAAGACCTTTTACTCAAGGTGAGTGCATAAGAAGTTGATGACGTGAGAGAAGTGCTTTTTTGGTTGTTTGCTATTTTGAATCATATCAAGAGTCTAACAATACTGTAAATATTTCATTTTCATTTTACCTCTAAATTCGAGATTTGATTTCTATTCCGGAGAAGATTGCTCCTTTTTCTTCTTTTCCTTAGAGGAATTATTCAGGAGAGGGAATGCTATTCAAAGTAATATCCTTGGTTAGTCATGAGTTATTCAAAGAACTTCATTTGATTCTAGAGATTATAAGCTAGGAGACTTCTTACTCTGCACATCTTTTTTGTAATTGTGGAATTGATTTTATGGTTATAGAAGGATTATTGTTTAAGAATCCTATATTAGTTATAGGACAGGTTGGAGAAGTCTTAGGGCTTGTTTGGATAGGGTTCAGGTTGTATCTTTCACACTAGAAAATGATTGATCTTCTTTTGCAAGGTGAACTGTTGGATCATGCTTTGTACAGCTTTCAAAGCCCCACATCAGCTTCATGATCTGTGCTGGAGATGGAACGATTCAACAGTTCACCATGCAAAGAAAATCAATCATTCTTTTGTGCGACAGATACAACCTGAACCCATTTGGATAATCCTATTGGATCCTTAGGATTGGAAATGGGATTTGTAGGATTACAGAATATAAGGCCTAGCCCTGCCCATGTTAACTAGATCATTACTAGCCCATTCCTTCTGGGGAGGAAGGGACCTGCTGAGGTCTTTGTTTTCTTCCTATAGAATTCGGGCCAGCCTATTTCAAAGCTATTCCTAGGTATTTTATAAATATAAACATAGCCTAGCCTTTAGCCTATGATCCTGCTAGTTGTA
The DNA here is from genome assembly GCF_000442705.2 of Elaeis guineensis. Lineage (NCBI taxonomy): Eukaryota > Viridiplantae > Streptophyta > Magnoliopsida > Arecales > Arecaceae > Elaeis > Elaeis guineensis. Next base: position 13,700,681 of record NC_026005.2, on the reverse strand, counting down.
TTAGCCCAATCCTCGAATCCTACAAGATTTTCAGCCCAATGCTATAGAAAAATCCAAATAGCCCCTTAAATTTACTAAGTTTTGGAAAGGTTTAGGTGCTTTTGTATTTGTGGTCTTATAAAGGAATGAATTTTATGAGTTTCTTTTTTCTGTTATCATTTTTTTCTTATTCTTGGAAGCCTCCTTATGCAAGGGTTAGTCAACTGCATTTTGTGTCGTAATATGAATACTAGTTTTTCAAGGCAAAGAAGACTCTTTTTACTCTAACATGTAGGCATTTACGTGTCTAGACCTAATTCCTATAGATTCAAGGAACCACGAGGATAGTGTAAGGGATACCCTTCCATCTGAAGTCACAAGTAAGATTTATTCACTGGTTGCTTCTTTTTCCAAATTGTGGCAGCTCTCTGAGCCTCAGTGCATTGCCTTGGTATCTTGGTGGGGTTTTACTTGTAATTTTTCTTTCTTTATTATATTAATCATCAAAAGTTGAAAGACACTTTAAAATGTTATATACTTTAAGTCTTGTTGTTATTCATAGCTTTAACTCTCTCCTGTTTTCCTCCATCGGTAATTCAGTCAATCTCAAAATCAGGGTTGCTAAAAGAAGATCCTGAAAATTTGAGATTTGGCTATTTCTTCTGTAGGATTCGCTTAAAGATCTAGTAAAAAACTTAGGTTACTCCTTATGCATCTAGCCCTACTGATTTGCCATGCAACATGTAACAGCAGAAAAGCACAACTTCTTTTTTTTCCAAAATTGAGATGTGTTTTTAGATATGTGTAACCATAGCTTTATCCTTTTTCGATCTTCAACATGTTAAAACCTAAGGATCCTTGTACCTTGATGCATCAGTTTGGTATTCCATGCCCTAGGCTTTCCATCGTGATATAATAAGCTACCACAGCACCCCCCCCACACACCCCCCCAAACCCAAAGGAACTCTAAAAGTTTCATAATGTTTTGATTTCATTTCATTTATTTTACTTACCCTGTCCTGTTTCAAAACCATCAGGTAAAGAATGATGAAAGAAATAGTAAGCGTACTGTATTAAGCAGCATAGTCGGGACTCTGGATTTAAGTATAAGACATCTTTTATGTGGAGAAACATTTCCCGGGGTATAAAATCTCATGCTCATCTCTTCCACAGAATTCATTATATTTCTCATAAAACTTTGATTGTGTTAAATTTTTAATAGGAATGCACAAAGCCATCAGCTTTTTCCAGCATCTACCAAGCAGATCAACCAAAATATGGTTATGTGGCAAACTTATGCGTTGCAAGATATGCTCGTCGTCAAGGGATTGCAAGCAACATGCTGTTATTAGCTTTTGAAGCAGCCAAATCATATGGTAAAATTATGAACCTTTTTGTTCCTTTCTTGAGGTGTTTATCCTTCCACTGATAGTGTAAGGAGATCCATCTATCCTGCGATGATGCACAAAAGCTGCCTTTTATGAATTATTGCTCTGATCTTGCTAAGCTAGTTGTTATGTGTCAGGCGCTGATGAGACATTTGTACATGTGCATAAGGATAACGTTGCAGCTCAGAAATTATACGACCGCACAGGATTCCAGGTATGCCAACATAATATCCACATATATGATTTGCTTGTTTCATTTTCTGGTTCATATGGTCTGATATTGTGGTACTTTGCAGGTGGTTGACGAGGCCATTCCTCATTTATTAGCGGAGAACAAGTATTTGCTGTCTTTCAAGACTTAGTCTTCTTCCTTAAGAGATGACTGCTCCCATGTTGTTGTATAGAAAAAGTCGGTTTCCATAACAGTTCCATTGACGCATCATCCCATGCCCTATGGTCAATTAACGAAACATATAGGGTGTGGCAGAAAATACTCCAAAATGAGTTGTAACTTGATCCACACCAAGGCCAAAATTATGTGCAACTTCATTGATTCAAGTAAAAGCATCTCGTTATCATTGATTTTCTCCTGAATTATAGAGTTTAACATTTTTTGTGAATTTGTGTAATCGATGTGATGCCGTGATGCTAAGCAGTTGCATGTGGTGGCAGTGACAAAAGAAATTGTGTAGCAGGACCACAGATACAGCAGGGAAGACCGAAGGCAGAGAATTATAAACTTCATTTGTTTTTACAGATATATAGAGCAACTGTTTAATTGCAGAAAATTAGTCCAAGAAGACCTTGTTCATCTGGTATGTCTCTGTAAGAAGTTATTAGAGATTAGTACCCATTTGATAAGCATCTCACAAAAATCTATGAAATCTGTTATCTTGAGAAAGCCAATTGCTTTCCCACCATTACATCTGGCTTAATTCCTAGGTTTCCTGTCTTGTCATGTATCCGAGGGTCTGAGTTGGTTGGGCCTGTATCATTCAGAACCAGTATCTCAACGTGAGCCTTTGCTTGCATGGAAGGTTTTATCATATATGTCTATTAGAATCATCAAAAACACAAATTCGTTTGTTTAGCAAAGTATAGAGCTGAAACCGGATCGGATATGGATCGAATATCAGCGTATCCATATCCATATTTATTTTATCTAATGAATATGAATATAGATATTATTTAGATATAAAAATTTATATCTGTATTTGTTTTAAATAAATACGGATATAATTTGGATATTGAAAGTATGGATATAATTATATATATAAGTTGGATAATTAAATTTATGATCATAAAATCAAAGACATTACTAAATAAATGAACAATCAAGTTAACAGTATATTTATATGGTTGTATATTTTTTTAAAAAATTAATAAGTATTATATAAAATTATATAGGATTATAAATAGATTCGAATATTCGGATATGGATCGGATAGTTGTCTATCCATATTTCTATCCAATTTTTTTTTTATGGATCGAATCTTTAAATTTCTGTCCTTATTTGATAGATTCGAATACAAAAATAAATCTCGACAAATATTATTCGTATCACTTTCATCCCTACCAAACTAGCTGGTTGTTTGGCTCCCCTGCAAGTCTATTTATTCTAAATATTGTTCTTTGGCCTGCAGCGAGGGCAAATTTATATATAATACCAGCTTCAAAAAAAAAAAAAAAAAAACCAAGGCAGCGATCCAAAGTCAGGAATTTGTTAATGTAGGTTAGATCTGCAGCATTGCGCATAATCAAAGATTGACAATTCCAGTTGCTAGCAACCAAACCGGCCACGTATATACTGGACAATGCCTGGATGCAAACTTCCCTCAAGTTTCGTAACCCTCATGACTTGCAAGTGGCTTTCTATATGCGCCTCCACTTGAGGGCCTTTTGACGCCCTTTAACCATCCATGCTCAACCTGCCACGCTTGGGGTTGCTGGGTCAAGGGAAGGACGGAGGAATAGTGAAGTTGATCATCCAATCCTGTGCTTTTTAGAATACCTGAAGCATCCAGAGAATTTTGAAGATTGAAGAGTTCATGGGACTCCTCCAGTGACCAGGACTCCCTCATCCTTTCGCCTGATAATTTCATACTTGTTTGTTCACAGAAGATGTATCATAAGACATATCATGAACAGCACAAAATTTTTGAGTTGTACAAATGTTAAAGATCAATCTTCCCATTTATCATCAGATACAGAGGAAAATCAGTAGTTCCCTCGATTACCACCACCCTCCACACACACCCCACAATCATAAGTCTAAACTGCCTTTGATCAAAGCCCCTATATCAACATAATTAATCTCCTGAAAATTATGGTTGTGTAATTTCCTCAGAAATGACTGCCAATTAAATTAGAAAAACAAATGGAACATGTAAGCTTCTCTATCATGAAAGGCATATCATGGGACCACTTCTGTGTATTCACCAAACTGCATCCAGGAATCTTCTTCAACTCCAGCTCCCTCATCATGTTCCTCCACCTCGCTGCATCTTCCCACCTACCAGCTTCTGCATACATGTTTGACATTAGCACATAGAATGTTACATCGTGAGAGCCCAACCGGAACAGATCCTCGGCCACAAACTCAGCCAACTCAAGGTTCCCATGAATCCTGCAAGCACCAAGAAGAGCTCCCCACACACCTGCATCAGGTTCCACACCCATTCTTTTTATAAACTCATATGCATCAACCAATCTACCAGCACGACCCAGGAGATCCACCATGCATGCACAGTGCTCGACAGTGGGGGTAATTGCATAGTCTTTCTCCATGCTTTCAAAATGCTTCATCCCTTCATCTACAAGACCCGAGTGGCTGCAAGCCGCAAGCACTGAAGTGAAAGTGAAAGTGTTTGGTCTCACGCCTTCGGCTTGCATCTCAGAGAAAAGCTCGAGTGCCATCTCTGCATGCCCATGAGTTGCATAAGCCCCGATCATGGCACTCCAAGAGACCACACCCCTCCATGGCAGCTCCTCGAAGATTTCTCTAGCAGGATCTACACCACCGCACTTCGCATACATGTTCAATAATGCATTGCCAACTCTCACATCACTTTCTAGTCCTCTGCTTTTTGCGAGCTTATGTACCCACTTCCCAGTTTCGAGAGCTCCTGAACTAGAACAAGCTGATATAACACTGACCAATGTTACACTGTTGAATGGCACCTTCTCTGTCAGCATTCCACGGAAGAGTTTGATTGCCCTTATTCCATCACCACTTTGCTCATAAGCTGCAATCATGGCGTTCCATGAGACTAGACTCTGGACAGGCATTCTGTTAAACAGAAATCTTGCAACATCTATGCTCCCACACTTCCCATACATTGCAATTAGAGCATTCATCAATGAAACATGAGAATCCAATCCACGTTTAATTATGTGCCCATGAATCGATTCCCCTGAATGCAAACATTCCAACCCTTTCAAGGCAGGGAGGACGCTGACAAGAGTGACATCATTAGGCTGCATCCCAGAAGCAACCATCCACTGAAAAACACGCACTGCCTTCCCAAAAAGGCAATTTTGGGCATACCCTGCGATCATTGCAGTCCAAGAGACTATGTTCCTAAAGGTCATGTCACCGAAAACCAACTCCGAATCAGAAATCTCACCGTTCTGTGAGTACATAGTGACTAGTGCACTCTGTAGAAAGACATTCGAGTCAAACCCAGTTTTGATCACGTTGCAATGGACCTCCTTTCCTTCCCGAAGAGCAGAAAGGACAGCACACGAGCGAACAACAAATGGAAAAGTGAAGTTGTCCGGAGAGAGTCCCAGTCGATGCATGCGCCTGTAGAGGACGGGAACCTCTTCGCAGGGGCCCGAGTCGGCGTAGCCACGGAGGAGGGTGTTCCACATGAAGGAGTCTCGGTGAGGCGCAGCGTCGAACAGCTTGCGGGCATAGTCCATGGTCGGAGATAGAGCAGCCGCAAGGGAAATGAGCTTGGTGGCTAAGGCGAGGTGGTGAGAGAGGCCTTGGGTTAGGATGTGGGCGTGGAGACATTGCAGGGCGGAAAGAGAGGAACAGGAGTTTAAAAAGTCGTTGAATGGGAGGGAGCGGCAGTTCGTCCGCAGGAGAAGAGATGGCGGGAAGGACGCAGCGGCCAGGAGTTGGAGGCTTCGGGACATACGTCGACCGTTGGACTTCTGCGGTTAAAAATTTGGATCTTATCGAGGGGTCATTTCCTGACCGTTGCGCTTAAGCCCTGGAGAACCCGCCCTTTTCTTGAAGTCTTAATCCTGGAATACCTGGGACAAAGAAGGGAAACTTGTCTGACCTCAAATGCCACGTGTTCAAGGGTCATGATCCTTGGATATTTGAGTGAAATAAACTGGGTCGATCACACCGGACACCAAGACTCATGATAGGATCATGATACACGATCATAAATACGGGTGAATTTGTCAATTTTCTTCTACCTTTTCTTCAAGTTATTGGACAGAATTACTGGCTGGAACTATGCTCAATGTGTTAGGTGCACAATGGTCAGATTCAATGGATATCCCCAAAGGGGAAAGAAACAAGAGTACCAAGGAGGAGAAAACAATGATTCCAACTACAGATTTGTTATTTTGGTGGATCATGAAGACTGTGAATAACTATCCTAGTCAAGGGAATATCATCAGATCTTGCGAGTCAGGATAGTGTCCGAAGCTATCAAAAGTATTCTTAACCTAAAGATTCTATAGTTACGCAGAAAAATATAGTTACAAAAGCAGGAAAAGTTGTAGCAAGAGATGAGATCTGTGGCATTTGATGACAAGCAAATTCTATGCGCATAGAAACATTTTGAAGAGGAGTTCAAGGATTAAACTGAGGAAAGTATTAGAAAAATCTGGAAGTAGTCTATGTGCACCTGAAGATTGTCATCCGCATTATTGTGTCAGAACAAAGTAGATTGTAACACAGCAAACTCTCACTTAATTACATCACAATACCGCTTCCAAACCAGGCAAATGGTCCGAAGATATAATAACAAGGCAAAAAGGAAGTAAAGAATGATGTGTTATATGTAACACTCTAACTAAAAAAAATATTCAAGGAGTACCTATAAATACCATCACTTCCTGGAAGTTCAGCAGGAAGTGCAGCAGCAGTGCTTGTAAAGGCATTCAGAATCGAGAAGGCCAGTCTGGGTAACAGACAGATCCAATTTTTCCATGAGAAGCAGAATAATCACACGGAATAATGTTCTTGTAAGGATCACATGAAGTGCTGAAGCCAAATTTAGAAGCCAAGTACAAGGTCAGTGAAAGAGCAGCGAAACAGACTAGAGGGCTTTGGAACTGAAAGTGGGCAAATCTAAAATTTCAAAGAAATACTATCACTAAATCACCAATTTCCATAACACAGACTTTAATGGGTATATGCAAATTAGAAACCACCGCTGAACAAGTGAAAGTGTTTTAGCTTGTCTACTTCCAGGCAGCTGACTTTGAGTTAGACTTGCTGGAAATTACATTTCTTTTGTAAGCTTAAACTCAACATCTGATCAAAACATAAAAAATATAAAAATGATAGCTCACATATTTCAAATGCCCCCTAAGAGTGGCCATCATGGTGGCTGGTGGTAGCAGTCCAGTAGAGGTACTTGGTTCCAACATTAAGATTTCAAAACTCTTGCAAACCGAACATCAAAGCTGAAATTCAATTTGTCATCGAATATTTTCTCAAGTTTGAAAACTCTGTTCTCTAGGGATACTAAAGATGCAACAGCTACAGACCAAGAGTGACAACATGAATTCTTGGAGTATAGCTCTATACAGAATCCGCACCATGGATTGAGCAACAAAATCTAAAATACTTGACATGAAAACAAATAAGACTAGCACTTCCAAGAATGCTTGCTAGTAGTCTAATATGTTGTACTCATCCCAATATTAGAGATTTGATATGGCCCACATGCAGTCTTGTGATTAAAGATAATTCAAGATAATTAAGATGATAATAAAGAATTAAAATTTTTTTTGTAATAAAAATAGATTTTGGTCAAAATAAGAACTCCACTACAGTTATGATTCCTCGATGAAAAAGAATATATATTAATCCAAAAAAATTCTTGATCTAATATATATATATATATATAGCCTGTGACTCTCCATTAAGTACAAGATATCAAAATCTTCTAAGCATAGATTGGAAGAGCTCTTTTTTATTGTTTTTTTGCAGAAAAGAAGCAAGGCAGATTCGTATTGCAAAGTCATCTTCTAATGCTCTCGCAATGTTCCTCATCTCTGATCTGTCTTCGGACTTGAATAACAATGGCTAAAGGTATATTATTTTTGATTCAAGAGTAAATTATTATTGCTGTTTTGTCCAGCTCTATTGATTCGCAACTGTTTTGGGATCCTATAAAGATTTTATCATTTTTTTAAAAAAATCTTTTGATTTAGTTTTTAAGGATTGATTATTATTTCAATAAAGAAAAATAAATAAATAAAATTTATTAAAAGATGAAGAAAAAGGGCCGACGGGTGTCCTTCTCCTCTCTTCATCATGGTGGCAGGCCAGATCTCCGGCTCGTGTCCAGCGGCCGTTGGCGTCCCTCGCCAGGCCCTTCCGGGTACCCTTCCCCTCCGGCGACCACCCCAAAGGAACAAAAAAAAAAGGGAGGCCGCGGCTCTCCTCCCATCAAGGCAGCCGGTCCTCCGGCTTGCATCCCACAGATCGCTGACCCTATAAAGACGGCGGCGGTCTGTCGATTGGGTCTTCCAGCGGCCGCCGGCCCGAATCTAAGGAAGAAAAACCGCCGGCTGGCGCCCCTATTTCTCCCATTTAGATCGGCCAAGCGCCGGCTCGCCGGTGGTCGGGACGGCAGTCTCAGGCCAGCCGCCGGTGGTTGAGGACTTTCGGGACCTCGCCGGCGTTGGATTTGGGCGTTCAAGCGGCGGCCATGGAGTTTTCCGCCGCTGGCCATCGGGAAAGAAGTGAAGAGGAGGAAGAAGGTAAGGTTAACGGGTTCGGGTTTTTGGATCCCAACCCGAAATCCGGCTGGACCCATTGACTTAAAACGGGGTTTTGCACTCAAGCCCCTGAAAAGCAAATATTCGGTAAAAGCGCTTCTAATTAACTCAAACAGATCCGTTTTGGGATTTTTGCAATTAATCACTGATAAAGTAGTTAATTCAATAAAGATCTTTGTAAAATTACATTTTGATCTTAGTCATAGAGTTTATTATATAAAGACTCCTTATATTATTGTTTAGTTGCTGTAATAAACTTTATCGTGAAAATATCTTCTTTTAAAATTATATTTTATAATTTATATTGGTCACATAAAAATTTGGATTGTTATTTATTTATTAAAAATTTTATGATCATGAAAGATGAAAATCATAATAAAAATTTTATATAGTTATTTAAATTATTCAATGCCATATTGAAGTTAATGGGTTTGTTATATTCAGGAGTAGCCACAGCATCCTGAATATAGTAAAAATCACTTAAAATAATGGATTTATTATATTCAGGAGTAGTCGCAGCATCTTGGATAAGATAAAAACCACATAAAGACTATAAATTAAAATTCAATGGCGTGCGAATAAAGTTGTAATTAAATTAGGGAGAGAAAACTAACTTTACCCACAGGGAGTGATTATTTCTGTGATTTAATTAGAATGAGATGGTAATCTAGATATTAAGAATATATTTTTTCTAAGGCCCACAGGTATGAAAATTTACTATCTTTGATATCTATGTTACTGGTCTTATTAATAAAGTATTAGTAAATTCTATGCATGATGCATCTCTACCCACTGGAAGGTTAGAATTTGCTACTGAAATTAATATTAATTATTTTCAGATTAAGGTTTATGCTTCATAGCACTAAAGTTTTCTATGCTCGTTATTGCAGCTAATCCTACTGCTTATATTAATGATGCTGCTCTTATATATTCCAATGTTGAGTGGTGATAATTTTTCTGATTGGAAATATAGTGTTCTTTATACTCTTGAGTATAAGGATCTTGACTTGGTGCTTCTTGTGGATGAACCACCTATTCCCATGGATTCAAGTATACCACAATAGATCTTGACATATGAGAAATGAGAGCAATCTAATCGCTTAAGCTTAATGCTCATCGAGTCTCGGGTGCCTAACAGTATTAGAGGGTCAATCTCTTAATATGATAAGGTAAAGGATTTTATGAAGGCCATTGGAGAACAATTTAAAGTTCTGAAAAGACGTTGGCCAGTACCCTGATGAAGAGATTTTTAGGCATGAGGTTTGATAGTAATAAAGGTGTACATTATCATATCATGGAGATGAGAGATATAGCTGCTCAACTCAAGTCTTTGAAAGTTGAGATCTCTGATGCTTTTCTAATTCATTTTATTTTGAATTTTCTACCTGCAGAATATAGCCCTTTCAAGATTTTCTATAACACACATAAAGAAAAATGGTATAGAGAAAGAAAGATTGAAACAAGAGAAGTACGAAATAAAATATAAAAGTGCTAATCTTACTATTCAAAGAAAAGAAAAAAGATGCTCCTAAAAAGAAGGATGCTGCAGTGCCAATAAAGTGCTACAGGAATAAAGATGCATGCTTCTTTTGCAAGAAAAAGAGACACATAAAGAAGGACTGCACAAAGTATAAAAAATGGCTTGAAAAGAAAGGTACGTCTATATTTCTAATGTGTCATGAATCTTTTTCTATTGATATTCCTAACAATACTTGATGGATTGATTCTGATACTATAATTCACATTGCCAATACCATGCAAGACTTTCTCAATCTAAGAGACCCAAAGGAAAGTGAATGAAATATCTATTCAAGCAATCGGATATGTTCATATGTGGAAGCTGTGGGAACCTTTAGATTAGTTTTAAATTTTGATTTTATTTTGAATTTTGAAAATATTTTTTGTCCCTAGTTTCTTTAGAAATTTAGTTTCTATTTCCAAGTTAACAGATATTGATTTTGATTTTCATTTTGAAAATTTTGTAGTTGAACTTTTTTGGAATAAAAGTGTTATTGGCACTAGTTTTTTGATGGATGGTTTGTATAAATTAGGTTTAAATCTAAATTTTGAATATAATCATTCATCTATGTATGATGGTAATATTGGTATAAAGAGGAACATTATTAGAAAGAACTCTTCAAGTTTATGGCACAAAAGATTAGTTTATATCTCTTTAAAGAGAATAAAAAGATTGATAAATGATGGCATTTTAAAAGATATTGATTTTACTGACTTTGGTACTTGTTTGGATTGCATAAAGAAAAAGCAAACCAACAAGTCCTCTAAGGTGCCAGAAGGAGTTCTAATATTTTAAAAATCATACACACTGATATCTGTGGATCATTTTTTACTTCCTATTTTCATGATCAGAGATATTTTATCTCATTCATTGATGACCATACTAGATACATGTATCTCTATCTTCTCTTTGTAAAAGGTAAGGCACTAGATGCCTTTAAGATTTATAAAGCAGAAGTAGAGAACCAACTGGGTAAGAAAATAAATATCGTAAGATTTGATAGAGATGAAGAGTATTATGGAAGGTACATCGAAAGAGGTCAGTCTATACGGTCATTTGATAAGTTCTTTGAAGAAGAAGGTATTATTGTCCAATACACAATATCTGGAATACCATAACAAAATGGTGTGATGGAAAGAAGGAACCGTATACTAATAGACATGGTTAGGAGCATAATTAGTCATTCTAATTTTTTCTTATTTTTCTGGAGTGAAGCACTAAAGACTGTGGTATATGTCTTAAATAGGATTCCATCGAAGGCTATTCCTAAAACTCCTTTTGAGTTGTGGAAAAGATGAACATCAAGTTTAAGTCACTTACGCATATGGGGATGTCCAGTTGAAGTGCAGATTTATAATCCATATTTAAAGAAATTGGATTACAGAACAGTTAGTGGCTATTTTATTGGCTATACGGTAAATTCTAAGGGATATAGATTTTATTGTCCTAACCATACACCCAAAATAGTTGAATCTAGGAATGCTAAGTTTTTTGAGGATTATAAACTTAGTGAGAGTATTTTTTCTTGTAAGGATAAATTTTAAAAAATAAAGAATCAAATTGATCAACCCACAAAAGATATGGAATTGATTGTTATTCAAGAAGATCCATAAGATCATGAACAATCAATTCAAGAACAACCACTCCATGAAGTGCAAGTTCATATTGAGCCTACTACTGAAGATACTCAAAATATAGATATAGTAGGATTGAGAAGATCCATAAGAGAAAGAAGACCTGTAATTTTTAGTGATTACATTGTCTACCTACAAGAATCTGATTTTGATGTTGGATCGGATGATGATCCTAAGTCGTTTTCATAAGCCATGAGTGGAAACAAATCTACATACTAGTACGATGCCATGAATGATGAGATAGAATCTATGACTAAAATATTGAATTGCCTAAAGGAGCTTCAGCCATTAGCTGTAAATAGGTCTATAAGATCGAAAGGAACTCATCAGGTAAAATTGAATGATATAAGACTAAACTTATAGCTAAGGGTTTCACTCAAAAAGAAAACATTGATTATCATGAAACCTTCTTTCCAATTTCAAAGAAGAATTCATTAAGGATAATCATGACTTTAGTAACTCATTTTGACTTAGAGTTACATCAGATAGATGTGAAAATGGTACTTCTAAATGGAGATTTAGAAGAGACAGTGTATGTGATTCATCCTGAAGATTTCTATATAGATAAAGATAGTCACCTTATTTGCAAGTTAAAGAAGTTCATATACGGACTTAAACAGGCCTCCCACCAATGGTATATAAAATTTCATAATGTTATTATCTCTTTTGTCGTTACGAAAAATATTATGGATCAATATATATACCTTAAAGTTAGTGAGAGTAAATACATATATTTGGTTCTATATGTAGATGATATATTATTTATGAGCAATAATTTAAATTTATTAAAGAAGATAAAAATATTTTTTTCTTAAAATTTTGAGATGAAGGATATTGATGAAACCTCTTATGTCATTGGCATAGAGATTCACAGGGACAGATCACGAAGGATTTTAAGTTTATCTCAAAGGGCCTATAGTGAAAAGATTTAAAATGTTAGATCGTACTCCTACAGTTGCACCCATTATGAAGAGTGATAAATTCAGTCAGAATCAATATCCGCAAAATGAATTGAAAAATGAGCAAATAAAGAATATCTTATATGCATTTGTAGTGGGAAGCTTGATGTATGCGCAGGTCTGTATAAGACCTGATATTGCATATGCAGTAGGTATTTTCTAAGTAATTTCAAAATTAATAGATTCCTCAATCATGATCTTTTCTGATACAACATCTACTTGATTAAGATTTTCTTGCTCAAAAATTTCTTCTGGACTTGATTGATCCTCAAGCTGATCAATCTTATCACAATCTAAATCTTTAAAAGTTGACTCAGTCTCTAATTGATCAAGCTCCCCCTATTTCAAATCTTTATCTTTAAATCAATTTTATTCTTCTTTAGATTTTTAAAGAAGTCTGAAATTAAAATCTATTCTTCAGATAATTTTCATTTGTGATTTCTTACATTACCAAAATTTGAATGGATAGTTGTAATAATATCCTAAACTTTTTTCGGCTCTTTTACATTCTGAATATGAAAAAAAAAATTTGTCAACTAAAATTTGAAGAATTCATATAACATTTCTAAATTTTAAATTTTACTTTTTCTTGTAAACGTATATATTGGCATCAGCTTTGACTCACCCAAAATGTCCCATAAATCTTGGTCTGTCAAATAATATTTCATAAGACCTTTTCAATAAGTATAACATATATTATTCAACTTACGAAGAGAAATGGTAGTACTAAAAATAGTTTTATTGATATTGATAAGATCAGACATCTCACAACTACATCCATTGATAGAGATAATAATAGTATCGGCTATGATGATTCATATCTTGAATCACCAAACAAAAGTCTATACACTTGCATTACCGCAAAATAAATTATTAGATATTTTTTAACCATACCGAGTTACGAATGCATAAATCATCAATCTCGAAACTAATAATTTTGATATCATATAAAGCCGCCACAAACAGGTATGCCACCAATCTGAGGACCTTAGCTCAGATACTATGTAGAATGCCATCCTACATGAAGTGGATTGATTGTGCCGATCCAAGATCTAAAATAAACACTAAACCATAAATAATTGTAGAGAATCCCAAAAAATAATTAATTATAGAAGAAGAAAAAAATTGGAGGAGGAAAGCAATTTTTTTCAAAGAAAAATAAAGATTAAAACTTTACAAAAGCACTTTACAAAACCATCTTTATATATACAAATAATCTCTTCTATCTTTTTTTTACATATCTTTTTCCATCTTTCACACCATTCTCTACACACCAAAGAGACACCAAAAGTCCTTTTAAATTGAGCATCATTTTGATGGAAGTTTGGCTCCTATTTAAACTCACAAATCAAAAATCTATTAGAACACAAGCTCTACTAATCTTTAGAAAGAACTAATTAAATAAAATAATATTAGGAATAAGATCTTAAAGTCATTAAAATTAATAATCAATTAAAATGATGTCTTAATTGAATTGGGACTCGGCAAAGGGGTTCAGAGTATAGTTGGGAGCTGTGTGACCAAGGAGGAATGGCTTTGAGACGTGGCCAAAGGTGGAGGGAACTAGACGATTGGTCGGAGGAAGGAGGAGGTGCCATGGTGGGTCCATGGAGGTTTCGATGGGAAGAGAGGAAGAATAACGTTGGGAGAATGGCTTTGCTATTTGTTTAGATGGGTTTGGCTTTTTTGATGGTTAGTGATGGATCTAGCTTTTAGAATTGTGTTCCTTGCTCTCAAAATGGTGATGAATTGATGGCTATATGAAGTTCATGTGCAGAGAACCACATAAGCAAATAAGCGAAAATGGTATGCCTATAAATATATTTACAGACGTACACACCAAAAGTCCGCACTAACATTAACATGTGACGCCACCTGCAAACAAACGAACTGGTGTGAACCTAACATGTAGATAGAGCTGAGCACGAATCGAATTCGATCATATTGAGAGAAAAATTTTATCCGATTGAATTTAATCGGATTGAAAAAAATTCAATCTGCTATCGATCGTTTATTATGTATAAACTATTTGAAACCGAAGTGAACATTTTGTAGTGCGTTTGAGTGGTTTGTGTCAGTTTAGACTTCAATATTGATCTAATATTGATTTTAAATTCAATATTAGCCCACTTAAGCTTATTTATTTATTTTATCAATTTAATGTAAAAAGGTTTAAATCTTATAAGTTAGAAATTTTAAGATTATTTTTGAACCTATACAAAATAAAGAAAAGATATACTCATTTAAAAGCAACTGCATCTGAAAGCTTTTATTTTAGAATTATCTCAAATTGATATATTTTTATCAATAATTCAACATTAATATTCTCATAAATTTAAATAGCTGACACGAAATTTTTTTAGAATGAAGTATTGAAGTCTAAATGACGTCGTCCCAAAATGAAAGTAAGTTTATGAAATACTACATTCGTTGGGTTCGATTTCATACGGATTAAAAGTGTAAAAATTGAATACAACCGTAAATAATTAATTTTTTATAAATCTTAATATGATTTTATTTGATTTATGTCTTTCAACCGGTTGAAATCGATGTTTATTGGATTGAATTGGATAAATTTCTTCAGATTTTGGTTATTTGCTTAACCTTGTATGCAAACAAATGCATAAAATTTATATATAAAAGTAAATTCGCATAGATATATACCATCATATACGCTAGTAGACGTTTGCACTAAGGTCTATCACGTGGATGGCTCTTCCAAATTTTATCCATAGAAATCAAATATATATATATATATATATATATATATATATATATATTAAAATAGAACAACTGCATTGGTGGGTCTCTATTTGACACGTGGATAAGAGATTTTGTGCCACATGGTAATACGGGTCTTCAGAGTGTGTTTCTTTCTTTATCACTCTCACAAGAGGAGAAGGAAGCTGTCTCCACCATGGATGTCGAGGAATTAAGGAGGTGATGATGTAGTCGATAGGGTGGGTGCCGAGGACATGGAGGGTGTCGGTCTACTTGGAGACTTGCGTGGTACCTAGCTCGACGGTGAAGGTGGAGCCGATGCGATCAGTGACGACGACAGTGGTGATAATGGGCTGAGCTCGCATGAGAGAGTAAGAGCGAGGATGCCGCCTACGGAGCAGTGGAGGCCGAGGTGGGTGAACTAGTGGATAAAGATTGGAAGAAGAAAGGGGTTAGGGTTTAAGCGAGGGATGATGGAAGAAGGGGTGGGAAAGAGGCGGAGAAGCGAGGATACCTCCATGGTGGGGGAAGCGGGGACCGACACACTCAAGCTGCTGGATGGTGTTGCAGCAGTCAATGTGGCTAGCGAGGGTGTGACGGACCACTTGGCCGACGATCACCAAGATGAAGAGCCTGCGCCAAGGGTGCATGGCAGGTCCCGCGCAAGAAACATGTCTCTCTCCATTTTTTTTTTCTTTATAGTTCTACCTTCATCAAGGCGTACAGAGAGAATAGGAGAGAGGGTGGTGGGAATTGTTGGTTGTGGAGAGAGAGAATATGGTGCGCTATCTATTTTTCTCATTCTTCTCCATCTTGGCTTTGCGATCCAACAGAAACATTTTGAGGGAGCGAAGCTGGTGGAGATTCGATGGAGATCAAGTTTTTTCGAAATTTTTTTATTTGGATGTTGATTAGATCCGGCTACTCCTAGGGGTAGGTAGAGGGAAAAAGGTCGATTTGGGGTGGCAAAGACGGAAAAAATTCTTTCTTTATATGGATAAGAAAAGATACAAATTGTTAGAAGCTAACGTAAATGTTTATCTAGGATCAATATTTCTCTATTTTTTTAAAATTTTTTGAAGTTTTTAAGATTCTCGATATTCTTTTAGAAAAAAATATACCTCAAAATTTTTTCTTTTTTTCTTTTAATTTTTTGATATTATTTTGGTAGATTTTAGCTATAAGGTATTCGCTTTTTTTCCATTTTATAGAGGAACAAGAAGACTTGGCTGAAGAAGTTTGGGAAGAATGATCTTGATTGGTTCTTGGACTAAATCTGTTGCTTTTTAATGTGGATCTTGTTAAATCTTTCCAAAATCCAACAAAGATCCATTTTTCCTTGTGGCGAAGGAGAGCACAGAGATCGAAAGGGTTTTCGTTGAGAGAGTGGTGATCGTAGGCGTGGAGGAGGACAACGAAGGAAACCTCTGAAGGAAAAAAATTCTGCCTTCTAGTTTGAGTAAACTGGGATGTGATAGAAAGCATTGATAGAATGTGTGGTTTCAATTTTATAGGACTTCTCATAAATTTTTAAGACTATATCTAAGCGGAAGATTTCTTCTTTATGTGAACCCAATGCTTTTAAACTATGAAAATTTTAAAGAAATAAATCGAAAATTCAAGTTGATTTGTGGACAAATATAATATAATCAGGCTTTCAATTATTTATCTATATTTGTGAGTAAAATATAATGGGTTGCTTTTGTTTCAACAATCAGGAGATAAAAAAAATTTTTAATTTTTTTTTGTGAGCGATATATTTTAATTTTTTTATATATAAATGATTATATTTATATAGTTTATTCTAATAATTAATAAGTAAATTTTTTTTTATAGATTAAAATATATGGGGATAAAATTTTTATTGTTGATGTGTATGAAGAAAAAAAACGTACATGAAATGCAATTAGATGATCATATTCTGTTTAGTGATAAAAATTTAAAATAATTAATATTAAAAATATTAATTTAAAAAATAATTTCTCTATCAATAAATTGGGGGTGGCGGGGCGCGAATGCCCAGCATAAGCTCGTGCGTCTTAACCTCCATATCAAGGCCTACCTCGCAGCAGATAAAAAAAATATTTTATTTTCAGACGTGACAAAACTCGCCATCGGTGATCCATTCTCCGTTCTCTTCTCCACTCACAAAAGTCTGAATAATAACGATCACGTGTAGTTTACCAAAAAAAAAATAACGATGACGTGCGTGGACTCTTCTTGGCCACATAACGCATTTTTCTTGCAAGTTCCCCATCCTTCCCAACCACCCACTGTGTCCCGTCACCCATAGTAAGCCACCCTTGTGTCACCGCCTCCATAATCATACGATACGACGATGAATTATGGGGGTCCCAATACCAGCGGTCACAAAACTTCAGCTTCTAATTTTCAGACGGTAGAGCTCGAGGAAAATGTGGTCGAGGTCCAACGATCGTCATCCCCAATAAACCCACAATCCCACGAGTCTACTCACCTTCCCACGTGTCACTCAAAAAAACGGGATGCTTGGTCGGATGGTCTTAAAAATGGGTTTCACGACCTGGTGTTACTTCTCTCTACCGCCATCTTGTAGAAGCCCACCACGGAAGTCCAGAGGCCAGGAAGGGAGGAAGCTATCTCTCTTCTCTCTCCAATGGCGACCGCTCTCCTCCGAGTCGCCCTCCCCCTGAACCCTAACCCCAATGCTGACCCCAAGATCCACCTCGGTTCCGCCGGAGCAATTCGAAACCCCGTCCCCTTTCTTCACCCACCGCCCCTCCGCGGCCTCCACCGCTTGTCCAGGCCCGAATCCCTGCGCCTTCTCCGCGCGAACGCCGTTGATATCGGCGTCCCGGCCGGGAAGCCCCAGCAGGAGGCGGCGAAGAGCTCGTCGGTTCTCCTCGATGTCGGCGGGATGATTTGCGGCGCCTGCGCCGCCCGGGTCCGCTCGATCCTTTCCGCCGACGGCAGGGTCGAGTCGGCGGTGGTTAACATGCTGACGGAGACCGCGGCAGTCCGCCTCGGACCAGGTGGATTGGAGGACGGGGATGCGGGCAGGGTCGCGGAGGAGCTCGCCGGGCGGCTGACGGAGTGCGGGTTCCCGGCGAAGAGGCGGAGGTCGGGGATGGGGGTGGGGGAGAACGTAAGGAAGTGGAGGGAGATGGTGGAGAGGAAGGAGGAATTGCTTGTAAGGAACCGCAATCGCGTCGCTTTTGCCTGGACGCTGGTGGCTCTTTGCTGTGGATCCCATGCCTCTCATATCTTGCATTCTCTCGGAATTCATGTCGCTCATGGTAAGACTTCCTGGACCTTTATCGCAAGATACGAAATCTTTGATGTTTGTCAACAATTAAAAGTTACTCCTTATCCAATTTTTGGAGAATTTAATCGAATAGGGATCAGAAATGTTTGATCTATTGTTATGGGACATCTTTAAAAAATAATGATTGAATGGGCTCTGGATTAATAATATTTGATAAATAATTCATTCTTTATTTTATTGTTGGCTGATGCAGGGTCCTTGTGGGAGATATTGCACAATTCATATTTCAAATGTGGTACCGCCATGGTCTCTTTGCTGGGTCCTGGTAGAGGTAAATTTAGCAATTGTTATAATTATATTCGAGAACATCACACACACACACACACATACACAGAGATGTCGGAGCATTAGGCTCCAAATGGAAGGTGATAAAGGGCCTTTTAAAGTTGGTTTCATTGATCATGATCTACAATATATAATATGGCTAGAAATAAAAAATCATGAATTTTCAAGGACAAAATTAATAATTTCAATGGTATGATAATATGTTTGTTAAGATTTTACCCATGTAATTATATTAGAGATTGATAATGGTACTTGCTTTTTGGTGTTTGCACTCTTCTTATCTCTTCTCTATCTCAAAAAATGTTTAGAGAGAGATTAGGTTTTATTCAATGAGAAGAGTCCATTTATGGATTACCAGGTAATGCTAAATCAAAATTTTTATGCTGTGACAGTGTTCACTTTTTAGTTAACTGTATGACCTGGCACTTGATAACAGGCCCCACCACCCCATGTATTGCACCAATTCTTCCCTCCTTTCATGTTGGATGGTGAACTGAATGGTAAACAGAGTGGCTTGCATTGCATTGCTTGTTACATACTGGGCTAATCCGTCTCACAGAAAACCAATTTACATTATTAGCAGGTATAATATCAAATGAGGTAGACTGTGTGGTAAGCTTTATAAGCAACATCTAACTTCCACAGGATTGAGATTTTCCTGAGGAAGGCCGATGTATTTTTCTCACTAATCCATATTACCTTGCCATATGTTGAATCTTGATTGATGGCATGCAGGCTACTCAACAGACAAATTGGAAGTTGCAGCTTGCTGTATTATTTCATTGCAAAATTGGGTTACCATATCAAATTTTTATAGCTACTTGCATCGAAAAAACTATAGCTGATAACCAATTCCTTAATCAACCTTATTACTAATCCCGAACAATATCCTGAGTTAGACTCTGATTTTTACCTGTGTGGCCAACTGCAAATTTTTCTGCCCCTAAGTTTTATATACTCTGTATGATAGTGCTTAATGCTTATTGCAATGGCTGCAAAATATTGAAGCAGCATAACAGGCATGCAGATAAGTATGTAGAATACTAAAAAGTGATAACTTTGTAAACAAAGTGCCAGTTGTAAGAGCTTAAAGTGAGGGTTGCAGTTGAGAAATTCAGAAAATGGACTTGATCTTGAGTCCTTGTGGAAGCTGGGTGAGAATAATGGTAGATTGTTGTGTGGATGGTTATGTAGATGCTTGAACAGAAGCTACCATGATCACCTTAGTGGGTTTGTAAAACAAAATGAAGATTATGATAGAGAGCCATTTAAGATGGGCTTGGCCTCTTTTCTCAAGTTGTTGTGGGAGTTGGGTGATAACAATATGTTGGAAATGTTTATGTTTGCTGTCACATAAAATAAAATAATTATATAGTATGAATATGTCGAAATAAGAAAGTATAAATAAAAATAAGTTAGAAAACATAAGCTTTTTCGATGCATGTCATGGTAAGCACTTTCTTTAGAGTAGATTTGACCCTGTCCCAGTTTAAACAATTTCATCATGATCAAGTTTCAACTTCCAAGATACATCAAGTTGCTTCATGATCGTCTTAAAGTGCACACCAATAAGAGTTAAGGCAATTCAATGGGGGGATCTAACCTAGTCTAGGTCCAAATGCAAAGGGAATAAGATAAAATAGAGTTATTATAATGGGGAATTTAAATAGTAGGGTTTCTTACAATCTCCTGATATCTTTTCAAACAGATATATGCTGGTGCTACCTTGTGAATCTCTATTTATAAGCTTCCAAATGGTGCAAGCGAAGAGACATGATGTTCTAAAAGCATCTCTTTAGTGGAAGGACACACTTTGTCATGAAGAGTAGCCTTTAGAAGATCTGGGACATGTCTTAGTATTGCCCTATGAATGACCACCATAGAAATAGAGATATGTCTCTTTGAGACATCCCTGTAAGAAGTTAACAATTATAAATAACTTTTTTAAAGAAATATGATCATCCATCAAATTTCATTAAGCTAATGAAAAAGGAAACGTACACCCTATAATTGGGAAAAGAGAAAGCAAAGAGGAAATAGAATATGAAATATAAACAAGAAGAAAAAACATCAAGAGAGCTAGGGGATTGGAAATGGGGGCAGAGCGGGAATAGTTATCAGGTGATTTCAAGCTCTTTGGCAAGTCCTTAAGGCCTTCAACATCTCTTTCCTCCTTAAGAACTAAAACCCAACTCAAGACCAGCTACCAACCTCCATGCCTCACAAGCATAGCATATTCTTATTTCCTCAAAAAATTCCATTGTTTCTTTCAAGCCAAGCAATCAATAACTTCAAATTTTGAGATACTAAAGGAAAAATCATGAATTATTAAAATCCAACAACCCTCCACTTGATTTAAAATTCACATAATTATGTAAATTTTTAAACAATGCATTTGGGCTATGAATGCCATGCAAAAGATAGAGGTATGTGCAAGTTTGAACCTTTACTAAGTGATGCCATGCTTCATATGCCAAGTTTGTAGTGAATATAGTCTTGAAATAGGCTCTTTGATATACATTTCAAATGATTTACTCATGATATAGAATTCGTCGGGTTCATTCAGGTTAGCACATTATAGTCTTGCACTATTATCTTGGATTCATGAGTACTTGACGGGCCAATCTCATAGTTGGCAGCTTTGCAACCATTCTCATATCGGCAAGTTTTCAAGGTTATTATGCAACAGATGAATACCCTGCTTAATTTGGCAAAGAACTCATTCAGGATCAATGTCCTTCCTCTTCCTATTGCATCTATGGAACACTGTTATCAAAGTGGGACCAAGGAGTAATACACTTTGAATCCGTCGGTGCTGCTTTAGTCACCCATTAAACAACTTTTTATTACTCTTTGGATCATTGTTATGGAATCTACATTCTTGCCATTGTTGGGTGATCATTTAACGGACTTTACTCCCTACTTTATTATATTTGGCTTGTATACAAGTCCAAATATCAATTTTGCCATCTTGCAAGATTCTAAATTAGAACTACTGACTTGGTATACAACATTCTGTATGATCAAATAGGTATCTTTTCATAATAGTAAGTAACAGTTGATATTAGATAAATCACTTAAGAAAATTATGCAATCAAAGTGTTCAACAATGACTAGCATATGCACTAATAAATAAATAATTTTTTATAATTATACATGTGCATGTTCATGATGACATTACATTGAATTATGCATGTTCTCTTCCTAGTTCAAGATAATAAGACATGAAGATATTCAGAATGATACAATCAAGTTTCTATGACTTGCATAAACTTTTCTCCGTAACATAATTGTCTTGTTATTCTTATTTCATAATCATGATGATCAGTCCTAAATCATGACTTAATCGTCATATTAGATGAACTGAAATCTAAATAATTTTTGAATATAAAGTTAATAAAATCATTAATTTAGTATAGGTATTGAATATTTATACTATGGACCAAGGTTCAAATCTCACTAATGAAAAAATAAAAAAAATTATTTTGAATAATTTTAGAATTTGATTTCCACTTCTAAAATAATAGGTGGGAGGCATAAAATTAGAAAATGATTTCTAATCCTAAAATAAAATTAGTGACTATGTGATCTAAAAGAATTGCTAGTCATCCTCAAGTTCCCATTCCAAAAGGTGTAGGTAGGAAATGTTTGCTAGCCAACATTTCTCCTATATAGAGATAAATTCTCCTAAACACTCCAAACAGATCTGCTGATATCTTAAGACATCAAGACAATCAATTTTTGTTTTGAAAAGAAATATCCTTATGAAGAAAGTGAAAACCCGCAAATAATTGATGCGTTTAGGCTTTCTTTGCAAAGAGACCAATTGATAGAATGACTCTGCATGATAGCTTCAAAATATTCTGCACAAAGAGATTTATCAGAATAGTTGTGACTTCCTATGAAATCTGTGAAAGGACTTTTAAAATGTGTCCTGAATAGTGACCCTCACAAAAATAACATACAAGAGAGATTAACCATTAATAATAGTTACAAATCTCATCTCCTCTTAAACTATAGACCATACAAAAGTTATATGACTTAAATGTGAATATGTAAACGTGGTTACATAAATCTACTCTAAAATAGGTATAAAAATTCTTGTTTGCTATTATAAAAAATAGAATAATTATATAGCATAAAACAAGTTTTAGATCTCATCAGACAAGGCCATCTCAGTTTTTTTTTTGGTGGAATGCTAAGCTCCGGTAGTCCCGCCCTATCCTGACACATAGGAAGGGGGATGCCGTAGGATGCATCGATTGAGATGCTAGGGTGATAGAGGGAGTCCTATCTCACATGTGAGATGGTACCTCATCTAGGGTTGGCAATTCGTGTTCACGGGTCGTGTCGACCTGAAAGTATAACACAGATGAGCTCAACCCGAACACGACCCATTTAATTAAACCGATCGATCTGTGAAACACGAACACGACACGAATATACATGTGTTGACATGATATGACCCATCTAACATGATTAATAATCATGTTGACGAGTCAAATGGGTACACGACCCGTCTCAGAACCCACCTAACGATCTGTTTAAGAGGACCTGTTAACCTGTTTTAACCTATTTAACTTGTTTTAGCCTATTTTAATCTGTGTAACCTGTTTAGTTAAATGGGTCAAAACGGGTTATGTGGGTCAACCCGCTTAAGACACGAATTTGTAATGTCATAAATGGGTCAACCCGTTTATGACCTAAACCCATTTATTCCAAACTCGAACCTGCCTAAGTATGTGTCATGTCGTGTCCGTGTCAATGGGTTGTGTCGAAAATTGCCAGCCTTAACCTCATCCTAGCATTCCAGGGGATGTTCCACAGGGATTTGAAACCATGGTATAAAATATACTGAAAGAAAGTATAAATGAAAATAAGTAAGAAAATCTAACTTTATTTGAGGTACATTATAGTGACAACTCTCATTAGTGTTGATTTTATCTTGCTCTAGTCCAAACAATTTTGCAATGATCTACTCCCAAGATGCGTCAAACTGCTTCATGGTTGCCCTAAGGTGCGCTCCAACATGATGATTTAGGGGTGAAACCAAACTAGTCTAAGCCCAAAAGCTGAAGGAAATAACATAAGGTAGAACTTTGAAGATGGGGAATATTAATAAGAGGGATTCATCACTATTTTCTCATCTCTTTTCGATCCACCGATGTACACTACAAGTTCCTCTATATGTTTCCAAACGATGCAAGCCAGGAGACATGATGCTTTAGAAGCATTTCTTTAATAAAGAGACACACCCTTTTATAAAGAAAAGTCTTAAGAAAATTAGAGGCATCTCTTAGGATAATACCCTTTGAATAGCCACCATACACGAAGAGATGTGTCTTTGAGACATCCCTTTAAGAAATCAGAAAATGTGAAATAATTTGAAATTATGAATCCCTGAAGAAATAACGAATTATAAGTTATAAAGTTCTAACATGATAGTGTTATCGGAGAAACTTATTCATATTAATATTATAAAGGTGTTGGAAATAGAGGACTATGGTAAGGGCAACCAATGGCAGAAGCTGACCTTTTTCATTGGTCAACTCAAATACTTGATCGGCAGGACAGCACAAACTGTATTTAGTTATGCTTCTGGGTGCTTTATTGATGTTCACTTTAAGGCTAATAATGAGTACATGAATGACATGAGTAGACTTCAATAATGCGCATGTATAGATTAGGAGCAACAACCATGGATTGCCTGGGTTTCATAGCATTGGGTTGTATTGTAAGTGGCCTTAAAACAGATCTTGTAAACAATTGTAAAAAAAAATTCTGTGTTTTTGCAGAGGTTTTGAAAGTGTTACATGTTAGGGTCTCTTGCTAATGTGCTTTTTTATTATTTGGTCCAGCAAGTATACAGAATCATATTGCAGCTAATTTTTATGGAGATAATACCCTTATTAGCTGCTTCTTTCATAAGATCATCTCTTTAATGTCTTGTTATATAAAAAGGATATTTGATGTTTCCATGATGATGTTCAGGAAATAAATGGCCCAGTTATGAGCCAGTGATACCCGAGTTCTAGTTAGGATGATGCAAAGATTGTTAAAAACTGATCTGAATCCATAGTTTAATCCTCCTAGGTGCCAGCATTGCAGAATGTTGTTCACTTCTTCATTTAGACCTTGGCATGCATATAAAAAAACAATCTTAATTTTACATGAATATGGAAATTGGACTGGTGGCTTGCTTGAGATGCTTCAGTTCATCTAGGTCTAGGATCAGGACTGTCAAAACCAAAGGAAATCCTATATTATATAATTTAATGGTCACTGTAAAGAGTTAAGAAAGGGAATCAAAATCGAAACTATATCACAATCATAAAGGTTCTAATTTTTGTGCTCTATTATGGCATAGATAACTTATTGCCACTTTGTTATTTCTACATGCTCTAGTGTACTGTAAGAGAATTGTAGACCATACATTTGTATGACAAACATGACTATCAATTTGATTGCCTAAGACATTTCAAATTTGCTATGCAGATTTACTTTTCGATGGTTTTAGAGCATTTGCAAAGGGGTCACCAAATATGAATTCTCTTGTGGGATTTGGCTCTATTGCTGCTTTCCTTCTTAGTGCAGTAAGTGCACTTTTCATAGCTGACTAGATTTTATGAGTTTGTTGCAGGATGGGTGTTTTCTTATTAGTAAAACCCCCTTTCTCCATTTTTAAGCATGCTCAATCTACTGGTTCCTCTATATTTTTACTTATGCAGGTTTCACTATTGAATCCTGGACTTGAATGGGAAGCTTCTTTTTTTGAGGAACCGGTGAGTTGTTTTATTTTGATTTATTATAACCTTATCTGATGATAGGTTTGTTGTTTTGTTTTGATTTGTTATAACCTTATCTGATAATGGGTTTGACTTTCATATGAATGATCTGGTGCAAATTGACTGCATCAGAAGTTCCATTCTTGATATTTATGTGACTACACTTAAAGAGGCCTTTTTTTTTTTTTGTGGAGAAAAAAAAAAAATGAAGTGTAGTCCATTAATGGGGACAATTAGACTCATTACATGAACTTAAATGCATCCAAAACAATACCGTTGATATACACATCAGTCACAGCTTTAGCATCATTTCCCTTCTCCTGCCTGTCCCAATGAGACGGGAAACTTGAAATCCACGTGCTACCCACTGATGGTAGGTAAGGAAGTGAGGGACCTATCAGACTGATGCCAAATGAAATCGAAAAATTTAATGTCTTTGGTTAAGTGAGCTACGTACTTATATGAAGTAGAAGGCAACAAATCTAGAGTATCATTTAAAGGTAGGCGTACAATTGTATAGTATTTAGTCATGATGCTTCCTTTCCAATTTTTGATGTTTCTTGCTTCCTACTGGTATTACCTAAGCTAAGCTAGATTGTAACTTTGGTGCCAGATAGCATGAGGATGCGCTTAATTGGGCACCCACATAAGGAAGTGGAAAGTGACTGAAGCAATGCAATATTTTGATTGCAATATGGTGTCTATGTATGGCAAATGGTGGATGATATAAACTGTTGAATGATATTATGCTTGTTTAAGGTTGTTCTGCATATGCATAAACTGATTATACATTGAAAATATTGAAGGCTGGATTGGACTGAATGTAATTGAGATGATACAAGTGATAAGATGTCCATGATTTTTTAGCTGAAAAGGGGCATGACGCTCATATACTGTTATTTATAAGGCGACCAAGGTTCCGTGGTGATCACAATATAATTGTGGCTCCATGGGGTGTTGGCTGTGATTTATTTTGTGGGATTGGGTTCAGCATTTCATGGCTTTTATGCATTTCATTTTATAGCAGTTACAGGCAATTATTATGTACATATAATAAGATATTACAGTTCAGACTTATTGCTTACAGAAGCAGAAGCTTGCTTTTTTATTTTTTTAAAAAAAAGATATTTTCTCATCCAAGAAAGTTGTTTTGTAGCATGCAGATCATGCTTCTTGGTTTTGTACTTCTGGGACGTTCTCTTGAAGAACGAGCTAGGCTCAAGGCATCTAGTGACATGAACGAACTTTTAGTAAGTTTTGTGTTTCATAATATATTCCTTTGAGCAATTTGTTTCATAATATATTTATTCCATCTTATATCTCATGGCTGGATCCGATCCCCTTTTCAAGTTTACTTGAGATCATTGTGCAATTTGAGAATAAGTGAAGGTCAGTTACTGAACATGTATCCTGTTGCACCAGTTGCACATATCATCATCATCTTCTGTTAAAGGGCTATAAAAAACTTAAAGTTAATAATGCTGACGAATCAAACCTGAGAGACAGTATAAGCATTCAATTAAAAATTTAGAGCTTGGGGACAAGAAGGTCATGATAAAATTTCCTGCACCTAAGTTCATAACTGAAGTTTCATTATTTGCAAGGATTGATGAACAGGAACTCACAAGCTGATCATATAATTGGAGCAAAGATTTATAGTTATGACCAGGGGGGAAGAATAAAGAAAACAAAATCTTTCTGAATCAGCTCATCAAATTCAACATCTAACTTTAATTCCCAAAAAGCTTCTTTTCTTTTAATGCAGACTAATGGTAATATTGATAACAATGGTTCGGTATTATCTAAATGGTGACACTTGCAAAACTTCCTATCGACACATGTCCTTGGAATCACCGTTATTCTCTACTCATAATTAGTAATTAAGTCTTCTAATGATGATCTTTTATCTGCTAGCATTTTGAGTACTGATGCAATATCTTAATTTCAACATTGAAATATGTTTCAAAATTTTGTAAGCGCAACCTAATAACAATAATGGTAATAATAGTTCAACAATATCTCAATACACTTACTTGTGACTTCCTCTAATATAATGCATTTTTCTGCAGTCATTGGTATCTTCTGAATCACGACTGGTAATTACATCTTCTGAAGAGGATCCTTCATCAGATAATGCATTAAATGGAGATGCAATTAGCATTGAAGTCCCTGTTGATGATGTTCGTGTTGGAGATTCAATATTGGTTTTGCCTGGGGAAACTATTCCAGTGGATGTATGTTGCTTAAGCATTTAACTTCTCCATGTTTTTTTTTTGCGGATATGGTATATCATATATGAATTCACTTTTCTCACATTCTTTTGTTTCTCATAAGGTTTCACTCCTCAACTTCTGCCTTTTCACATCTTCTCACCATTTTCACATATATTTCTTTTTCATTCACCCTCTCTTGAATTTGGTCATGATTGTTGCTGCTACTTTATATGCCATTTGGTATAATATCATCATAAGCAGAGTATGGGCTTGTCTATTGTTTATCATATGCTATATTCTTGAACATTTACAGAATTGATGATGTGATATGTCATGCAACCACAGTGCTTTTTTGGCTTCTTGGTTGTTCAATAATTGGAAGGTTTTACTTATTTGTTCTTAGAAGAATGACTAATGGCAGGGGTTTCATGTTCTGCAGCAGAGAAATATGATATTAACATCCTGATATAAAATGCTCATTGGAGTTTGCTGGACCTAGTACTTCCATTGCACACCAAGTGCAATATATTGTGTGATAGTGTTACTACTTGTCAATGGTCACATGGAAATGGATCCTTCAAAAATATTCCCAAGCCCTTTGTCTAGTGTATCTATTTAAAACTTCAATTTTTGTGGTCTCATCTCCTAGAATGAGTAGATCAAGTACATAAACAACAGATGCCCTTGGCAATCCAGATTTTATGGAAACCTATCTGGTCTTATTTAGATGCCAGTCATTTTGCTTTTATTGATCAATTTAGTTGTATTATGTTAATGACAAAAATGTGTATTGTGACCATTTGGATTGTTTGCCATGCAGGGAAAGGTTCTTGGAGGGAGAAGTGTTGTTGATGAATCAATGCTCACAGGGGAATCTCTTCCTGTTTTCAAGGAAAGAGGTCTGCATGTTTCTGCAGGAACAGTAAACTGGGTATGCTCATTCTTAACATGATGTACTACCTTCTGGGAGTTATTGTATGGATTAGCAATGAAGCGTATAGTGATATGACAGCAAACTTGCGGTTCTGTTCTCTTACAAAATTTAAAAAAAAAAGTAAAATATTTGGATGTCATTTTAATATCAAACTTTATTGTTCAAATGACATGATTGCCAGTTCTAGGAACACTTATGAGATACCGTTACAACTTACAAGCTTGTATTTTGCAGATATATGAGGAAAAGGTTTGCTCTTACCTAGATTAGTTAGAGATTTCAGCACAATTGCTTTAAACAGCTACTTCTTGTTCACAATCCTAGGCCCTCCATGGCACAACAATATCTCATCGAATATTGTTATATGAAGATTGTTCCACTTGACAAAATGACTCCCTACGAATGTCGAGGTAGGTTGAGCTTGTCATGACTAGGGAGACATTAAGGATTTACCCCACACACACCCCCTCCCTCTCTTCCTTTCTGTCTCTGTGTGTGTGTGTGTGTGTGTTTTTTTGTTTTTTTTGGGGTGGGGGGGGGGTGGTTTGGGATGACTATTGTGGGATAAGGGTGCTGAGATAACTGTGTTAAAAATTTGGGAGGATAAGGTTGCAAAAGGATTTAAAGGAAGCTGAAGAGTTGGAGATTCAGAGGATATAGATTTAGACTACATGCTGATAATTGATCATGCATGCTGAAAAATAGAGGTACAAATAAGAAGAGGGATGCAAGCAAGACTAGGCAGGTCAAGGGGGAATTATAGGTATAAAATTTCATGGTTGTACGTCTTGCAGAAAGAATAATACAGGCTTGATTAAATGTCAAAGATTGCTGTTCATTAGAAGCAAATGGCAGAGAAGGATTAAGGTTTGATCGTAAGTAGTTGGTTAGAAAAAACAGGATACAAAATGCTAGTAGTGATCTTTACCTTTAGCTAGTGAGACACTCCGCTTCTTGTTGCCACATAGAAACATTTCAGTATCTAATACTGTAATATTTCTTCTTTGAAAAGCTGTTTGATGGTTTTAACTGTTTAAGTAAATTATTTAATTTACTCTTGTATGTTACATAAGTAGGAAATAAATGGTTGATCTGGTCTGACTTAATTCCTTAATTAATCATGATGAGCATTAGAAATCTATTTGAAAATGTAGTAGGTCCTCACCATGACCTGCATCATTATTTTCGTCTGCCATGACTGCCTGGCTAGATTGATTTTATAATTCATGCATCTAAGATTGTTCCAAGTGATTTGTTTTCTAGGATGGCCCTCTAAGGATTGAAGCGGCGACAACTGGTGCTATGTCAACAATTTCAAAAATAATTCAAATGGTTGGTATATAATCCTTTTCCCAGAGCTATAATGGATTCCTTTTTGATATGTAAAAGGATCTTGTTGTGTTGCCTTTGCACAGGTTGAAGATGCACAAGCTCAAGAAGCACCTATCCAGAGGCTTGCAGATTCAATTGCTGGGCCTTTTGTGTACAGTGTGATGACATTGTCAGCTGCAACATTTGCTTTCTGGTGTGTTTTGCTTTTCAGCCAGGTTTTAACCTATAAAAACATACAAGAAACTTTTCATGCCTTTTGCATGTTTTCAATTAGCAATTTGGTAGGTGTACAAGCCGTCAGGCATAATTTATTGCACAAAAATTTTTTAAGGATCTGACCACTAGTCTGATACCTAATAATTTTCGCAACTACAGATTTGGTTCTATACTTTTGGCATCATTTATAGTTGTTCTGCCATCTGAACCAAGTTGAACATACTACACAATTGTGAATGTGCATATTTGACCATAAGAGAATTCCCCACAATTATGTTCATCAATACTGCTATGTGCATGGTAAAAACTAGATCCAAACAATCAATGGTTAATTATCTTGCATGTGTGTGTGTGTGTATGTGTGTGGGTGCAAGTATATTCCACATAGAATAATTCATAGTGCAATGCATATTTATGTAGAGTTATCTAGATATATGTGGAATATACTTGTAGCCCATTCCTTAATAGGATAGTGCTAAATTGAACATCCAGTGCACATTATTTTTTAGGCTTATTTGTTTGGTCCTTTTGGTTATATTTATGACATGAATTTCTAGCCTGCTTAGCATGAAGGAGACGAAAGTAGATCCTCATTTTTAGCAGGTAGCGAACAATTTTACTTTAATTTGGATCAATGGAGGAAAAAACTTTTTCATCTTTTAGTGGTTTTGCATTTGGTGAGAGTAATAGTTGCATATTGTTCTAAACTAAACTACTGTTTTCTGTTTCCTACCCACTTGTACAGGTATTATATTGGGTCACACATCTTTCCAGAAGTGTTGTTCAATGACATAGCAGGTCCTCATGGGAACTCACTGCTTTTAAGCTTGAAACTTTCCACGGATGTACTAGTAAGTTTGACGATAAACTTTTTTAGATCACAAAAATCTCCTGGTCTTGTTGGGCTGCTAACGTTATGTTTGATAAGTGTGCAAATTGTTCATTAGTTATAAACATTTTGTCCATATCATTTGATAAGGTGTTTCTACTTGTGAAACTCACACTTGAGCCCAAAATACTTGATCCAAATTGTTCTGATAAATTATGTATTTTCTTACTTCAATATTCTTTTCAAATGATTCTGCACTTTCATATAATATACAAGAAAACTTACATGCATATTCATCACTTTTTTGTTTCTTAGCATTTGCTATATTAATGGCTATCACTTTTTCAGGTTGTTTCCTGTCCTTGTGCACTGGGTTTAGCTACTCCCACAGCTATCCTAGTAGGCACCTCTCTAGGTACTGTGTCTAATCTGTTTTATTTCATTTACATATGCAATAATTTTTCTGCCAATTGTAAGAACCTGGTGTTTCACTCTACCAAAGATGGTGGACTCATTTTATTCTAATATGTTGTTATTGAGATATCGATTCCTCATGATTCTCTAGCATATAATATTAGTTCAGGTCACACTGCACAGACTGTTAAGTTCGTGTATGTATGCATGCAGCATGCATCTATGCACATTTCCTTATGCATCTAATTTGTTGGTCAATTAATGGATTCCCCTACATCAACTGAGGTCATAAGTGTTACCTTTGATGTATCATTTCTTATAGCCAACTCCCAATGTGCTATGCCCTGAAGATTACTTTTGTTGCATCAACTCATGACTAGGGGCTAAAAGAGGACTTCTTATAAGAGGAGGTGATGTATTGGAGCGTCTGGCTGGGATAGATGTTGTTGCACTAGACAAAGTATTGCCTTTATCTCAATGCCACTATTCTTTTTTATCACTTCTATATTTCACTGGAAAAGATATGTTGTCAAAGAATTGCAAGATTTGCTCCAATATTACTTTGTATCTCTCCTTTTTTTTTTGATAAGAACTATTACTCTCCTTTGCCAACCTATTTCTTTTGACTTTCAGACAGGAACCCTTACGGAAGGAAGACCTGTTGTTATGGCTGTTGCTTCTTTGGCTTATGAAGAATCTGAAATCCTCTGTCTGGCTGCTGCAGTAGAGAAAACAACATCACATCCAATTGCAAAGGCTATTATAACCAAAGCAGAGTTACTAAATTTGGAACTCCCTAGCACGAAAGGACAGTTGACAGTGCCTGGTTTTGGCACCTTAGCAGAAATTGATGGTTGTTTGGTTGCTGTTGGTACAATGAATTGGGTCCATGAGCGTTTTCAAAATAAAGCATCACATGCTGAATTGATGGATCTAGAAAATCGGATAGCATGCCTGTCATCTACAGTGACATCATCAGACCACTCAACCTCAATCATTTTTGTTGGGCGTGAAGGAGAAGGCATAATAGGTGCTATAGCAATATCTGATATTCTGCGTCACGATGCAAAATCTACAGTGGATAGGTATATGTTCTAAATAATAGACCCATATAGTCAAATATCAATTGATGCTTTGTTTGATAGTGAATTGTTATCAATGTTTAGCAGCTTCAGCCTTCTCAACCATGCTCTATTTTTTTTACCCTTGCTCTTTTCATTTTAGTAATTTTATTGCTTTGTACCTCTTAATTTTCCTGATTCTAGATAAATTTGTAGGTTATACAAGATCCTTGGCTTCAAAATCTTAGCAAAGTGCATAATTTTCTACTTAGAAATGTCTGACCTAATGCTTACTCCTATTCCTTTGGATTGAAAGGCTGCAAGAAAGGGGAATCAAGACAGTCCTTTTATCAGGCGACAGGGAAGAGGCAGTGGCAAGTGTTGGCAAGATGGTTGGCATTGGACATCAAAATATAAAAGCATGCCTAACTCCAGAGCAGAAATCAAGCATCATATCGAGTTTGCAAACTGAGGGTCATCGTGTTGCTATGGTGATGAGCATTTAAGTTTGAGATACCCTTAATCATGTCATTAATGAGGGATAAATACAGCGCATCTAATGCATTTCTAAATAATTTTGTATAGAATGCAATATTAGCATAATCTAAAATTAGCTAAATCATATTCTCCTTTTGTATTTAAGGTTGGCGATGGGATAAATGATGCACCATCCTTGGCACTTGCTGATGTGGGAGTTGCTTTACAAATTGAAGCAAAAGACAATGCTGCATCTGATGCTGCATCTGTCATTCTTTTGGGCAACAGGCTTGGACAGGTGTTGTGTCTGCTATTATTTCTAACTTTCGTGACTTGACAACCAATTATGTTGTTGTTACAGGAAGGCCAAATTATCACTTTATGCACTGTCTTCCAAACATCTCTGTAGCAACCAAACCAAATTCCTGTGTCCCCTTCCCTTTTCCCCACGCCCGTAGAAAGAAAGGAAAAGAAAAGAGTAATTTTTCCATCTTGCCTTACTGCAACAGCCACAACAAAATGTGTGCAATATATCAATCTTAAGAAGAAACAATTGGTGCTACTTTAGTGAAAGGATTGATAATGTATCTTGTCCGCTAGTGTTGGTGGTTCCTATTTTTACTATGTGAGATTGGGTGCTTAGACATCCTCTTTTGTCAATTTGGTTCCATATGTTCTGTTCATTCTATGTAGTGTTCTATCGTGGATAATATCTGGTTTGAATAGGTATTATCTGTTCCTTTGTTCCATAATGTAATGGCTTTGATGAAGAGTGATATTCCTATTTTAGTTAGTTATTAGTGAGATAACTGAATCTCCTCTTGATTTCATCTTCTTTTCCTCATCTGGATACAAGTAAAAACCTACTTATGTAAGAAATATTACTTATATTTTCTTTTGAAAGAATATCTTCTACAAAGCATTTTTATAACATAGATGTAAAAGTAAATGCATTTTTTAATTAATGCATGCGTCATTCTCTCTTTATCATGCAATTCCATGTTGGAAAAAACAACTTCACTCCACTATACTGTTCTTAATTCAAATTCTGAACCGTCTTCATGTACAGATAGTAGATGCTCTATCCCTTGCTCAAGCAACAATGGCAAAGGTTCACCAGAATTTAGCATGGGCGGTAGCATATAACATAGTTGCCATCCCTATTGCGGCAGGCGTATTGCTTCCGCAATTTGATTTTGCCATGACTCCATCACTTTCAGGCAAGTACACAGGGCCCCTTATTAAAATAGTTTGCATCAAAGAAGTTATTAAATAAGGGATGAGTCAGTTTTAGTCTCGGCATTAAATCAATGATTGATACGTTGCTGGGATGGATTTAGTACAGTATGGTATGCTTTTATACTAACACATGGTATGTTGTTGGAGTCATTTCATCATTTATACACTTGCAGACTTGTATGGAACTCCCATACCATACTGATTTGGTATTGGGTTGGTGTGGTAGATCTTGCACTAGCCAGAATGGGTCAATATTTAAAACCTTTTTTTAATCATCTCCTGCAATTTGTATTTGAATTGATTGAGAAGGAAGAATGACACTTGACAATTGTTCCACAGGAGGCTTGATGGCCTTGAGCTCCATCTTTGTTGTCAGCAATTCATTGTTTCTGAGGCTTCACGGGTCATTTACAAAGAGTGAGAACAACCTTTAGCCACAAAATTTGGATAGATGAGATGTATATATTTCTTCACTGGTGTTCTTTAAATACATTCTTCTCCAAACTGCTGCTTTATTGAATAACATGCCTCAGTGAACATGGTGTTGAGAACGATGTTAGTGGGAATTTTTCAAAGGTTTCTGGTTTTTGGGGTTAAAGTGCTCCAAACTGCAACGTATTGTGGAATGCGGAAAGGGGATATTCAAACCATGCTGGCAGAATGTCATTTTGTCAATATGCATCAAGATATTTTCAGCCATGCATCGTATGTGTATATTGAGGATAATGGCTCAAACAATGCATCATTTGGGTGAGTCAAGTATGTTGGCTCACAATTTTTTTTATTTATTTTTGTGATTCCTGCTGCTCACCATTTTTTTTTTCTAGACTTCTAGCCTACTTACCCCTGTTTTCTCATGCTCATGTAAGCAGACGAATCTCCTTTAGACAACCCAGAAATATTCCTCATTTCCATGTGCGGAAATGGGCTAACGTTTAGGGAGGAAATTGATTTTCGTGACAGAATATTAGAACCCTGCAAAAACTTTCTGTTCTTTTC
This sequence comes from Elaeis guineensis, assembly GCF_000442705.2. Lineage (NCBI taxonomy): Eukaryota > Viridiplantae > Streptophyta > Magnoliopsida > Arecales > Arecaceae > Elaeis > Elaeis guineensis. Next base: position 13,665,415 of record NC_026005.2, on the reverse strand, counting down.
AGTTGAAAATAATAGAAAGCTGATTGGAGGACCTTCAAATATATATAATATATTAAAGTTGAGGTCATATCTCTTTGATGCGATAAGTGTCGGCTATCCATAGAGGGATAGATGGTGTGCATCTAGCATATAGTGAAAAAAATGATGTTTCGTTCGAAAAAGAATGTAGCGATTTGGATTGGATGGGTATACTCTCGATTTTGCTCTAGCTCTCCTCTTTCATGTCATTTTTTTTTCTTTCATGTCATTCTCTGTCACAAGAGAGGCATAGAGAAGAATGAGATGGAGCTCTATGTGCAGTGGCTCTCCTCTCTCATGTCATTTTCTGTCACAAGAGAGGTGCATGTAAAAAAAATAAAAAAAAAGAGTAAAGGGGTGGATGAAAAGAAATTTCAGGGAGGATTTTTGAAAAAAAAAAATAGAAAGTATTGATGTCAAAGTATAGATTGTGTTATCAGTTTTTTTTCGTGTTTTAAACTATATATATCTAGGAAGGTTCAAAGCATTTTTCAAACATCGAGAATGGCTGAATAGAAAAAGTGAGGTGGAGAGTTTTTTTTTTTTTTTGTGGGTCTATTTTTGATTGCTACTTTTTTTATTTTTTATCAGGCTTATTAAAAATTATTAAAGATTAAAAAGATCGAAGAAGGTGGCAACAAACAAGAAAAATCAAATAAAGAGAGCTAGAGAAGGTGTGTTTAGAGATTTTTGTTTATTTTTTAAGTTTATTTTTATCAAATATTTGTAATTTTTATTTTCTCATCAGTTAAATTTTTCTTTCATCGGGACATCAGAAACAATATTCCATTTCTTATTAGGAATGCAGGGGGGTTGTTGTCTATATTTTAGCAGTCTTTCACTCCTTTATTTACAAACATCATGTGAGGAAAGAGAGGGACAAAGAGTTGTTACCATACTATGGTAGCCTTCCTCGATATCCACATAAAAAAAAATGCCATGGTTGCTGTTAAGATTCGGCAGCTTCCGATCAACAGAAAAAGAAAGGAACAAAGGTTTGTTGTGAAGCCTTTCGGTGAATAGAAAGAAAAAATATGTATGAATTTTGATGAATTGGGTTAGGGTTCGATGAATAGAAAGAAGTGGATTGATTAAGAGAGAAAAAAAAGACACGAGTTAATGGGTTTAGGGATGGATCGCAATCGGATTCATGCAAATTGGTTAAAAGGCGTGCCAAATGGATCGTAGGTCATTCAGCTAATAGGTTAGCAGATCCGATTAGGGTTAGGGTTATGATAGAGGATCCGGTTAGGATTAGCTATCCGGCTAGGGTTGGGATTAGGCTAGGGGGCTGGTTAGCGTTAGGGTTAGGGTTAGGTTCTGCTGAGGGTTAGAGGTTTGGGTTAGGGTTGGGGCTCGAGTTAGGGTTAGGGGTTCGGGTTAGGGTTGGGGCTCGGGTTAGGATTAGAGTAGGGATGCAGAAAAGGTTGGATTGGACAAGAGAATCCAAAAAAAATAAAAATAAATGATTGAAAAGAGGAAGAGAGGAATATGGTTTGAATCGAAACAAACAAGAAAAAATAATAAAAAAAATAATAAGTGTAGGATTAGAGTTAGGGTAGAGTTGTAGAGAAAGTTGGATTAGAGAAGAGAATAGAAAAAAATAGATATAGATGGTGGAGAAGACGAAGAGAGGAATAAGGTTTGGATGTGGAATGAAGAGAAAAAATAGAAAAAAAAATGATAAGCAATAGAATCCAAAGATTGTTAGAAATAATAGATCTTGAAAATGATATTTATTTTGGTTCGTTCAGAGATGAGAATACCGACATGGGTCAGAAAAAGGTGCAGAGCACCTTCACTACTCATCGTAGGGTCGACTACGGGGATATCATCCCCACCGCATTGTCTCCAAAGATGAAAAAGAGAAAAGAAAAAGAAATCTAAAACCAACGTTGGGACCAAAAAAATATAAGAATGCTTGTGCTGCTCTCTCCTTCATCCTCTCCGGCCATGGAATGGCCATTGGTAGAGAAAATCCGGTGAAGAAAGGCCAACCATGGTGGTCGAAGGAAAGCGAAGAAGTAGAAGAGGATTTGGAAGCAGCGACGACGATGGGTAAGTGAGAAAAGGTTAGGGTTAAAAGAAAAAGAAATAGACGCATAACAGTTCTATAGGTTCCTAGAGCATAGGAAGAAAAAAATTTTAATATATGAGGGCATCCTCGTAAAAATTGTATAGAAAAGTTGTTTTTAAATTAATAGGATGCATAGAAATTTTATGGGGCCAGTAGCACAAAAAGTTTTTTAGGTATCTCTATACAGATGGTCCTATAATTTTTCTATAAATAAATTAACTATATTTTTTATTTTTTTAGATATTTTTTTATTCAAATTTTAAAAAATACATATGATTTGATTTCTTGCATTCCTATAACTAAATCGTCATTATTCTTTTCTTCTATTTAAATAAATTTTCATCCTTCTTTTAATTTTTGTTATTTAATGTCTCGCATAAGGCATAAAAATTCTATTGCTTTCATTTAAGATTTTTTTTCTAATGAACATAAATTTGTAATAAAAATTGTGGATCAATCATTTCTTAACCCTCTCTTTTATGAAGATTTTTTTTATAAAAAAATATTTCTTAAATTAACTAATCATGATGCTTGCTGGGTATAAAATCCCCCCCAGTCGAAGTTCATGGCATGAGTGACCCTCTGGGGATTTTACCGGCTTCCGACATATGGCGACATCGCTCCGAACCTCTCTGGCGGCCGAGCCTCCACAACACTCCCAAGTTTCATCGACGGATAAGCCCCCACCAGCGTCGATCGATTTTTTCGCGACGGACGGACTCCACCCGAGTTTTCCCGATGATCGACCACCTTCAAGACTTCGTCTGGATTCCTACGGGAGCCGGACTTCGTCCCCGACTTCAACTGCAGGTAGACTCCGTCCGGACTCCTACGGGAGCCGGACCTCGCCCCCGACTTCAATTGTAGGTAGACTCCGTCCGGACTCCTACGAGAGCCGGACTTCGTCTCCGACTTTCACTGCAGGTAGACTCCGTCCGGACTCCTACGGGAGCCGGACTTCGCCCCCAACTTCCACTGCAGGTAGACTCCGTCCGGACTCCTACGGGAGTCGGACTTCGTCCCCGACTTCAACTGCAGGTAGACTCCGTCCGGACTCCTACGGGAGTCGGACTTCGTCCCCGACTTCAACTGCAGGTAGACTTCGTCCGGACTCCTACGGGAGCCGGACTTCGTCCTCGACTTCAATTGCAAGTAGACTCCGTCCAGACTCCTACGGGAGCCGGACTTCGTCCCTGACTTCAACTGCAGGTAGACTTCGTCCGGACTCCTACAGGAGCCGGACTTCGTCCCTGACTTCAATTGCAGGTAGACTCCGTCCGGACTCCTACGGGAGCCGGACTTCGTCCCCGACTTCGACTGCGGGAAGATTCCATCCAGGCTCCCACAGGAGCCGAACTCCGAGCTCCTACGGCAAGCGGTCCCCGCCTGCTGCCTTAACACCCAAGGCACTCAACAAGATTTGCAGCATCCGAGCTCCTCTCAGATGGGTAGCTTGCCACCTCTCTCCGCCAGACACCCCGACCGAACTTCGGCCGACAGGCCTGGACCCCCTCGCAGGCCGCAATAACGGCCACGACTCTGCTCCACTTCCTGCGACGGATTCCGCGCGGCTCCATCACTCCCTAGCAGGCCGCAGTAACGGCCACGACTCTGCTCCACTTCCTGCGACAGATTTCGCGTGGCTCCATCACTCCCTGGCAGGCCGCAGTAACGACCACGACTCTGCTCCACTTCCTGCGACGGATACCGCGCAGTTTCTCCACCCTCTGACAAGTCGCGACAACGGACGCCGCTCCACTCCCCACGACAGGCTCCACGTGGCAGGCCACAGTAATGGCCACCATTCCGCTCCACTACTCTTCGTAGCAGACCCCTCCTGGCTCCGAACGGCCCACTGACAGACGGTTACAAAATGTCACCATCAGCCTATTGCACCCTCCGCCTATAAAAAGGGGGACCCCAGATACGTTATTCTCTAAGCTCTAATTCTTATCCCAAAAATTCTGCTAAAATTTTCGTTCGAGCACTCCATTCTTGTTGAGGCAGAGAACTGACTTGAGCGTCGGAGGGTCTTGCCGGAGCAACCCCAACTCCGGTTTAGACTTCTTTTGCAGGTCCTGGCGACGACCGCGACTCCCTCGACTCCAGCTTCTCCGGCGCAGGCGGATTTTTGCACCAATAGGATTGGTGCTAGAGGAAGGGGGGCCTGTGTCTTCGCAGTACCTTTGTTCTTAAAGAAGCGCTTAACGGGACCACCTCCAGTCGTCTTCCCCGGCATCCTCTTCTCCTTCCTCCGCTAGATTTTCGCCCGATGCCGCCCTGCAGAGCATCCACGCGGCGATCTACGGCCTCCGGGGCTAGATCTCAGGCTCCGGCCTCACCTCCAGTTTTTCAGCCTCCTCTTCCTCCCCCGGCGATGACAGTTGGAGCGGAGCAATTCGACCTGCTGGCTCAGCAAGTTAGATGCCTCACTGAAGCTGTGCAGGCCATGCAGCAGCAGCAGCAACCGCAGGCATCAGTGCGGCTGGAGAGAGCGTCGCCAGAACTCCAAAATTCGGTGGTGGGGCGAGCTACTTGGGCCAGCCGCCCCGTCTTTCCCGGAAAGACGAATCCGAGGGTGGAGAGTCCTTAGTCGGATCACGATTCTACCCCCGGAAGATCCCTACCTCCACTCTACCAGAAGAACCTCGAGACCCGCAGTCGAGAGGATTTCCTGGATCAGCGGCTCCGGGAGATGAACCGACGGATCGAGGAGCTCCGCCATGCACCCCCCACCTATGGTGAGGACATTTGTACTGACCCTCCCTTTTCTCAAATGATCATGCAGGAACCGATCCCGCCAAACTTCAAGCTCCCTCAATTTGAAAGCTACGACGGGACTTCAGATCTGGTTGACCACCTGGAGGCCTTCCGGACAATGATGCTGCTTCACGGTACCTCCGACGCCATCCTGTGCCGAGCCTTCCCATCCACCTTGAAGAGAGCGGCGAGAAACTGGTACTCGACGCTGAAGTCGGGTACCATCTTTTCCTTTGATCAGATGAGCCACCAGTTTGTGGCTCATTTTGTTAGCAGTCGATGTTTCCGGAAGGGGTCGGAGTCCCTCATCAACATCAAGCAGAGGGAGGGAAAGTCCATTCGGGCCTACATCAACCGTTTTAATGTCGCCGCGTTGGAGGTCCGAAATTTGGACCAATCGGTAGCTATGGCCACCCTGAAAGACGGCCTTCAGAAGAACGACCTTTTATTCTCCTTGAAAAAGAAGTACCCCAAGGATTTTGCTGATCTGTTGGCTCGGGCCGAAGGGTACGCCCGAGCAGAGGAAGCCTTCAAAATGAAGGATGAGGAGACCGTGAGAGAGCGGCAAGCGGGAGACTCGAGCAAGCCCGCAATTGAAAAATGGCTGAGGGAAGCTCGGCCACGATCCCGAACTCCTCCCGGGCACAAGCGCGCCCAGACTCCTCCCCGGGCACGTAGGCAGGGAAGCCCGGAGCGTCGGATTCGACGGAGCTCTCCCCCAGGAAGATTTCGCAGCTACGCCCCCCTCAACGCATCGAAGGCCCAGGTGCTGATGGAAGTCAGGGAGCAGCTCCTGAGGCCCGAAAAGATACGCACACACCCCGGGAAGCGCAATCCTAATAAATTCTGCCTCTACCATCGTGACCACGGCCACGACACGGAGGAATGTATTCAGCTCCGAGACGAGATCGAGGAGCTCATCCGTCGAGGCCGGTTCGACAGGTTCATTCGACGCCGGCCTGAGGGTAGAGAGGATCGACCAAGGGCCCTGCCACAGCCTGAGCCACCGAGAAGAGAAGAGCAGCCTGGAGACCGGCCTCCAATTGGGATCATCAACTCCGTCTCTGAAGGACCTTGACGAAAAACAGACCCCCCACAGTCCTAGGGTTTGAAAACTTGTAAATGTATTGCGAACGATCCCGCTTTAAATCAAGATTTCTTTCAGACTCACACATCTTTCCCTTTTTGGCATAGATTTATAACGACAGGGGGCGACCCCATCGGACAACAAAAACAAACCCCAAGGTGGGCAAGGTCGAAGGCCCGATTATTTGTAGACCGGATGGGGGGAGAGGCCATACAGCGCCCATATGTGCCCCCACAGTCATGTTAGGGACAGGAGGACAACCTCGCCTTAATATGAGCAAGGTCGAAGGCCCAGTTATTTGTAGACCGGATGGGGGGAGAGGCCATACAGCGCCCATATGTGCCCCCACAGCCATGTTAGGGACGGGAGGAGAACCTCGCCCTAACATGAGCAAGATCGAAGGTCCGGTTATTTGTAGACCAGATGGGGGGAGAGGTCATACAGCGCCCATATGTGCCCCCACAGCCATGTTAGGGACAGAAGGAGAACCTCACCCTAACATGAGCAAGGTCGAAGGCCCGATTATTTGTAGACCGGATGGGGGGAGAGACCGTACAGTGCCCATGTGTGCCCCCACAGCCATGTTAGGGACAGGAGAAGAACCTCGCCCTAACATGAGTAAGATCGAAGGCCCGGTTATTTGTAGACCGGATGGAGGGAGAGGCCGTACAGCACCCATATGTGCCCCCACAGTCATGTTAGAGACAGGAGGAGAACCTCGCCCTAACATAAGCAAGGTCGAAGGCCCGGTTGTTTGTAGATCGGATGGAAGGAGAGGCCATACAGCGCCCATATGTGCCCTCACAGCCCCGTTAGGAACAGAAGGAGAACCTCGTCCTAACCCGAGTTGAAACTGATCACATCAGAGATAGAGGAAGAACCTCGTCTCGACACCAATTAGGGTCCGACCATTTGAGACCCGGCAAGAAAGAAGGAAACCTTCTTGGCGACCCTTCTACGCGACTCCGTAAATGCCAGGGAGAACCCTTGCCTAAGAAAAAAAAGGGGAGGGAAATATGAAGGAACAGCGGCGGGCTACCCCGACGAAAAATGGAGGCCGAACTACACTAAAAGCGTAAAGAACCTCGTCTCTATGAAGAGGGAGGAAGAGAAAGTAAGATCTACAGTCGCGAACAAAAGGCAAGTCGACACGGCGGTGACTAAGAACCTCCAAGCGGCGTCGACGCTGAACCAATCAAAAGCACAAGAAACTCGACAATGACGACCTAATGCAAGGATGAACAAGGAACCTTCGAACAACATCTACATCGCACGGGACAAAAATGAAAGAAGTCCGACGCACGACAATTCAACACGACGTACGGGTAAGGTAACAGAGACCTTTTCATTTCATTAGCAAAATGTGCATTACAGAGCCTGGAAGACCGAAAAGAAAAAAAAAGAGAAGAAGAAGACAAAAATAATAAACAACAACAACGACAACAACAACGGTGACAACGAACATGCAAGCGGCAAAAGAAGACACTTAGAGGGACAAAGGCCAAAAAGAGCCCTAAGGGGGCCCAGCTTCCTCCGACTTCGAATTTTCGGCTTCGGCCCTCATCAGGGAGTGCTTTAAGCTCTTGACTTCTCCTTCCAATTCCTTCTCTCTCATTAATATCTCCATGTACCTCCGATGAAGTCGCTGGCTTTCGTTCTCCGCCTCTCGATGCTTTTTTCTCAGGACCTCGGATTCTGCCTCCGCGTTCTTGACTGCCCGCTGCTCGTATACCAGTGGGATCTTCAATTACTGCAGTTCGGCCTTCCCCTCCCCAAGGGCGACAGATAGCTCCTCTACAGTTCTTCTCAGGGATTGGAGTTCGTCGAAATCCCGAGCGGGAGCAAACTGAGCCCCTTCAGCTAGCTGCCTTTGAAGGCGGGCAACCTCGTCGGTCGCCATCCTGAGCTTTCCCCTGTATTCGTCCACCTTCCTGCACCAGCCGGTCCGGTACACGTCATAGCTCGCCTCGGCATCCTGAAGTTGTCGTTGAAGGTCGGAGAACTTTTTCGACCATTCCCGATCGCAGTCGGCCCAAGTCGGAAGCCGGGATGAGCTTCCTTCTAGCTGGCTAATCCTCTCCTGTGCAGCCGACAGTTCCACTCTGAGAGAACTGATCTTGGCAGCTTGAGCCCAAGATCGGTCGCTGGCGCGCTTCTTGTGTTCCTCGAGCTCCTTCTCGAAGTTTGCTTTCCTCCGACTGTAATCCATAATTCCCTTCATGTGGAGGTTCCGAAGGCGGATGGCCTCCGTGATGGCTTCAGAGTGGCTCTTCCTCAGCCTGCGAAGCTCGCCATCCATCTCCTTCGACCTTTTTGTTAAAAGATGGACTTCCTTCTTCAGATGCTGGATCGTGGACTTCAACGAAATCCCCTGTGGTAGGGAGAGCGCTTCGGCAGGACGCTGCCATCGGGAGATAAAGGCGTCAAGGCACATCTCATTGCATAAAGCAAAAACAAAAAAAAAGGGGGGAGCAGAGTGGAGAAGCCCTCCAAAAAGAGAAACTCAATTTTATTGGTTAAATGTTTCTTAAAGACAGGAGGAAAAGAAAAAATTGCAATGAAAGAAAAATACAAGGTCAGAGGTCTCAGACCTCCGGAATAGGAGTTGGGGAGCTCGGTGTTCCCGGAAGAGGAGCTGCAGTAGTAGTGGGAGAGGGCCCAGCTTCGTCTTCAGATGCCTCGTCCAAGAAGCTGAAATTGAGCTCGAAAAATTTTCTGACCAACTTCTCCTGGCAGAGCTCGAATTCCTTGATGAATGCTTCCTGGCCGAACTTGACGTTCAGGTCCCTCATCTCCGCAGAGGCCTTGAACTCCTCCACCGCTTGAACCCTGGCCTCCGAGACCAGGACCGAGATATGCTCCACCAAATTTACGACCTCGACCTCCGCCTTCCTCGCCATCTCCTCCGAAGTCTGCTTTTCTTTCTCCAGGGCTTGCTTTTCTCTCTCCAGGGCCTCTTGAAGGGTGGCTACCTCGGCTGCCTTCTCTTTGAAGCGAGCAACTTCGACCCGGCGACTCTCCTCCGCCTGGATGGCATCCCTCCTCGCCCGGTTCGTCGCCTCGATGTTGGCAAGGAGCTGGTACCCGATCTGCAAGGAAGGCTAGGAGGTTAGAATGAAGGTTAAGGATCAATAAAGCGAAAGGGCAAGGAGAAGGAGGAAGGTGAATCTGTTTACCTCGAGAAAGGACCCCAAGGAGTCCCAGACCCGCTGTTCGGGATCAGCGCGATCGATCCTCCGGACGACTTCAGACAGGATGCAGTCGTCGATCAATCGCTTTATCAAGTCCCTGTCATTAAAGGGATAGTCCCCTGGCTCTTCTTCAGAACCGAGAGACTCTTCAATGGCGGCTCGGCGGTGACTCACCCTGCGGGCCACCGACTTCCTTCTCCTCCCCCTCTCAACCCCTGGCGCCTCCTCGAAGCGGACCCCCGAAGCGGGAGCCTCAGTGGGGGGACTCCTTGAAGAAGCCCGGGGAGTCGGAGGTTCGACGTCTGAAGGAACGTCGACTGCGAGGGCCACCTGGGCAGGCGTGGCTGAGCTCGTCTCCTCCGTTCTGACCTTCTTGGCCGATTCAGAGGCCGCGGCGCCTTTCCTTTTGTGGGCCTTAAGGCCCCTGGCGAGCATCCGTGCTGCTTCGGCATCCATTCCGGTAAAAAAAAAAAAAGAGAGAGAGAAAAAGAGATCAGTAAAAAAAAATGAAAAAGAAAAAAAGAAGAAGAAGAAAGAAGAAAAAGAGAGAGGGAGAGGAAAAGCGGGAGAAAAGAAAAGGAAGGAAAAGATGGGATACTCGCAGAGTCCAGGGGGCTCAGGTCGATGTTGAACAAAAATTGCTCCCTCAGAAGGTTGGGGAGAGAAGGAGTTGGGTAACTAAGAAGTTTTTAGGCGGCCTGAAGGTCGTCCTCCCTCAGGCTAGGAGCCCTGCGGGCAGAGTCCCTTAAAGAGCCCCAAGGGGGCAATCCTAGCCTCAAGGTCGGGCATTGAACGAAGAGGTACTTTCCCTTCCAGTTGTGGATTGAAGAGGGAGCACCTTTCAGCAACCCCTTCTTGTCAAACTGGGGGGAGAAATACCATCAGTCCTTCGTCGAGGGGTGGCGCTTGAATGTGTAGAAGTACCTAAATAAAGAAAGAGATGACTGAACTTCGACTATATGGCAAAGGGAGAGGAACCCTATCAAAAACCTAAAGGAGTTCAGCGCAACTGAGGCTAAAGAAATATCTAAAAAATGGAAGAGGGCGACGACGAAGGACGGAAGTGGAAGCCGGAGTCCGACGCGGAAGGCCTCCTGATACAGGCAGAAACGGCCAGGTGGGGGGTTGCTAGCCCGGTCGGCGGGATCAGAAAGCTCCAGATCATACTCTGGAGGAACTCCATACTGAACCCTTATCAGTAGAAGTTCATCCGGAGTCAGAAAACAAGGAATGGCCCCCGGCGCAAAAGTCGGGTGAGGCCCAGCCTTGGTCGTGGGTTCGTCTACAGTGTGGGGATTCTGGGGGACTGAGGCGGACGACCTCCTGGAATCACTAGAGGCGGAGGTGCTGGAGGACATTTTAAACAAAGACCCTAAAGATCATGGAGAAATCAGACGGGACAAGAGACGAAAGGTTTGTGGGGGACCAAGCCAGAGGAATGCGACAGGAGAAAAATGGAGGAGAAAGGGCACCTAGATGGCGAGAAGAGAAATGAAGATTTTGGGACTAACCTAGATTGCTCCGACGGATGCAGAGGGGCGAGGATAGGGATGACTCGAAGAACGCCTAGGGCCAAGGTGGACGCCAAAGCGGGTCAGAGCTCTCAGAGAGAAAGCAGACACTGACAGAACTCTCAGGCAGAATGAGGCTCCTGAAGGCGGAAAGACGGGTTTAAATAGACCCTGGGATCCGACGCTATAATGATCGCGGATCTCCCCAGGCCGGCCCGCGCTCGCCACGTGTCCCACTCACCATCGCAGGCGGTTAAAAGTGGCTGACAGCTGACAGGACCATTACTGCACCGTACCTGAGCCAACGCACCAGTGGGAATTTCGAAAGGTCCTTTCGGATCGTCCCGATTTAAAAAGACTCCAGCACGCGCGCATTAAATGCCAGAATATCTGAGGGCGATCGCGCACAGGTTTCAAGGGAACGACTTCGACTGTGAAAATTTTTCTGTACTTCCTTCGTTCGAAACTCGAACTCGAAAGTAGGGAGACTGGTGACCGCTACTCCCTTGACTCCAGCTTCTCCGGTGCAGGCGGATTTTTGCACCAACAGTGCTTATAAAGTAAAAGAACTATAGCTCTTCTATTTATTATTTAATCTATTGAGGATCTAGTACCGTACGTGAGAACCTGGTAATTAACCAGCAACCAAAGAAAGAACACCTAGATGCGGAAGCAAGAACAAGGCAAATCAAGAGCAATCAATGATGCCCTAGCTTCGAAAAAAAGAGAGAGAAGAAGGAGAAGATGTTCTTGGGAGAAAGAGCTTTATTCAACATTCAATTCGTATTCAGAATTACAATCCTTGACCTAATTACATGTATATATACCTATACAAATGGGTCAAGCCCAAAGCTCAACAAAACTCCCAATAGCTAACTTAATGTGATTACACACCCCAAATTCATATACACCCATGTCTTGCCATGCACTCATCTCTTGGACTTAATCCCAATCCAAACCATGAATTAGCTCCTTAAAACCTCTCTAACCAAGGCCTTAAGTCACCTAGGATCAAACCAGACCCTAGACCTAAATAGAAATCTCGTACAGCTTCTATCCAAAAACTGAGTCGGCTCATTTGGGATTGAGTCGACTCAAATTGAATCTGAGTCAACTCACCTGCGTGTCGGTCATAGATTTTTGAAACCCATATTTCTGTCTGGACATCCTCTAAGACATAGTCAACTCACTTCTGAGACTGAGTCGACTCACCTTGAACTTAGTCGATCTAATCTCAGAATGAGCCGACTAAGATGCCGAATCTTCTGCTATCATTTTTGATACTGTGATCCAGCTATCTCCTTTGGCTAATCCTTCTACTGGTTGGCTCCTTTGATCCCTTGACCTCTTTTCATATGTTTTCAAGGCTTGGGAGTACCACACCTGAGCTCACAATCTCTATCTTGATGCTCCCAAGCCCTTGTGAACTCAGCTTCGTCCTTTAAACCCATCCGTGCCACATATATCTAAAAATATCTCAGAGAAGTACCTTTACGAGTGCATGTAACTAGTTCTCCTTTGTATGAACCTTCACCAGCTCCACTTCACCTTCCTCCACTAGCTCTCTGATTTTATGGTACCTCATGTCTATATGCTTTGTGTGTGTATGATAGATTTAGTTCTGTACCAACTGCAGAGCACTTTGACTATCACTGTGCAGTACAACTGTGCTCTGGTCCACCCCCATCTCAACAATAAGCCTCCTCAACTATAGTGCTTTCTTTGCAGCCTTTGTGATACCTATGTACTCAGTTTCTATGGTAGACAAGACTATTATAGATTGAAGGATTGATCTCCAAAAAATTGATCCACCAAACATATAGAAGAGATAAGCTATGGCAGACCTTCTTGTATCAAAGTATTTGCATAATTTACATCTACAAACCCTTTTAAAGGACCCAAACCTCCATAAGACTCTTTGGAGTTCTCTTTCAATCCTCCTGGCTGCCCACCAAATACCAAACCATGATCCCTAGTTTCCTGCAGATATCGCAGCATCCACTTCAATGCCTTCTAGTGCTCTTTCCCAGGGTTTGCCATATACCTACTAACCCAGCTCACTGCATGTGCTATATCTGGTCTACAGTACACCATTGTGTACATCACACTACCTACAGCATTGGTATATGGAACTTTCTCCATATACTCTCTCTACTCTTCTATTTGGGGGCTCTAATGCTTAGAGAGAGAAATATGGCTTGGTAATGGTGTCTCCACTGGTTTGGAGTTCTCTATCCCAGACCTCTCCAGTACCTTCTGGATGTAACCTCCTTGTGATAAATGGAGCAAGCCTTTATTTTTGTCCCTGCAAATCTCCATTCCAAGGATTTTCTTCACTAGACCCAGATCCTTCATCTCAAATTCTTTTGACAATGCTTTCTTCAGCCCTTTAACAGCTTTCACACTTCTACTGGCTATGAGCATATCATCCACATATAGCAGTAAGTAGAGAGCATCATCCTCATCCACATCCTTTACATAGACACAACAATCGTGTTCACATCTGATAAAACCAAGGCTCAATACAAAGGTGTCAAACCTGTGATACCACTATTGAGGTGACTGTTTTAAACCATACAGTAACCTCTTGAGTAGACACACCTTCTCCTCTTGTCCCATCTCCATGATATCATCAGACTGTCTCATGTAGATCTTCTCTTCCAAGCTTTTATATAAGAATGTTGTCTTCACGTCTATCTGCTCTAATTCCATATTCTACTCTACCACTAATGATAGCAACATCCGAATTGAAGTATGACGCACCATAGGAGAGAAAGCTTATGTGTAGTCTATTCTTTTCCTCTGTGAGTATCTCTTTGCTACCAGCCTTGCTTTAAATCTGACTCCACCTTGCTCTGAAGGTATCTCCTTTCTAGTGAACACCCATTTGGAGCCAATGGATCGAGCACCTCTAGGTAGATCCACCAATTGCCATGTCTGATTCTTCCTGAGTGACTCCATCTCCTCCATCATGGCCTGCATCCATGACTCCTTGTCTGCATTCTCCATGGCCTCTGCATAGATTTCTGAATCTCCATTTATAGTGATGAGAGCATATGAAACAGCCTTATCAATGCCATACTCGATCGGTCTGCAGATAGTATTTGGGGCTTGTGCAACGCCACTCCCATTGGTGTATTCCTTCTACCTGATGCCTGTGGTTCCTCCTGCATCTCCATCTGAACAGCTGGCTCTCCATACTAGTCCTCCACCTAAGTAAGACCTCTCCTATCCAACTCCATCTCAACAGGTACACTCCTATAGGTGGGAGTAAACAGCTTGATATCGGCCTGTGACTGAGCACCACTATCCATCTTTACTTTTCCAGCTCCATCTGTACTCTCCAACCTCTTCAAGATGCTCCTTTCATCAAAAATAACATCCCTGCTGATCACCGACCTCTATGCTTGAGAGTCCCATAGTAGATATCCTTTAACTTTCTATGGATACTCGATGAATGTCATCTTCTGAGACTTAGGGTCCAGCTTGCTTCTTTCAGTTGCCTCCATATGTGCATAGGCAGAACAATCGAAAACCCTTAGGTGGCCAAGTTCTACCTTCTTCCTACTCCAAACCTCCTCTGAAATGCCTCCATTCAACTTACGATGAGGAGACCTATTAACAAGATAATATGAAAAAGTTATTGCATCACCCCAAAAAAATTTTGGGAGTGATATCTGCAACCTCAAACTCCATGCCTTCTCCACCAATATCCGATTCATCCTCTCTGCAACACCGTTCTATTAAAGGATCATCTTTACTATGTAATGGCGTTTGATGTCATGCTGCTCACAATATCTTCTGAACTTCAGGCTTGTGTATTCTCCTCCATTATCTGGCCTGAGGTACTTCACCTATTTTTCTGTCTTCTTTTCTATCTCAGCTCTCTAGGCTCTGAATCGGACAAATACCTTTGATTTCTCCTTAATCAGATATAGCCACACCTTCCTTGAGTAGTCATCAATAAATGTGACAAAATATTTTGCCCCACCTCTAGCTGATACTGGAGCCGGTCCCTACACATATGAGTGCACTAAATCCAGCACTCCTTCACTATGCTTGGTATTATTGACAAACTTCACCCTATGCTATTTGCCAAAAATGCATGGCTCACACAAATCATTATCCTCCTTTTTTAGGGCTGGGATCAGACCTCTTCTACTTAACTCCGTGAGCCCTCAATCACTTATGTGACCCATCCGATAATGTCACAGCTGATACATAAGCTGTTCCTCCGATGCCGCTGCAAGCACCTCCGCACTATCATTCACCACTGAGCCTTCCATCTCATAGAGATTGTCGCTCAGTCTTCTTCTCCTCATCACCACTAAAACTCTTTTGATAATCTTCAAGCATCCACTCCCTAACTGGCTACTAAAAGCATATCCTTGCTTCTCCAAGTAGCCCAAAGAGATCAAGTTCTTCTTCAACTCCGGCACATATTTGACATTTGATAATGTATGAATGATCCCATCGTACATCCTCATCCTAATAGTGTCAACTCCGGCCATCTTACAAGAGTGATCATTACCAAGGCTTACACTTCCTCCATTGATCTTCATGTAGGTAGTAAACCACTCCCAATGAGATGTATAGTGATGTGAGCATGCTGAATCTAATGTCTACGTAGTATCATACTCTGTGGATCCATCCGATACCACCAGTATATCATCCCCACTGCTTACAGATACAGTGTCACTACTCATGCTGGCCTTCTCCTTCTTTGATTTTCAAAGAGGACAATTTCTTTTCAAGTGCCCAATTTGATGGCACTTGAAACACTTTCAGACTTTTTTTTGATCCCGAGACTTCAACCTACCCTTGGATTTACCCCTACCATTCTCCTTTGGTCTTTCCTGCCTCTCATTCATAGCCAGAACCTCAGAGTTAGGATTTTCTTTGTAGATTTTTTTTCTTTGCTCATTAGACCTAAGCACTCCAACAATCTCTTCATAGTTTAGGGTCTCCTTCCCATAAACTAAGTTTGTTATGAGACCATCATACGATCCTGGAAGAGAACACACAACAACAATATCCTATCCTCCTCATCTATCTTCACATCTAGACTCATCACCTCTGACCAGACTTGATTAAACCTCTGAATGTGAGCAACGATGAATGTGAGCAACGAGATCTTCTCCTTCGACATCCTCAGACTGTACAGCTGTTTCTTCAACCACATCTTATTCATCATGTTCTTCTCCATGTATGTGTTGTTCAGTCTCATCTAGAGCCTCTTTACCATAGTCTCTGTACATACCTCGGGCAACACCTGATCAACCAAACACATCCTGATGGTGCTAAAAGTAATTTCTTCCAACTCTTTCCAGTCCTCAGCACTGATCTTTTTTGGTCTTTTCTTATCAAGACCTTGTAGATCCTTTGTTGAACTAACAAATCTTTTATCCTTTGCTACCATAGGGTAAAGTTTCCCTTGCCATCGTATTTCTCAAAGTCTACCTTGAATTCACTTGAAGCCATTACCACAATCAAGCAAAATCTGCAATCCTAAACACTTTCTGCAAAAAAAAAAAAAAAAAAAAAACCAAAATAACCCCCTTTACCAAAGATCTATCTGACCTAGATTTTTCTTCCAACCTTTTCTTTCACCTTTTCCATGTGTAGAATCTCTCCACCTCAAACAGGAGATCACCATGAAGAAGACAAAGAAAAGTTTTGGGATAAAATCTGGTGCTGCATATTCTGGATGCAGAAAACCCTAAGCGCCTTCCTTCTTTCTTCCATGCAACCCCGCTTTGATATCAATTGTTGAGGATCTAGTGCCATATGTGGGAACCTGATAATTAGCCAATAACCGAAGAAAGAACACCTGGATGCGGAAGCAAGAACAAGGCAAATCAAGAGCAATCAATGATGCCCTAGCTTCAAGAGAAAGAGAAAGAAGAAGGAGATGTTCTTGGGAGAAAGAGCTTTATTCAGTATTCAATTCAAATTTTAAATTACAATCCTTGACCTAATTACATGTATATATACCTATACAAAAGGATCAAGCCCAAAGCTCAACAAAACTCCCAATAGCTAATTCAATGTGATTGCACACCCCAAGCTCATGTACACCCATATCTTGCCATATACTCACCCCTTGGACTTAATTCCAGTCCAAACCATGAATTAGCTCTTTAAGACCTCTCTAACCAAGGTCTTAAGTCATCTAGGATCAAACCAAACCCTAGATCCAAACAGAAATCTCGTACAGCTTCTATCCAAAAACTGAGTCGACTCATATTGAGACTGAGTCGACTCACTTGGGACTGAGTTGACTCAAACTGAAACTAAGTTGACTCACATACGTACTAGCCATAGATTTTCGAAATCCATATTTCTGTCTGGACATCCTCTAAGATATAGTCAATTCACTTCTAAGACTGAGTCGACTCACCTTAAACTTAATCAACCCAGTTTCAGAATGAGCCAACTAAGATGCTGAATCTTCTGCTAACTTTTCTGATGCTGTGATCCTGCTATCTCTTTCGGTTGATCCTTCCGCTGGCTGGCTCTCTTGACTCCTTGATCTTTTTTCATATATTTCTAAGGCTTGAGAGCGCCACACCTGAGCTCACATAATCTTCTATTCTTCCAATTATGTATTCAGATTATGGAACATCAATTGAAAGAATATTTTTTAATTCTTTGATGAATATTTATAATTCATAAATATTTTTATGATTCAAGCACATAATCGTTATTTTATCTAATTTCGTGCTAGTATTAGCATAATTCACCTGGATCAAAGGCCTCCAACAATTATATTGTTTTTTCTTTGTGAATAATATTCTCATTCAAATTCAAGATTTTGCAATCGGACCCAGAGTTAATTACGTGGCATGATTTTATTGTAAAATATTTATGTCTAATGATTGTCTCAAAGCTGTAATTATACAATACTGGGAAAACCGACCTGTAGATGAATTCCTTACGGTAGTGTTTGGTAGTCATTTTGATATTTCTGAAATAGGAATACAAATTCTCCTAGAATAGCTATTCCCCAGATTAGTGTTTAGTTGGAAATCTGCGAGGCCCATCGAAAATAAGGCAATGTTATTCCCTAACTTAGAATAAGCTGTAATTATTTCTCATTAAGGATCTAGAATAAGCTATCCATGGTCCAACATGGAATAGCTTATTCAAGGTAGATGAGAATAAGGTACAATTAATGCACAATTAATGCTTGTTGACCGGAATAGCTAAACCTATGAGGCCCATCAGGAATATATCCAGTGTTTGGGGAATAAATAGGAATAAGCCATTATTCCATCGGGAATAAGGGCAACCAAACACTACCTGCAAGTATTTCTTGCCTTCAAATTCATGACTGCATACTTGACCTGTTAAATACGTGGCATGTTTTTTTTTTTCTTGGGTAGAAAAGTGATGCACTTTATATGTGAACAGAAGATTACAAAGTATAATATAAAACATTATAGAATACCTGCTTATCTCTCTGACAAATAAAAGAGAAAAAAAGTACATAATATAAGAAAGCAAAAGAAAAGATTTTTAGATTGAAACCTAGGAGGACAAAATCATAAAATTTATTGATCAGAATGGATAGTATCTCACGTACCATACCATAAGCCCTTGACTCCAACAATATGTGTTAAGTAGGGGACCATTCCTACAACTGTTGGCTCCTCCTGTCCGTACACCAATATGTGGTAAAAATAAGGAAGCATCTTCCATCCATACACAAACTCTTTTATTTGGAGAAGAGTTGTGGTAAAAATAATGAGGGTAACTTCCATTCGTACATAGACTTTTTTTTGATCGGGAGTTTATGTTGTGGTGCAGAAAAAAAAGTATCATTAATCTCACTTTGGTTGCGAGTCAAGAAAGTCTTAACTTATATAAGAGAGGACCATTCTTTCCATATGAGGTATCTTTTAGATTGAAATCTAGAAAGACAAAATCATGAGGTCCATGGACCAGAGCGGATAATACCTCACATATCGAGTCACGAATCTTTGACCGCAACAAACCTTATATTGTGCTAGAAACAATAGATGCCCAGGACAGAGCACCTTAACCCTAAAGGTCAAAAAACTAGTAAATGATTTCAGCTGAACTTGTGAATAAATCAAGCAGGGCTGATGAACCAGCACGAAAATATGCTAACAAAGTAGGATTCTCCGTGCAAAGTAGAGCTTAGACAGAAAAACTACCCTTGGAGGTTATATCAGACCCTAGTCAAATGATTGAATCATTCCACCCAGTGAGAAAGGTGTTAGAATAACTTGTGCTCATTTATTTGACCATCACGAGCTTTCTTTCTTTCTTTCTTTTTTTTTTCCAACGTTTATGGCCGAAACGAACATATCAGTATCTTAAAAAATGAAAATTATGGCTCGGCATGGGAAGACAATTGGACCAAGTGGGATATATAATACTCTGAGAACTTCAAGGCTCTTGCCCTCTCCTCCATTGCTCTCATTTTATGCAACCATGGACTAAAAAATTCTAGAGACCCTAAAGAAAACAGGTTAACACTCGGGCTCCCAATGATAGAAAGGATCAAATGAAAAAGGCATGAAAAATTGCTACTGAGAAGTCTTTAGTTGACATCGAAATAATATCATTAGCCCAAAAATTGCTTAACAAGGCAACTGGAGATGAAATTAGCCTTCATTTATGTGGAGGTGAATCGTCTTGCCATAGAAGACGGCTGTATACTCCAAACCAACGGATTGGGTTTAAAATTCGGGACAGCTTTATGTCATTGTCAGCAAAACACTTAATAGTATTTATATTACGAGTCAAAAGCCCCAAAATTTATGCCATTTCAAGATGGAGACCTTTGCACATTTAAATCAGTGTCACATTGACGTAAAACGACATTATCAACAAAACAATAATAGCAGTGGTGGTGGTGGTGGTATACACGACGCTATGAGAGGCAAAGTCACAACAACCGAGCTCCATTAAAATGTAAACAGTTCATGCAACGTGTTAGTGTTTTTCACTTCATCATAGGCATGTTTGAAAGGAAAAAAAAGAAAAAAATGCAAAAAAGCCGAAGGGTTGATCAGAATAATATATGGAGGCTTGATTGGGTAATATTTTTATCTGCAGTTTGAATAGATCAAATGTAAGCAATGATCTATATGAAATCACATAGTTCATTTTATTTGGTTTACATTCTGGATAATTTGAAATCCTACTGCAAAAGTTCACAGAAGCTCATTGAAAATGGTGGCTAACCTTGCCTCGACCAATTCCTGCGATAAGGCACCACAGATGCAAGAAACATCATATGGAAATAATCCTCTTTCTATGCTGCGATCGAATAAGAAAGGATGGGTTTGACTGTCATTTTGTGATCATTTGACGAAAGGTTAGAAAGGTGGTGGTCAAAGATCCCCATTGATTGATTAGGATAATCCAACTTGTGTGATATTTTTGCCGAATATAGCTCAATATAGAATTTGGAAGAATGGGATCGTTACATCAACCCTTTATTTCTTTTATTTCTATGATGCAGAGCAATTGAAAAGAAAGCAGAAGTCACCATATCTAAATGCTGGTGCATGTCAGTGCTGCGAACAGAAGGAGCCAAGTAAACGAAAGCAAAGGTCATCAACATTTCAAATTTATAAGAGCTATTAAAATAAGACAGGATATCATAATATTTTAAGAAAGCTGCCTTGAACAAGAGTATCTAATTGAGGAGTCAAAGGACTTCTAGCTAAATATTTCAGAAAAGGACCTTTGCAGGTAAGGAGGAACAAATGATATCACAAGTAGATAATCAGTCCTTACCAAAAGACGTGGCGGAAGTATATTATTTTTTTATGGAAGTATACTATTTTTCTTTATGCATGATTTCTTCCGTGACATCATACAAAACTTTAGGCAAAAAATTAAATTTAAATTAGAAGCCTATAGCCAAAATTTTCCTTTCTTCTTCTCTTCACTGTTTATTTTTCAATCCTTTAGCTTTGATTGTTGTTCTATGATCCCTCGTATCAATATTAGATAGTTGGCGGTCAAGAAAGTATTATTTTGGATAGTTAAAATAGCCCTATAATTGTGACTTTAAGTTGAGCAACTCACTCCAGGAGATTAAAAAATGAGATGGTTACTTCAAATTTTATAGATACAGGGCAGGAAAATTAAGTAGCGATCAAGGTCACATTCTAATGGCACATGCTGATGTCACTGCTAAACGATGAACGCAGGGTAAACGAAAGTGAACTGGCAAAGCAGAGGTCACTGGAATTTCAAATCAATGACAAACATATGATCGGAGGAATATTATTTCTAAAACAAGACCGGTACAGAAAGACTTTATCTAAGCTGTATAACTATAAACAATTATGCAAGTAAATGTTTGGATTCATTGATGAAAGCAACATAACAACAAAGTGGAAGAAGGGTCGAGAAATATCCCCGATGAGAAATAGCCTCACTATATGCGGAAAACTCCTAAAAAATTTGGCACTTGTTTCATTCTTTATTCTTTCATGGCACCTTATCGAATCTAAGAAAAACAGAAGAACTAAAACTACAATATTTGTCCATGAAAAAGGATGAAAAATGAATAAATAAAATAGTCTTTAGATATGCTCCTTGTTTCTTTTTTGGCTCCCTTTGTTCTCTAGTTGATTTAATATTTTAAATTATTAAAAAAAAATCAAGGTTTCTGGGCTTCACTTGATTTGCTTTGAGGAGGTTAAGATGGTTAAGATTCAGAAGACTTTCCTGGAGTTATTATCATGAAACATACAAGAGAGGATAATGATACAGGCCATAAAATATTTCCTTCTTAGGAAGTTGTTTGTAACAAGAAAGAAAGGACAAATTAATAATGTGGTTCCAAAGACTGAAGCCTACTTTAAAAAGTACAGGGAATTAACAAAAGGCACATACTGACAATTTTCACTAACACAACAGCTTCTCATCAATTGGGTTTATCTTACACAAATAGATAGATCTAAGACTCCCAAGAGTCATTCATTCCCACCCCTCTTAAAATATCATTGAATGAAGCAAGTTGTCTATACAAATAGGCCAGCCTGATAAATTCTATATACTTGAGGTTTATCTTGCCAAAGTCTCATGTTGCTAAGATTCTTACTAACAATGAACAAGGAAATTAGTGAAAATCACAGTACGATATTATTCGAACTAGAATTACATTACCATCTCTATGTTTAGAATAACATGCATGTTGGTGGCTGCCTTAATCATGGTTGTCCTAATCAAACTGGTTTGAATAAGGAAAAAATGTGATACAAGCCTTCACTTAATAGGTCATCCACTTTTATCTTTCTATCCTTTCAGCAACATCCCTGTCAGAGTCCGTACATCAGCCCTGCTTTATTGATAAGCTCTGCTGAGTTTAGCATAGCCCAGATACTAAAAATATTGGATATGAATTATGTTTACCTGGTAGAAATCTTTATAGGTAAAGGCTTAGATTGTTTGACAGGTGATAAGCTTTTCAAAATAGTTTGATTGCAATGCTGATGTTATATCCATAAGTAACCTCCTATGACTCCTCTTCAGCCTTCCTCTGTCTTTGAACAAAGCCCCGTCTTATCTTGTCTCCTATATGCTGCTAGGTAATAATTGGGATTGAAGTTTCTCACAGTCTGCTTTCCAGGACTACTTATTTGAAAGGACATCAGGAACCAGGATTGAACCTATGGAACAAGTAAAATCTATGGAATAAGTAAAGATATTTGCATGTAATAGATATCAAAGAGACTCCCAAACGGTAAAACAATTAGCAATCCTCTAAATTAGCAAAACAGTGTTTCATAACAAAGAAGAATAATATTCCAACCAGCCCTAACTTAGCTGCCTGGCACCCCTCTCCACTTTGGAGAGGTCAAAGGTTCTCAATAATGGTGGTGGCGTACCCATCATATTTTGGAAAAAGTTAAAGTTTACTTTGTACTCCATGTTGTAATGATTATTTCTGTTATCCACTTCAGCCTGCATCTAAATGTACTGTGTTAGGCTAGTTGATGGAGAGAAAACAAAATGATCCAAGCATGAAGTCACGACACAAATTCTCCGCAAGATGCAGCTGATTTTTCCAGATGAGCAAATCAGGTAGAACTAACAGGAAAAGAAGGGGAAAAAAATGAATTGCTACAGAGATTTCAGCAAGGAACTACAATTGCTAGTGTTTATCAATTTTAAAAAATACAAGATTATATGCCAACTAGCAGCTTAGACTGTAGTGTAGAGTTAGACTGAGACGATATGTTTATGTGCAATGAAGATCAAAGAAAATGGTAAGAACAGCCACTTGCACATGCATTGAAAGCTAGGAAGACGTATGCTTACATCTAACAAAGATCCATGTCCCCAATGAGTGTATATTGGATTTCATAATGAAAGGACTACAAATTGTGGAAGATCCAATACAACATGCATGCTGAATTTTAGATAAAATTTAATATCACTTTCTCCAAGGATAATGTGCTTGAGAGAAAGAGATAATTCATAAAACTGTCTAAATAATTGAGTGTTGCTTGTTGCATATGGTTATAGTTATGCAGCCGACTCCATATATAAGATACCGAAGATCTGTTCAAACTTCATTGTTCATCCAGATGTGATGATAACCTGACACAAAAAGAAAAACACAGAAAAGATTAGTGATATTAAAAGCCAGATTACACAAGGTGGGACCGTTAAAAGCTAGGTGATGCATGGTGCCCACAAGGACTAGCATGTCTCTTTTAATATTGTTGCTGAGACAAGTTTCATTCACAATTTTATTGCATTATAATGTGTTCTTGCTGACCCCTGAAATTAAAATCAACCACTTTTTTTTTTTTGGCTCCGAACTGACATACTGCTAGCAGCATGCATCTTCACACATAGCCAACTAGAACATTACACATGCACAGCATCCATCTTTTGACAGAAAAATATTGATATTCTATAAGCCAAGGTCTGCAGCATTTACAAGATACAATGAAAACCCCAAATAGATTATTGTCATGCAACCTTATACATCTTGTCCTGTTGTCATTTGGATCCCAATCATTCACATATTCAATGCAGAGCACAAATAATATATTTGCATACCAACTAACAACCAACATCACTCTCCCTAATAAAATTGCAGCAGAGTACAAAAAACCACACCCAAACCTCCAATCACAACACCAACCACGGCCATAAAATATATCAATTCCACCGCCCTTCCTACCATCTCCGCCCTATTGTTTAAGCGATCACAAAAGCAACCAAAATTACCAACAAGGCACTCCCATGTGTTGATCCCCCTTTCCCACTCCCTCTCAAGTCAATGCCCAAACTACCCTCAGCTTCCAATCCCATCCTCTAATTCTTATTCTCTCCTTTGGCCAAAAAATACTCTCTCACATCTTCCTATCTTGTCTTTCCATTCTGATCTAAGTCTTTATAAATAAACATCAAAAGCAGGACCATACTTTTTCCCTATCACAAACAATCTTAAAATCTAAAGTCAATGCCCAGAATCATCAAACCTCTTTCCATCACTCTTTTCCACTGTGATCCCGTTCCATTTGAGAGCCTGTGCGATCTCATCCTCTCTCACCCACACTCTCAAGTCTAATACCTTTATTCACCTCGATGTCTGTCTTACCATCCGAGCCAAAAAAGCTTTAAGAACCTGAACCTCTTTTCATATCATACACTCTCTCTCTCTCTCTCTCTCTCTCTCTCTCTGTGTGTGTCTCTCGATCACCATGACCCTTGAGGAAGGACCAGACTCGGACCAAACAACCTACCACCACCAACACCACCACCTCCTAGATTGGTTAGAGGACTCCATCTCCTTCATCCCCTCTTTCCTTGATGATCCCTACAGCAACACTGAATCCATTGCCGGCTACGAATGGTGGACTCAGGACCAAGACCAAGCCAACCTCCTCCAGACGGCCCCCTCCACCACCCCCATAGCCGTCCCCCCCGCCACCACTACTACCACCATCACTCAGTCGCTTCCACAACCTGAATTCTCCAAGAAACGGAAGCTGCCCACCAGTCCAATCACCCCCAACAAGGTTGCAGCTCACGGAAACCAGCGGAGAACCGGGCCTGATGCTAGCAACGAGGGCAATGGGAAGTTTGAGGAAGATGGCGACATCCCCCAGAAGCCGGCGAGTGGGAGGAAGGGCCAGGGAAAGGGGAATGGAGGGAATTCCGGCAGTGGGAACAAGGAGGTGAGGTGGGCCGAGCATTTGCTCAACCCCTGTGCCACCGCCATCGAGGCGGCCAACCCCTCGAGAGTCCAGCATTTATTATACGTTCTTGATGAGCTCGCCTCCCCGTCCGGCGACGCTAACCACCGCCTCGCCGCCTACGGCCTACGCACCCTAACCCACCACCTCTCCTCCACCAGGATCGCGGCGGCGGTGAACGTTCCCACCCGCGGCGGCGGCCTCGCCGACGACTCCCCGTGTTTCGTTTCGACGGAGCCGAAGCTCTTCCGATCGGCGCTCATCAAGTTCCACGACGTCAGCCCCTGGTTCGCCCTCCCGAACTCCCTCGCCAACGCCTCCATCCTCCAAGCCCTAACCCTAGACTCCAACCAGCGACCGCGGCCCCTCCACCTCCACGTGGTGGACATCGGCGTCTCCCACGGGGTCCAGTGGCCGACGCTCCTCGAGGCGCTGACCCGCCGCCAGGGAGGCGCCCCGGCCCTCGTCCGCCTCACCGTCGCCGGCGCTGCCGCCCCGCCAGGGCCCTTCTCCGCGGCGCCGCCGGGGTACGACTTCTCCTCCCACCTCCTCCGCTACGCCAAGTCCATCGACCTTAACCTCCGGATCGACCAGGCGGACTCCCTCGCGCCACGTTCCCTCTCCCTCGCCAGCGGCGAGATCCTGGTGGTCTGCGCCCAGTTCCGGATGGGCCACGGCGGACCGGATGACCGGATGGCGTTCCTCCAGTCGGTGAGGGAGCTAAACCCCGACCTGGTGGTGCTGAGCGAGGTCGACGGCGGCCGCGCCGGCGATGGCGATGGAAGCTTCCCGGCGGAGTTCGGGAGGAGGGCGGAGTTGCTGTGGAGGTTCCTGGACTCGACGAGCGCGGCGTTCAAGGGGAGGGACTGCGCGGAGAGGCGGGTGGTGGAGGGGGAGGCGGCGAGGGTTTTGGAGGGACGGGGGGTAGCGGAGGGGAGGGAGCGGTGGCGGGAGAGGATGGTGGGACTAGGGTTCTGGGATGAAGGCTTCGGGGAAGAGGCGGTGGAGGCGGCGCGGGCACTGCTAAGGAAGTACGACGGGAACTGGGAGATGAGGCCGGCGGAGGCGGCGGTGGGGCTCTGGTGGAAGGGCCAGCCTGTGTCCTTCTGCTCCCTGTGGAAGCCACACACCGGACGCCAGTGAGAGATCCAGTGCAACGACCGTAACGGCCGAGATGGGGCTGCCAACTTTTCACACGATCCGCGGCATCGCTGCCGCCCGATATGTGGCCCCTCGCTGCCGCCTTGTGTTTGATATGATCCTGGGGAAGAGGACGCCTGAAATTGATCTACTCTTCTTGTGGTACGAGATAGATGCGAGATAAATAAACTGTAATGCACCCGTGTATAGTGTCTGCCTTGTAACGAGCTTCAGTGGAATTTCCATGAGCTACAGTCTGATGTATAATATCAAGCCAAGTTTTTGATGCTATAGATTATAATCACTCTCACACATATGGCAACCGAATATTAAGAAACATAAAATATGATATATTTCGTTCGTGAATTAATATCTACAATCTGATCTTGATGGGATGGCGATCCACCCATGCAAACTTGAACCCGCATTGGTGATTGAATTGATATATCTCAATTATTTTTGTAAATAAAATGATCAATTTTTGACAAATGAGAATGCATAGTTATGGTTATGAATTATGATGTCAATTATTTTAACGACCATTTTGGAATCACATGAACTAGAGCTTATTCTAGTAGCCTTAAAGCTCTACTTACCAACCAAAGGTCCCAAGCTTGAATCTCAAGCAATGTAACCTATTACAACTTTGATAATTATAACATGGACATATAGATAGGCTTAGCTATCGTAGATCTTCACTAAATCCTAATCAAATTTAAATCAGAGAATAAGGATCTCATATTAATAATTTATATCATTGAATATGATCTATCATCATTAAGCTGCTTACACAAAAAAATCCTGCAACTCAGACACCACCATCCCATACATCAAATGATCAAAAAATTATATATTTTTTTGATACATTAATATATAATATTTTATATTAATTAAATTATTAAAAATTTTAATGAGTCTCAAAATTATATGATTTTTGATATATAAATAATTTAGAGATAGTAAATTATATCTAATGATTTGGACCATCAATACCGAATTTCATGGATCAATCTAGATTAGATCAGATCAGAGTAGAGATTATATATAGAATGCAAAAAGATCTCTCTCAAAAAAGAATAAAAAAGAAAGAAAAAGTCTCAAAACATTAATGGAAAGAGCCAACTGCAATTCAATGCTAACGAGCCGACCTTTGCACATATTCAATGCCACCAACCAATTAAAATGTACTCAAACAAAACAGTTCATAACATCTTTGCAATTTACAAAACTTTACGTCATCGCGGCAACGCATACAGACCCACTAGACCAGTATTTTTTTTTTGATGACTATATCAGCAGGTAAAAAATCTATACCACCCCAGGCAATGGGTGAACCATGTAGTCGATTAGCAGGAACTAGACTGAAACGGTGTCCAAATATACCACAAGCATGCATATCTTGTATATCTGAAAGTTCAAGGATCCGAAAATCTGGTCATCATGCATTGTAATCTTCCACTGTTTTACATCCCTGTCATAAAAAGCAACAAAAGAATTGCATCAATAAAGAAAAATGTCAAGTCGCACGTTTCAGTGATCCACACCCCTGACCTTAATTTGAAAAGCTGCACAAACCTGACAGGTAGGGACCAAAGCAACAATAGGAATTCCGGTAATTTCTGCTGCAAGGGCCTTTCGTTCTACTCAGCGAGGGACATTTTACATTTTTGCATGGGTATTACTTCTATGGTTGCAAGTAAAAGTTGTTGCCTGGTGTGGAGAAACAGAGTTACCCTATGTTGCAAACAAACCTATTCCTAGGGATGGGGAATCAGATCTCTCTCTCTTTTTTTTTTAGGGAAAAATCACTCATCTTTCACCAGTGATGGAAGGATACAGGTAAAACCAAGTAAACCATACGTTATGTTCTTTATTCACAATGACGGGGCATGTGTAATGGAGACAAAAAAAAGAAGAAATTGACTTTGGAGCAAAATATAATGACAAGATTCATGGTCTCAATAACAGATCTCATACCAATAAAATTCTATTATAGTGTCAATATGCAGTTTAGTGCGATACAGTAGTGTCGGAATGGGGTGGTACGGCATTACCGGTATAGTACGGCATGCTCCATAAAGTCCAGAATGACGTGGTACAGCAAACCATGATGAGAGTTTGTTTTATATATGTGTCAAGTCAATGGACATGTTGACTACTATATCTAAAAAGAGGTACCACAAGTGTTGACTGATAACAGTGAAAAGTCAGATCTAAAATTAGTTCCAACCCGTGATACCCTAGCAGTTTTGGAGATCCTTACTCAGAATTGATGATCAAAGTACGTCCACCCCATTCACCCTATCAATGAAACAAAATATATGCAGAAATATTGCAAGGCAGCAAGAATGTATATACCTCAAGAATCATAAATCCTGATGGAAGAGATAATGCTTTGTCGACATACAGGACATTTTGGTGATGAACTAATCTTAACATCTATCGTGCAGCGGGGACAGCAAACACGATGTCCACAAGGAACAAAAGCACATCTCCTTTGCCTCATTAGACAAATGACGCATAGTTCCCCATCCGGTATATCTTCAGACTCATCATCACTGACTGAAGCTGCGTCAAGTAATTCTTGGTTCCTCCATCTCCGCTCTTTCCATCTCCACCAATACCTGTAGCAGTATTAACAAAAATGGAATAAATCTAACTCTTGCTTTATTTTGTTTTATATGCTAATCCATTACAAAATTATGCTAAATGTTGTTGAACTACAGCTAAGTTCCTGCTTTCCAAAATATTTGACACAAAGGTGCTTGCTTTAGTCCATTTACTGACCACATATTACACAGGCTTTAAGCCAAATGCTGTTCCGATCAAAGGATAAATAAGATCTTGCCTTCCAGCAAATTCGATGACAAAATGCTGGCTTTAAGCCATTTACTGCCTATATACTACATTGGCTTGAATCCATTCACTGATGGTAGCTATACATTAAATTGGCTATAACTAGTAATATATTGCCAATAAGAGATTAAAAATTGTTTCAAGGGCATTGTGGGTGTCCATTGACCTGGACTTCATACAACACAAGAAATTCAGACAGGTCAGGCGGTTCCAAACCTTGGACGGGCACATCGCCAATTACAGCCATCAAAGAGTTGATAATTGAGTGCTTTTCTTTGCATAAAATATGGTGAACTTTAGATGATATTTTACATTTTCATATTGTTGGATTTGAATGCAATGGAACTCAACAAGGAAAGATTATGGGACAATGAAACAGCCTTCGCTGCATGGAAAGTCAAAACTGGTATCTGGTCAAGGAGCACATGGCAATAGCAATTTAATGATCATAGGAGTCAATTGCTTCTACTCATATTGCATGTCACTGAATAATGTCATGCATATGAGAAGGGCTTGATAACTTCTAATCACAATACATGTGCTATCTGCTCAGAGCACACATGGCAATAGCAATTTAACAATCATAGGAGTTCTAAATTGCTACTGCCTCATATCGCATGTTACTGAATTATGTCAGGCATATGATGAAGGGCTTGATGCCTTTTAATCACAATACATGTACAGTACTTGAGCAGTGGTGCTAGCACAGCCGGGTCTTCCACTTTAAAGCTGGTCGGTGAGTATAACATGGTATAAGTTTTATCCCAATTTGACGCTGGGTTCATTTTGGAGTTCCAGCCAAATTAACTTATGGAGACAAATTTAAGTTATATTCTAATTTTTAAATTTCTTCATTTCTTTCGATTAGATCTGGGTTTATAAGTTTTAAGAAGAATTGGAAGCAGTGCAACATTAGATTCCAGAGAAAATTTAGAGAAAAGTGAATGCATGGTCGGATATATCACTATCCTAGAGATTGGATCTCATTTTTTCAATGTGAAATTGCCAAAAATTAGTATCTACAGACCCTAAACTATTTAAAACAATATCTAACAAATCTTGACTGATTTTTTGTTGTCTTTTTTTCCCCTCCTACGCTCAATCAATGTTTTTTCGGATTTGTCTAGAAGTTTCAACAAGAACTGCTGAACTAGGACTCAAACCACTGAAACTGCCAAACTTGCCAAAACAGAAACTCATCCAGTCTGACCAGAACCAAAACCTAATTTTTGAAACTTGAAAAATATAGGAAAATCAGTTAAAAGCGGCAATACTCGAAAAGATAACCATCTCCCTTCATCTTTTAAATCCTTCAACTTGAACTCAGGATTCCTTCCTCAGTATGACTTTAATGCTTGAATTGCAGTAGTTAAGACTCTCTTAGACAGTTCCGCTCACTTTATACTCCATTGCTATTTCCAGACTGACTTCAATGCATTCAAATCTAACGTTCTCCAAACTTCACCATACACACCTCAAGATAAAAATGTTGGGTATATGATCAACTTATGACTGCTCTCATACTATCTAATGTTCTCATAAGGCACAGTCAGTCATTTGATTGCCTCGTTCATCTAGTTCTACATCCTTCTATACAATGGAACAGGACAGTAAAAATAATTCTTAGGGTAAGTCTCCTTCAAATGGACCAACAGCCTCAGCCACATATTCCCCCTAAAGTTCTGTCCTTTTATAGCTAATTTGCCATCGATCCTCATGTAGTTTTTACCTACACACTATCTAAAGAAAACTTCGTAGAGTGTCCAATGGTTTCATACATCTCATAGTCTAAAGGCATATGAGAAAAAAACAGCTGGCATTGGCGTGACATGTATCTAATTTTCTTTCTTAAAACCCAATTCTAACCATGAAAAGTCTTCAAGTAGGGTTTAAACTGGGCCAAGGTCGAGTAGGGTTTCCATGCAACACGTGCCCAGCCCAGTTGTTATTTTTCAAGCTCCAGGATTGGCCTCGGCACAACCTTTTTGCAAGGTTAGGCCCAAGCAAACACCCGAGCTCAGACCAAACAAAAATAGGCACGACGCCACCCAGGCCCTGCCCAAGTGGAGAGAGTGAGCACTTGTGAGGAGGCCAGAGAGGAAAATGGAAGGGGGGAGCTGAAGGATGAAATATTTTCTTGTATTTTCGGATGTTTTTCTTAGGTTTTGTGAGAGTTAGTTTTTGAGTCCGGTTTTGAGTAAGACTGGTGTTTTAGTATCGGTGAGTTATTTTTTGTGAATTTCTGCTGCCCAAGTTCAGTACCCTCCCTACTCTCTCTCTATCTTCTTCTTCTTCTTCATCCATTATTCTCATAATCTGTTATTTTTTTCTTTATTTCCTGCCATTTATTCCTCTCTTAGCTATCTTAATCTTCTTCTTTTTCCATTATTTAACTCTACTTCTTCTGTGTTGTGAATAGATCAGATCATTGTTTATCTGCATGCATTTGATCAGATCTTGTTGAAGGTTTATATTGGATTATTCAGTTACGACCTAAGAAACTCTAGGTTTTGATTTAGCTAACCCTTCCATGTGTAAGGAACCCTATAGAAGATTCTTCTTGAATCCTGTCCCCTAATTTTAAATTCTCTTGTTTGTTGTCCTGTTTTCAGATTCTAGATGGCAAGTAACAAAAGTAGTTGTAATTCTAATTCAACCCCACCTTAGGGCCACCACACCTATTGTGGACAATCCCTAAAATTGTCCTACAACAATTTAGTATTGGAGCTAAAGGGTCCTATTCCTTTCCTCCCTGCTTTCCCTTGATCTCCTTTGTATCCCCTTCTTTCTTCCTGCCCTTTCATCATGTAATCAAATAGAGAGTTAGGGTTCAAAATTGATGCCTTTCATCAACGTATCAAAAATGAGAATAAGGTGTTTGGGCAAATATATAACATCCGTCAAAAATGATATTGCAACACTAGAGGATTTGTTGTAAGCACTTTTAGATGGGCATCACACTAATGTGATTTCATCTTCACCAGCTTCTAGTCATTTAGAGGCTCCAAAGCAGATATCTCCAACATAAGCCCATGCTGAGTTGCAAGAAGAACCTAAACAAGGATTTGCCATGCAACGATCAAACGAACGATGATTGAATTGAAGAAAAACTTGGCATCAAGCCTATCAAGCCACAAGGGATCTTCAACAAGTTCATCAAACCATCAGAGGAGCATCCAGACGATCTGATTGTTGAAAGCAAAACTAATTCCAACTCAGCATTTAACATTGAGATCCAATGCCATGGTGAACATATTAAGCCAATTTTTGTGCTTCCTCATGTTATGGGGTGCACTGGATGCTTGGAAGCCTTCAAGCAGTGGATTGAAATGCACCACAGCAGTCATCCTATATTGTGATTTCAAGAAAAATGCATGTGGAACTCCATCATCAATTGTTGGAGATCCAACAGTGGAGATCGTCTGAGCACCATTGAAGAGATTTCATGGACGCAATCTTGTGCGGCAGAAGTGAATGATGAAAGACAAAAAAAATATCTTGCTATATTTGAGGATTTTTTTGTTATGCATTTTGTATAGTTAGTTATGCAATCCTGTTTTGAGCAAGTTTGGCATGCAAGAGTCCTCATTCACTTATATATTGGGCCAGATGATTGCAAAGTTGTTATGATTTAATTTTTTAACTATTATTTGCAAAGTTTTAGACCAATTGCAACTTTTATGGAATCAATTTATATAAAAGGAGTTCTAGGGTCATCATAAATAAGTCAAAGAATCCTTTATCGGATAGCAAGCAAAGTTTTTCACTAAGTTCATAAATATGGGCCTATATAAAGTGATGAAATTATGAAGATTATTAAATTATTTTTGTATGGAATTTTGTTCGTTAGGTTCGGCTCTCTCTCCCTATACTCTCTTTTCTTCTTCTTCTTCATCTATTATTCTCTTAATCCATCATCTCTTTTCCTGATCTTCTGCTACTTATTCCTCTGCCATCTAGCTTAATCTTCTTCTTCTTCTATCACTTATCTCAACTTCTATATTGTGATAGATCAAGTCACTGTCTATAGAGATCTGTGTGCATTATTTGATCAAATTTGATCGTAGGATTATATCAGATTATTCAATTTCAAATCAGTCTATAGAGATCTGTGCATTATTTGGTCAAATATAGTTAAAGGCTTATATTGATTATTCAATTAAGATCTAAGAAATCCTGGGTTCAGATAATTCTTCCATGTGTAAGGAATACTAATTGAAGATTCTTCTTGAACATTTATCGCACCTAATTTCAAATTCTGTTGTTGGCTGTCTTGTTTTTAGACAATTGGTAGGACACAATAGGGAGGGAGGGAGGGAGGGGGAGAGGGAGAGAGAGAGATGGGGAGTGGGCTGGAGGGTGGACATCATGTTGGGGCCTAATGCAGACATTGAGGTAAAGAGGGAAGACATACGGGGGAAGGAGGAAAAAAAGAGGGGTGGGGGGCGGGGAGAGAGAGAGAGAGAGAAGCAGATAAGGGATGGGATGCAAGTGAAAGGGACTCATGGGGGTAAAACTAGATTAGGATTAGGGTCACTGGCTAGGCCTGGTCGGGCCCTAAGTCAGGCTTTGGGCTAGGCTTGAGCAAGCCCTATTTTATCTTTGGGCTTTTATAACAAAAGCCCATACCAAACCCGAAGCATATCCAGCTCAGGACCAAAATCAGATTTGAAGCTGGCTACCGAAACCACTTCCAACCCTATAACCTTGATGAAAGGAAATTGGAAACCAAACTATCTCCTCTCTCGAAATGGGAAAGAGACCAGAAGCCTCCACATCCCAGCCAATGAAAGAGGGAAGAAGGCCTTATGTGATAGTCAAAATATTAGAAAGAGGATTTTGATAATATAATGGTCTCTAACAAGCCAGTCTTTTAACTCACAAATTCCAACAAACGTTGGATCCCAACCAATGAGATAGTGAAATTACAGGTGTCATACCAACTGGTGAGTTCTCTAAGAAATTGAAATCTAAACCCTAACTCATAAATACAAGAAAAAAATCAGCATACAAACTGACTCTTTTTTCCACTCTTATGAGATCAATTCTAAGGAGTAGAAAATATTTTTTTAATAAAAAATTGATTATATCCATGTTTCTTCTCACATGTTGCAATCCTTCTATACACATGAGAATGTTTTCTTTTCTCAGATATCTGTCAAGAAGACCAAACCATTTGATTATATATCCATGTTTCCTCTCACATGTTGCAATCCTTCCATACGCGTGAGAATGTTTTCTTATCTCAGATATCTGTCAAGAACACAAAACCATTACCCTTCCACATAGTTAGGTATAATGCCTTGTATAAAGATCTTCCACACCTTGCATCCCCTCCATTCATCTTGCCTCCTGCACAATATCTCCCTTGCAAAGAATGTTAAGTGCTCACTCACTGTCGTGAAAGCATTGGTTACCATAAAAACCAAAGATTCCTACAAGTTATTTACATCATGTTGATCAGTGCATCAAATGTAATATAGAAAGTATTAAAATTCTTGATATTTAAATCATAGTATTTTATATTTAATACTTTTTATGTTTTTTCTCAAAAAATAATTAATTATGAGAAATTAATTGCAAATCAACAAGCAACAGCCCTTCAACAAGTACAGATGAAGCTCATATCCAAATTTAGACCTGTTAGGCGCACGACATGCAATAATTTATGGGCGCCTGATAGGGATTCAATAAAAGAAAGAAAAAAGAAAAGCATGAGCATCAAAAATAGTGGGACCCAAGAAATAAAATGAAATAAAGTGGTCAGGCAACCAAGGCGTGGCTGTCTGGGAGATTCATGAGTTTTAAAGAAAGAAATTAAAAGAGGTGGGTCCCATGAATGTTAAACAAGAATTTAGTGTAGAAGCTATGCCTGGGTGCTGGTTTCATGTGGGACTTGCACTGGGTTTCACGTAGGAGTCTTATCACGTGGAACCAAGCCACACCCGAGTTCTCAGGTGTTTAACGGCTTACAGGAGAATATCAAAAAGGACTGCTGGTTCCCACGGGGCTCACAATCACAAAAACCAAGTCACACGTGGGATTTGGCATGATCATACGATTGGATGTGGGTCCAAGCGGGGTCAGTCATATGAGAGTGGACAACAGGGAGTGAGCGCAATTTAAATTGCTCGGATGCAACCTAGGACTGATTGGCAAAACAGAGGCCTGAGATGCACGATACATGGAACAGAGAGCGAAGCGGGTCCGCGGGATTGTTTTGAGGAGTTGCAAAGCCATCTGGACACTGACTTCAACCGGGATTTGAACATCGAATTACATTGAAATTATCCCTCTTCAAAACAGACGTCCTATATTCCCATATCGAAAAACAACAAAAATCCCTCCCCTCCTAAAGCCTACAAAAAAGATCCCAGATTACAAGAAAAAAAAGCATCCAAGAGTGGGAGAGGCATAGAGAGGGGGCAGCAAGCATAACTTTGGGTTACAGAGAAGACTTCTAAGAAGGAGGTGCTTAGAAGAGAGTCTTGTTCCTACGCCATCTCTATGCCTATACCATCTCGAAGATCTGATCCAAAGGGGAAGAAGAAGATAAGCCAATTCGCTCTACGAAGTATGAAAGAAGAAGGAGAGGTCATCAACCATCTTTTCGATGAGACTGCGCCAATCGACTTCAGAGTCTTTGTTACAATTTTATTTTATTATTTTTTTAAATTTTTTGTACTTAAATTTTATTTTTAATATAAAATTTATTCTATTATATTTTTAAATTTCTGTTATTTATTTTTATTGCAAGTAGATGCTAAGATCTAGTTAATAGATCTTAATACCAATTTATTTTTATGCACTTTAAATTTCTGTTATTTATTTTTATTATAAGTAGAAACTAGGATCTAAATAGTAGATCTTAGTACCTGATTTATTTTTTGCACTTTTAATTTTCGTTTCCGACTTAAATTACTTTCTTCAAAATTTTATTTTCTTTTTATAAAATCAAAGATTTTAAATCAAAATACTGCTTTCTTTGTGGATTCGATCCGACTCACTACTTTCTACGTATTTTTAATTTTTTTAAAAAAAATTAAAATTAATTTAATAATCATAATGTCCTAACGACAACATCGCGAGCCTATCAATTTTTAGCACCATTACTGAGGAAGGCATCAATTTTAATATTTGATTTCTTTGATTTTCTTGTGAATATAGCCTACTAACTTTTTTGATTTTTTTATATCTTTTTGTAGAAAAAAAAGAGAAGAAAAGAAGGGTGAAACGCTTCAATTTGGTGAAATCAATCCTAACCCTATCCCTAAACTACTTTCTTTTTTAGTATTAATTGCTGTTTTTTTTTTCAAATTAACATAAAACTCACCCACATAAACCTAATAAAAATCGCATAATAAGAGTAGAAATTTAATTGTTTAGAAGCATTCATCATCTTAGATTTACTTTTGATGATTGCTGGAGATAAGGTAAGCTTTCAAGTTTGATTAATTATATGCATATAATTGCATAGAATCTCTTGTTTGAAATTGGTTGTGTATATTCATCTCAAATCAACCTAAGGGCAACACCCATTAATAAGATAAGATGAGAATTTCATCATCCTTCTTTAGTCCAAAAACCACCAACCAGCATCCCGTATTAACCCAAGCCTAATTAAAATTAAGTAGACGTTGACTCTTATGATCAATTAAGTTCAGTTTGAGTATTGTGGTGAAGTCAAGTGCAAAGTAAGTTTGGACTCACCTCTGAAACCGGTGTCTGAGGCAAGAGATTACAAAGGCTAAGCCTAAGTGGACTCGTGGTTATTTAATTGATTCCATTAGCTTACCAGGCCAATCTAATTGGTGTCTAAGGCAAGCAACAGAGGGACCCCCACGATCCTACCTCTTACCTGACTAGTTGAAGGAAGTGAAAATAGACCCAACTTGCATCTAGGCTAAGCCACTCTACATCGAACTGTTAGGTCTAAGAAATCCGTAAGTGTCTAGGTTTAATTGTTTGCTAACTTAATTGCAATTAACACTTAATCATAACTAATTCTTCTTATCTATCGTCTCTAGGTCTAGGGCTTTCTTAAGATTCTCACCTTTAGAACTTCTCTCTTTCTTCCCTTTCTCTTTCCTTTCTTCCTCTTCTTAAAATAATAATAATAATAATAATCTAAACCACACACATTAGGATTTGCACTGGTACATGCACGATAGGAGATCTTTTTACCCTGACCTAGTTGAATCTAATTCTGAAATTGAATAGCTGATCTATGTTAAACCTGATAATCAAATGGCTGAAAATTTTGGAGAACCACACAGACAGATAAAGAAATATTTTATTCCTTCCACCTATAACCCATCGATATTCCCATCATTGATCAAACATTCAAACTCTAATCCTAAGGCCGATTTGAACCTGACGCCCAAAAATTAGATAAAGTCGACCTTCTTATAGATAAATTTCTAGTCCTAGATCAACAATCTCCTGCACAATACACACCACCTCTCAATTATCAGAAGATCTGTTCTATCTGTGCTAGCCTAACCCATCATGTCAGTGAATGTCTCACGGCTGCACACTTTTCACCTTTCATCCAAGAACAAGTTCAAACTGGTCAAAGTTACTCCAAGCCTGTCAATGATCCATTCTTAAACATATATAACCAAGATTGGAGGAACCACTCTAATTTTTCTTGAAGACCTCAAAAGACTCAGGCTCATACCCAAATTTCTCTGATGCAAAACTTTCAAAATAGGCCCCAATACCAAAACTATGCCTATAATAGACATCAGCCTAGTCAACCTATCCAGCCATCCTATTACAATCAGCCTTCATATCCACCTCCTCAACAGACCCCTCTAGCCGATGATAGGTTTAGCCAACTTCAACAAATGATTATGACCCAACAACAATCCATCATCAGGCTAAAAACACAAATAGGTCAGTTAGCTGAGTCTTCCATGAGGAGAGAACTAAGTCAATTGCCAAGCCAACCAACATCAAATTTCAAAAACAACCCACCCACCCACCAACCACCTGGACCTAGTCATCAATCTAATGTCCCACCTAAGAATCCTCAATTTGAAAATGACAAAGTAATCTATGAGCTTAGAAGTGGTAAGATTCTTAAGGACCCATACTAAGATCAGGTGAGAGAGGCTAGTACTGATACTAACCAAAATAAAAACTTGAAAGAAGAGGTTAGTACTGAGACTAACCCATAGAAGAACCTGAGCTCGGAACTGGTACTGATGTTGGATCCAATTTGAGTAAGAAAGACAAAGGGAAGAAGAGAGCGGATGAGTTACCCGAGACATATAAACCAAGAGTTCCATTTTCTTAGGCACTAGAAGCTGGTTCTTCCTTTCTAGAATTATTACCTCCTCTAGAACTGAAATCGTCCTTGATCGCATCTGAGTACGCATGCTTAGAATCAAATGACACCCCTCCAATACCCATTGCATCGAACTCTAACTCCTAATCCAAAAACTCAATTCATAAGCATTTTAGAAGAACAAATAGGAAAAATTCTCAACAAACAAGGATCTGTGAATGGGTTTGTAAATTATCTTCTTAATATTGAAAAAATGAAACTGACTAAAAACAGGATTGTAAAATACTTTTTGAAGATTAACAACAAAATACTGAAATTTATTATAGACCTTCCTGAGATTGACAATCCAAAACCATTAGAATTTGTCAATCCAAAATTCGACATAGGATAGGTGAGGTAGAATCTGCATTGGTTTGACTGAAGACAATATACTTAGCGCTTTCTGGGAGGTAACCCAATTTCTGCTTTTTAATATCTTTTACATTTTATTTAGGTTAATCGAGTCTTGCTTAGTGTCTTTTGTAGGAATTTGAAGATAATATTGGCTAAGTTGGGAGGAGAAACAATTTTAAAAAGACTTCTTGATCAGGTGACATCTCTCTTTTTTTCTTCTATTTGTATGCATCCTTTTTTTCTTACTCCATTGAGGACAATGTCGATTAAATTGAGGAGAATAATAAAAATTTTTAAAATTTTTTAAGTTCTCAAGTTAGTATTTAGCTTTTAAACACCTAATTACATTTAAGAATTGAGTTAAATCAAATATTTTTTAAAAA
This sequence comes from Elaeis guineensis, assembly GCF_000442705.2. Lineage (NCBI taxonomy): Eukaryota > Viridiplantae > Streptophyta > Magnoliopsida > Arecales > Arecaceae > Elaeis > Elaeis guineensis. Next base: position 13,626,503 of record NC_026005.2, on the reverse strand, counting down.
AAAATTGATGCACAGACCAGAAAGTTTGTGAGATATTGAAAGATCAAGTATTAAGAAAATCCAATAAAAAATTATATTTAGAACTTAAACAATTTTTCTTGAGCATTTCTAAATTTTTCTACCAGTATCAAAGAAGAGTTTACTTCCTATGGACTTGTGTAGAGTAACTATACATTTCTTCATATATATAGATATATTAAAAAAAGAGAAAAAAAAATTTCAAGTACTTCATAATGAATAACCGAATCTCTTTGCCTAAGCAAGTATTGAGTTTCGGGTCAAAAGGTATGAAGGGCAAAGAAACTATGTTGTAAAACTAGTTTTAACTCGTAGCCTGTTTGATTCGAACAAATAAGTCCGAGGAATATTCTATATCTAGTACCATAAAATTATCTGGTTCAGGAGTCATTGACTAAAAACTCGCTACATGGATCAAACAGAAAGCTAAAGGGGTTAAGACACTCAATAGCGGTACAACATTGAAAAAAATCAATAAATGAAAGACGAAAGTAACAATACATTTGCTCATATAAAGGTTAATGATTTGAAGATAAAGATAGGGGTAATTTAGAAAAGTTCAAAAAAGATTTATTATTTTTGGCTTAACTTCCACATTGATTAGTATTAATACCTTAATAACATACCTCACTCATGCTCTACTGAACATCAATGGCCTTTTGAAAATTACCTAATGAAATTCGAAACTCTAAGTTAAATGATACTTAACTCTAAATCTTTTCTTTACTCGAGGACGAACAAAGTTCAAGTTGGAGGGTATGATCAGTGCATCAAATATAATATAAAAAGTATTAAAATTCTTGATATTTAAACCATATTATTTTATATTTGATATTTTTATATTCTTTTCATAAAATAATTAATTATGAGGAATTAATCGCAAATCAACAAGCAACGGCCCTTCAACACGTACAGATGAAGCTCATATCCAAATTCAGACATGTCAGGTGCACGACACGCAATAATTTATGAGCACCTAATGGGGATTCAATAAAAGAAAAAAAAAAAAGAAAAGCATGAGCAAAAAAAATAGTGGGACCCAAGGAATAAAATGAAATAAAGTGATCAGGCAACCAAGGCATGGCTGTTTAGGGGATCCATGAGTTTTAAAGAAGGAAAATAAAAGAGGTGGGTCCCATGAATTTTAAACAAGAATTTAGTGTGGAAGCTATTCTTGGGTGCTGGTTTCATGTGGGACTTGTGCTGGGTTTCACGTAAGAGCCTTCTCACATGGAACCAAGCACACCTAAGTTCTCATGTGTTTAACGGCTTACAGGAGAACATCAAAAAGGGCTGCTAGTTCCCACGGGACTCACAATCACAAAAACCAAGTCATGTGTGGGATTTGGCATGGTCATACGATTGGATATGGGTCCAAGCGGAGCCGGTCATACGAGAGTGAACAGCAGGCGAGTAAGCGTGATTTAAATTGCTCGGATGCGACCTGGGACTGGTTGGCAAAACAGAGGCCTGAGATGCACGATACATGGAACAGAGAGCGAAGCGGATCCATGGGATTATTTTGAGCAGTTGCAAAGCCATTTGGACATTGACTTCAATCAAGATTTGAACATCGAATTACATTGAAATTATCCCTCTTCAAAAGAGACATCCTATATTCCCACATCGATAAACAACAAAAATCCCTCCCCTCCTAAAGCCTATAAAAAAGACCCCAGATTACAAGAGAAAAAGCATCCAAGAGTGGGAGAGGCATAGAGAGGGGGCAGCAAGCATAGCTTTGGATTACAGAGAAGGCTTCTAAGAAGGAGGTGCTTAGAAGAGGGTTTTGTTCCTGCGCCATCTCTACGTCTACACCATCTTGAAGATCTTATCTAAAGGAGAAGAAGAAAAGCCAGTTCACTCTAAGGAGTACGAAAAAAGGAGAGATCATCAACCATCTTCTCGACGAGGCTGCGCCAATCGACTTCAGTCTTTATTACAGTTTTATTTTATTCTTCTTTTAAATTCCTTGTACTTGAATTTTATTTTTAATATAAAATTTATTTTATTGTACTTTTAAATTTCTGTTATTTATTTTTATTGCAAATAGATGCTAAAATCTAGTTAGTAGATCTTAGTATCAATTTATTTTTATGCTTTTTAAATTTTTGTTATTTATTTTTATTGCAAGTAGAAATTAGGATCTAAATAGTAGATCTTAGTACCTGATTTATTTTTCGCACTTTTAATTTTTGTTTTCCAACTTAAATTGCTTTCCTCAAAATTTTATTTTTCTTTTATAAAATCAAATATTTCAAATCAAAATACTGCCTTCTCTGTAGATTTGATCCGACTCACTACTTTCTACGTATTTTTATTTAAAAAAAATTAAAATTAATTTGATAATCATGATGTCCTACCGACAACATCGCGAGCCTATCACATGTTACGGCAAACAATAAGACCAGCGTTACTATAAAAGAACAATTTCAGACATTGAGATCTTTTCACATGGAAACATACTAATCTGCTAGATATAGTTGTTAACTCAGCATCTAGTCATGATCAAGGATTCAGATCCTAGCGGGACGTCTCGTAGGACACTGGGATGGGGTACTATTCCATGTGTTGGGACAGGCCATCCCACTAGCATCTCAGTGTCCCAATCGGGACGCCTTGAGACGTCCTCTGTCTCAAGTGTCGAGACGGGATGGGATGGCGATGTGTCCCGTTCCATAAAAAAATTGAAATAGTCTCGTCTCACAAAATTTAAAATCTTAATCGTGATAACCAAAAATAGCATTCAATATAGAAGCTAACTGAAGATGAATATTACAAAATGGTTTTGAAAATTAGGCATCATAGATATTTGGACTTGGAAGAAATTTGACAACATCAACATGGCGGCATCAAAATAGCATAAATTATATTGATATTCACAATAAAGTTCCCTCATCATACCTGATAATGGAATAGCTCAAAATACCAATGGACACCATTCCAAGAACTATGCCACTCCAAAACAGAATCCCTGAGTTAGTAGCAAGTTCACCTACAATTTCATCCTTTGTCATATCAGATCTGCATTCGGACAATCAGATCACTAGTTACAATAAATAAGAAAGTATAACTTTCAACAAATAATAATTTACAGCTAACAGAAAATAAACAGGGTCATTTCTTCAGGTGGACTCAAAGTTAATAGTCCTTGAAGAATCATGAGGCTTTTTTTTGGGGGGAAATGAAGAAAAACTACAAAGAATGCATAAACCAACATCTGTTCTGCCACAAAGAAAAATATGTGAACAAAATATAAAGCCTGACCCACCAAATTAGATTCTTACAAGAAGTAAGGGAGCTCTTCACATGATTTTATCTCGAGACTTCCATCTCGTGTTCTGCAAATGCCAACTGCTGTGATTTCCTTTCCGACTGGAAGAATCTTTTCTTCATGCAACAATGCAACCTTTCAAAACCACAGTTGTTCAATCAAAGGTGCTGTAAGAAAATAAGAATAGCAGGAATCCAAGAACAAGCATAACAAAGAAAATATATTAGAAAAAAAGCAACTAGAGCGGAACAAGAACCTACTGGAAACCCACTGCCAAAGATGGCCTGGAAGAATGTATATGGAGTTGCCTGAACAGGGCGCAGATGATGACAAACTGTGGTGAGAGGAATTGGATGAGCTGAACCATCCAAACTAACATGAACATAAGCAGAATGGGGCCATTGGCCACCCTCCACAAGAGCAAATGGTACCTACCAAAGTATATGGGCAAAAATTTATCATATATTGTTATAAATGATGTAAATTATGTTAGAAAGAATATAATTGATAGCTTACTGTTCTCAATGAGCTTGACCTTTGCTCTTTCAAGGATTTCGCAAAGAGCGCATGGAGATCAAAACTCCATCCAAAGATGCCCCTCCATTCATTGTACAGACACTTCATAACATCAAAACATGAGATGCTAAGCAACATTTAACATTAAACATAAATCCTACATGATAAAATATATAACACCCAATGTTTGAAAGCATATGATTGGAGAGGTGGGAGAGAAGAATAATATTTCAAAGAAGAAATTGATTCAGATGTTGTGGAGACATCCACTTTGAAAGTATAAGCAATTCAAATTTATATCAAAGAATTTTGAAAGCAAAGCACTGAACGTCAAGGTTTTGCAACTTTAGATGGTCCCACATGGAGAAGGGCCATGATTTTCCCCATCCTATTATATGAATAGGGGCTTTTCAAGATTAGGGCCTCGAGAACTTGGAGGAAAATTATATTGTCTGCACATAACAAGCCAAGGCGTTCATGTCAATATGAAGCCAAACTCTAATTCAGACAAGGTTTTTTGCCTAAACCTTTACACATGTCGATGTGCAAGTGTGCTTGCACCATATCTACTCAGTTTTTTTTTAAAAAAAATTCTTGATTTTATTTGATGAATGTCTGTCAGATTTAGCATGTTATTAGGCTCAAACTGCTTCTGGGTGATGCAATTTTTCATATTGCATGCATTTTCTAGCATTAGGAGAAAACATACACTTTCGCACACGTACATTTAATAGATCAACCCCCATACGGGTATCTTTTTCTATACCAAGAAGTAAGAACCGTCTATAACATGGCATCAACTCTTTGTTGTCCCTTGCTGATCAAACAAATGATCATATGATTTGTTTTCCAGTCCTTATCTCGCACACAGTGCAAACGATTTGTTGCATCATATCTACTGAAGCAGATACCAGAGGCAAGTGCTGGTAGGACAGGCGAAGTTTACATCAGCTCAGCTATGAACCATGCCTTGTCCACTATTAAATTACTTCTTGCACTTCTTTGTGGTGCAGACTTGAAATTTTTAGTGCTGTCATCTCATACAAATCAATTTATGTAACAATAAGCATAGACATAATAGTGTACCGTCTCAGAAAACTCAATTACAAAGATTTAATAGATAATTCTACAAGTGGAGTTGGCAACATCTGCATTTGACTCCCCTAAAGGCATAAACATTCAGATTTCAAAAGAAAAAATGGGGTTAGAATTAGAAGATCGACGCACGTAATGGAATGTTAAAATTCCTCTATAAGAAGTCAATATACCATTCAATTGAATTAGCATACCATCAAAAGAAATGGAGAAGGAAAGCTAAATTGGTAAAATGGGTTCAGTGATTAGAAGGATTATTAGTGATTAACGTAATTTATTTGACAATCCAACCGAATGGTGCTTCAAACCAGAACTACCAACTTCTGGCGCATGGATCCCCAGTTTCTTGAAAGGGATTCAAAGCACCAATCCAGATCCTAATTTCTTGAAAGTATTCGAACTATAACTCCAAGCCCTAGCATCACACCTCATCTAATCTATTACAAAAGGGAAGGAAATGGAAAAAGGGGCAAAGAGGGGTCACCGTCTCGGTGTGCTGCACGACGACGGCCCTCTCGCCGGAGCTCTGAGAAACGAAGACGCTGCGGTTCTTGGGGGCCAACAAGCTCGACTCCACGGCGGGGCGGGGCTGGACCTGGCCGCGGACGACGACGAGCCGTCCTTCGTCGTCGGAGACGGGGTCAGCGGGGAGGAGAGAACGGAGGTCGGAGATGCGGGCAGCGGGGGCGTTGCGGATGCGGTGGAGGGCGGAGGTGGTGGCAAGGTACTTGAAACAGGACCGAGCGGCGCAGATTGCGAGGGCGACGCCGAGGAAGGCGCCGTCGCACGCGGCGGCGATGCGGGCGAGCGAGGCCGCGGTGTCGTAGTCGCGGGACATCTCCGCCCGTCTCTTTGCGGGACAAGGAGGCGGTTTGGACTCGCCGTCCTGACTCCCAAGCTCACACGGGCAGGGTCCTTTTGGATGTGCAACCGACCGCGCGTCATGCGTCCTCCCTTCTTGCACGATACTTTCTAGATCCCTCTGTAACCCGCACTCACACACTAGCATACAAGATTAGAATCCGTTTGGTTAGAGATAATTGATGTAGGTAAATAAATTTTATATTAAATTATTATATTTGATATAAAAAATTTAAAAATATATAATAATAAAATTAGTAAATTTTATATTTATTTTTTTGAAGATATAAGATAAAATAAATGTCATTAAGAATTGATATTTGATAAATTCTGAAATAATAATATATTTTATCAAAATATCATCTATAAAGCTACATACGTAATTATTGAATTTATTTTGATATCTGTCTAAATTTATTTAACAAAAAAAATTATAAAAAAATTAAGATAAAAATGATATTATGCAAAGGACTATATGATTATAGTCATTATATAAAAATAATTAAAAATGACAATACTGTCATGATATTAAAAAACTATTTTATGTTGAAAGATATATTTATAAATTTTATAATATTCGTATATAAGATTTCTTCCCACCAGACATCGTAATTGTTTTCCTATGTTATTTTTTACAATAATTTTTCTACCAACTAAATATAATAAAAATTATTTTTTTATAATTATTTTTTAGATAAATAATTATCATTAATCATCAGATTATCCTATAATTTGAGACACCCTAACCAAAGTAATGATCAAAGTCTTTAACTATATATATATTTTGTAACAAGAGGAATTTCATTAAATCACCACATAAGAGAATACAGTGTCTTGAAGATGCAGCACAGAGACTATATAAACTGCTTAGCCTAAGCAATTTACAGTAAAATGGAGAATGCCAAAATATAGACATATGCCCTGTGTTTAGGGATGAATTACAAGAGACAATATTGCTCCGCAATCTGACAATGTGATGCTTAGAAGGTATGGATTTGAAGTTAGAAGAAACTGGTGTAAGGCGACATCCAAAACTGTCTACATCCAACCCATTTGGCAGACTTTGGGACCCATGGTTGTGGGAAGATCAATCAAATTGGCACCCCAGCTGACCATACTTAGGATAAAGAATATCAATATCTGAAGATAGAGCTTATGATAGAGCGCCACAAGCTTTTTTTTTGATTTCCCAAGCGAAGAAACCATCACACCAGAGTTCAAATCCTTCACTTCCCACCAAGGATCATAAAATCCCTTAGACGTAGTCCTCTTCTGACTATTAAAAAACCTTCTGCGACCTGCACAGCTTTAAATAATATGGGATAAGATCCATGCAGCTTAATGAGGAAGTTATTTCCTACCCAAAGATAACTAGCATAAACAGGATATAATTTTCTGTTGTGGACCATTGGAAGCATGAAACTACAAGGAAACATAAAGCCAGTTGTCCAATATGGGTTTGTGCATGGACTTGAGGATGTTGAATGAAACACCCAAATGCCATTTAAGTATGAACAGGAGTCCGATGCAACCTGCCAACTCCTCCATTTGATTAGTAGGAGGAAGAGCAGTGTATTGGGCAAGATCAGATGAGGCATCAGTGAGAGAAGGCCATTGGCTTAGAGGCTAAGGAGCAATCCAAGGATCATTGCATGCATTTACAGATTGTCCATTACCAATAAGTCAGATGAATTGATGCTGGACTCTTTTACCTTGAAGTCATTTTTTTTTTTTTTTTCTACATTGGGGAATTTGACTTTGGTGGTGTATCAGTAGTCCATCTACTAGAGAACCGGCATTTAGCAGTAACGAGCTGAGCCTACAAAGATGAAGGATGCAAAACTAAGTGGATTGCCATTTTAGCCATAAAGACCTGTTGAGTTAGGTGGAGGGAACGAAGACCCAGGCCACCCATAGATTTCGGTCTATAAAGAGCTTCCCAAGCCACTAGATGCTTATCTTTATTAGAGGAAGAGTGTCCCCATAAGAAGGCATGGAATTCACACTCAAGAAGTTTGATGACCGATACTAGCATATTAAGGCAGGACATTGAATAGATTGGGATTGACAAAAGCACCAAGTGAAGAAAGGTTGCTCTTCTCACTAACAAGAGAGCCCTCCACTTCCAACTTTTGACATTAGCTAAAATATTGTCAATAAGATAATTGAAATTTGCAACTTTCAAGCGAACACCAACGATGGGGACCTCCAACTAATTCCAGACTTCTCTTTTTAAGACATTCGAAAAATTGAGGAGATTGTATTCTTAATGTAGGTTGAAGTCTTTGGGCTAAAGAGAAGATAAGATTTAATAAGATTGACCTTTTGTCTGAATAATGACAATAAAAAGCTAGGATAAGCTTTAGGTACAAAGCATCCTAAATTGAAGCTTGAGTGATAAAAATACAGTCATCCGTAAAAAGAATATGAGAGATAGCAGAGCTAGTAACTTTAGGCTGATACGCATGTAGGAGTTTAGAATGAACAACAGCTTGCAATGTGAAAAAAAGCATCTGAGAACAAATGATGAACATGTAGGGAGATAGGGGGCAGCCTGGGCACAAGCCACAAGCAGTTAAAGACCAAAGGGATGGCTTACCATTAACAATGATAGAAAACTTAGATTGCATAATACATGTCTGGATCCAATTAATAAATTGGGGATGGAAACTGAAGATATGCAACATACGGAGCAGATAAGCTTATTACACCTTATCAAAAGCTTTTTCCATATCAGTTTTAACCATCATAAATCCATGAGTTCGGGAGGCATTATAAAGTGAATGTATAAGTTCCTACACAATCAATATATTATCTATGATATTTTGGCTAGCTATAAAAACACCTTGCTCAAGAGAGATTATATTAGATAGCAATAGTTTCAGCCTTTGAGCAAGGATTAAAGCCACCAACTTATAAATAGAGTTGCAAAGGCTAATTGGTCTAAAATCTACAGGCGTCAAAGAGTTGATAGTTTTAGGAACAAGGGCAATATAGGTTTGCTGGCATGATGAAAGTATTTCCACTTTGCGATAAAAATATTGGATAGCTTCAGTAATCTTTTTTCCTATAATATACCAATAATCTTGAAAAAAGAAAGGTGGGAATCCATCCTGCCCTGGGGCTTTGTTCAAGTGCATATTTTTGAGAGCTTAACAAATTTTAAATTTAAAAATAGGAGAAATCAACTTGGCATTCTGATCTTCGATGATTGTCATTAGAGGTTGTGGAAGCCATAAATCCTAGATCTGAATAGAATTATCCCATTGTTTTCAAAAATAAGAAAAAAAGCATAGCACTTATAGCCTCATCCCCTTCAACCTAGTCACCCATTTTCAATTCGAGAGTAAACATTCTATTTCTGTAATGCGGTAGAATAGTTAATCTATGAAAAATTTTAGTATTAGAATCGCCCTCATGAAACCAAGTGATCCTAAATATTTGCCGCCAAAAATATTCTTGTAATTTCGAATTGTAGTGATATTCCTATACAAGTCCCAGCAGTTACTTATGAACATTTTGAATTAAGATTCCTTGTTGAGTTTCAAAGGTTGGTAAGGTCAAAATATTTCCTCTCTTTTATTGAAGATATTCCTCACTTTTACTTTATTCCATTTAGACACCTTATACTTCACCTTGTCAAGTAGAATTGATAAGCTATCATCGAGTGGAAGATAATCATAACCCTTCCAAGCTTTTGCAGTGGCTTGCTGCACACCCCTACAAAGAGTCCAGAACTTTTCAAAATGGAAAGAACTTTTATTACCTATACGAGCTCTCTAAGCCCATGATAAAATGAGATAGTGATCAATGGAAAGGTGCAGGATATGAGACTCAGGATAAAAAAAAAATTAGTCTTGTGATGCAAAGACTCTATCAAGTCATTCCACACCCTAGTTAGGCCTTGTTGGTTATTACATAACATAAAGTGAGGATCCTTAAAATCCAGGTCGATCAAACCTGAATTTCGGATACAATCTCTAAATTCTCTGACATCTCGATCCACTCTAAAAGGTTTTCCTTCAATTTTGTCTTGAGCATCAAGGAGACAGTTAAGGTCCCCACTAACAAAAATGAAAGGCTCAAGAAAGAAACTTGCATAATAGACTCCCAAATAACTCTACGTCTGATCCCATTAGTACTAGCATAAATGACCCCCAAGATCCAAGCATGCCAATCGAAGGGGAAAAGATATCAAAGCATACTTGATGATCTTGATGAGTAAAAGAAACTTGACCCATCCCTTTCCACCAAACAATAACTATGCCCTCCCCCCTCTCCTCGAGAGACTTTTTGTTGGAATAGCACAGTGGCTCCAAGTAGGCCCCATAAACCATTGAATGCGAGAAGATGAACCAACATCCCGATAGATTTTCATAAAGTAGCAGACATCAGGAACAAAATGATGGACTAAAAATTTTGAGTATTTTAGAAATGGGGACTTTGTTATACCTGAACAGTTTCATAGCAAAAGATTAATTTCTCATAGAAAGATGCGGGAGTTCACACACCCTCTTAGACCGATCCAAGTCGAGCTTGCCTATCATTTGATAATCAGTGCCTTAGGGCACAGCCAACTCAGAATTGGGAGATTGACTTGATGAGCCTACTACATCCCTTTGCATATCCCCTCCCACCCCCAAAGCAAGATGTAACTGAATAAGATGATGTTGATGAGAAGAGTAAGATATAATAAAGTGTTCTGAAGCATGCTGTCTCTCCTCTCGATCTATTGGGATAATTGCTGGTGACCCTTCCTGCCTGAGAAAATTGGTGATGGTTCAAACCGATCACCATACTTCTTTCTTAGCCGATTCTTTTGAACTAGCCACCAAAGCTAAAAGATTCTTTTCTTCCGAAGTACTTATATTGCCTTCTTCTCTAACAATAACTTTCATTTCGATGGTGATTGAGATCCTGAGGTTCTACCAACTGTTGATGGTTAGGATAGCGAATGCTTTCTTTTCTCCTTTTAGCCTAAAGATCTTTGGCCTTATTTGTTCTATGACTTAGCCATTTGAATGTCCATTGAGGAGGTTATTGTAGGGTCCAGAGTGTCATCAGATAAAGCAGCAAATTTGGGCCTAGCCCTTATTGCTTTTTGGTTGCTTTCAACTGATCTGTAGTTTTTTCGTTTGAAATCTTCCTTGGAGCTTGCTAACCTTGATCTATATATTATCCTACTTTTATGAGAATAAAAGATCTATGCCCTTGGTTACTAAGACTAGTATGGTCGGCACACGGGCTGCCTGGATCCATGGTCCATATAGTTGTCTAGAGAATTGTTCACGCTTTTCTTGATAGGAAGGTCTTTATGGATGAATTCCTGCCATAGCACTTCATCTTGAATTCTGAGTTGTGTACTAGGATAAATATTTTTTATAAGGTCTAGCACCACATATAGCCATGCAAATCTCAGGCAAGCTGAAATTGCAGTGTAATCATCAAGAAATTTTGGAGTGTCTACCCTAGATGCTATCTTCATGATCATCGCTTTCTCCCAAATCAAAATTGATAGATTTAGTAGACACAACCAAATATTAACAAATCTAATGGAGTCTTTGGTTGGCCGAAAGAAGGGGCGTCAATGTTCTAGGGCTAAGAGCTGTCTTGTAAGAGACCATGGGCCACACTCTAAAACCCTAGAATGACCTTCCTTTGAAGGAAGAGAGAACATAAGATAATCTTTGGGTAGCGATAGAACCTTCCATGTTCTATTACTGTCTCATTTCATATTTTATAAATTCTAAAGGGAGACTCTTTCCAAAGAATTTACCTATTAGGGCATATTTGCTTCCATGAGATATTCTTTGCAATTCCTCCTCTGAGAAAACCATCATGTGTGTGAAGCATTCTTCTAGGGCTACTATATCCTTTGCCATAGCTAGTTCCATCTCCTATCTAAATCTTCTTGCTCCTTGGATAATCTGTGACCAAGTACATCCTACGTTCGGGGCAGTCGAGCGAGACCCATTCAGTTGAGAAGGAGGTGCCTCCACCCCCTTCCCTTTTCGAGAAGCATCCTCCTTCAGTCGTTGGAGAAAGGACGGTAACTCTCTACACCCTTCCCTTTTCTATTGGCTTCTTCCGATGGCCATTGATGAGCGGCCATCAAATCCGCTCTATTTTCCTTTACAGTAGCCTCCTTGGACAAAAATTCATAGTTTTCCCACTCGATCTGGCTGGATCAAGATCCATTATAGACCTCTCCAACATTGAGAGGTCCTCCGAGAAGGTTTTTTTATAGAACCCTAGCTCTCTTCTTTTATATGGTCAGACATTATGGATGAAATATTTCACATATCTACAAATAAGAAATATTTTCATACCTTATGACCCTTTTTGCATGCATTGTGGCCACCTAGCAATTCACTCTTCTTCTTAATGTTATTGCATCTTCTTTTGCTTTCCTTAGAATTGATCAACACAAAAAGCAAATATCTTTTACTTCTTGGTATTTGGTATGTCAATCGTTGTGAATAGATTGCTAACTATGATATTAATATCAGTAAGGGCATATTTGGTTGCTTATATTCGATTTATCTAAACTCAATTGATATGAATAGAAGCCAACTTCAAGTGTGTAGTTGGCTAGAATGCTTGAAGTAGAGCTATATGAAAGAAAAAATTTATCCATAGAAACTCCGACCTCGGAGAGCTAAGACTACTGCAGCAGAGTGGACACCTACTCAACTCACTCATATAAAACTGAATAAACTCTAATCACATAATTTGGGCTGGATGCTTATCGAAAGAGCTCTACAATTTTGTTTGTTTGGTCAAATAGGGAGATTAGTGACCAAGTGATTGCCCATATGGTGTTTTCCAAGCAATATAAAAAATAAAGACCACATAAAAGGTTAGGAGAATATAAGTGGGTTTGCTTGGTTTGTGATCGAAATCAGAATTGAAATAAAAATCGGAATGATCAAATCCTCTGAAGCATTTAGTTCATGACCAAAATTAAAATTGAAATCAAAATTAAAATTAAAATTTGAATCCACAGAGTAGAGTGGGGATTGAATTTTAGATAATTGGATCATTCCCATTCTATCCCGAAATCAGAATTAGAATCAGAATAGGATTCTCTCCAACCAAGCGGCTAAAATGGGAATCACTCATTCTGATTCTCATTCTAGACCTCCATTCCCTTAACCAAGCAACCCTAGTATGTGAATATCATTTTTAGCCATAGAATTCCATAAATATGTGCTTGACCATAATTAGTGGTCAATTAAGTTATCTTTGCCCCACCATCTTAGAATCAGAAGATGACAATAGTATTGGAGATATGATTCCTAAAATCCGCTAATAGTTTCAAAATAATAATAACAATAATTTCAAAAATAATAATAATATAAATTATAAAAATCAAAGAAAAGAATATATATCTTGATTGAGGCATGTGCAAATATTACCCTAAGAACAAAATTCACCCTCCTCGTGCGGATCCATGGTGAGATGGTCCTCAAGATACAATAAATCTGATGCAGCCTAAATTCTTAAATTACGAACATGATCGTATGTAATGTTTGATCCAATTGACTCTCCTGTGGCTACCCAAAAGGATTATAAAGGAAAAAGCTTATGAAATTGAGAAAAAAATTAAATTTGGTGGAAAAAATAAGAACAACGTAGTCATATATCATATTGATAAAAGGTGCCGTATGTTGCAAATGAGGAGGTAGGGTTTGGTGGACAATGATAGCTCAAATGACTTGTTTAAGTAGAAGCCGGAGAACAATAATACATGGATTTGTATCAAAAAACATAATAATATATGGATTAGTAGTTCCAGATAGCCAACTATTGTCAAGACACGATCCAGTCCTGTCCTTGTGTAGGGCTGTGCTTGGCCCTGTCCATATGCATGCTCTCTTTCCTCAAGACTGGCATGTTGGTGTTTGCACACTTCTAATATTCTGTGGGCCTTCGATAGGATTGCACGTAGGCTGGTATTGGGTTCAAATCCTTTTTTATCATTTGTTTCAATCCATCAAACCAAGTTTCATATATGATTTTTACACTAAAGCAAGATGACATTCCCCTTGGGCGAAATTCTTTGTGCACCACAGGCAGTGTAGAAAATCCGACGTGAAGCACACTATTTTGTCCGATTAATCCACATGGTCACCATTTTTCAATGCGTATTTAATGCTAGTAGGTCAGCTTTTTTATTTAAAAATTTTGCATGACAAAATATCCATATTCTTTGAAAAATTATGATATTTTGTATCCACATTATGACATACTGGATCCAGAAAGTCATAATTTTTATTCACAAAATGTCATAATATAATACAGGATGTCATAATATGCATAGAATATCATAATATTCACATGATGTCATAATTTTTTTCAAATAATTAGGGTATTTTCGTCATTCAAAATATTCAAATAAAAAAGCTGATCTGCAGGCATTAAATACGCATTGAAAAGTCATTGGACAAAAATACTTCTTTGATATTATGATATCTTAGGCCATATTATAACATCCTGAGCCATATTATGTCATAGGATGTCATAATTTTTTTTTGAAGAACGAAAGTATTTTCATGATACAAAATTTTTGAACGAAAATGTTGACCGACTATATGAACCAATCGAGTAAGATAGTGTGTTCCATATCAAATTTTTTACATTACCCATGGTGCATAAAAAATTTCTCTTCTCCTTAGTAGACAAATATGGCAGTATTCACAGTTGATCTACACAAAGTAGAATGTCATCTTGGCGTGCCGTTTGCGGATATCCTTCCAAAACCATCCCAATTTTGACTTTCTAATTTCATGTGCAAGAGGGTGAACTAGAAAGCATTGGCAAATGGGACGAGTTTGGGAAGAGCCAGTTTAGCACCCTGGGTGAAAGTTTTGGTGGTTGTATTGGGGTTCTAAATCTAACCCCCACTTTCATTGGGTAGGGAGATACCAAGGGCTTCTTCCAAGGTTCATTTATGCTTTCATCTTGGCTGGATTGTTTGTGAGATTTTTAAAAAAAAAGGCTATTATAAAAACCATTGACTGTGATATTTACAGAAAACAAATAATATTATTGCGGCTAACTCTCCATCATCTATCATCGAGAACGAACACCTGTAAAACAGCATCCACGCAGATCGGATTTGTCTCCGATGAAGACCCTCCGATGCTTAAGTCAGAGAGAAAGAGTGGGCAATAGTATTTTTGAATGAGTAAGGTGGCAGAGCTCAGTTCGAAAGTCCTCTCAATGCTATTGTCTTACCCCCTTTTTATAGAAAAGATAGTTGTAATCGTCGGATATGGTCTCGTATTTTATGGCGTAGAATTATTGGGCTGTAATCTCGTGGTAGGTTATTAATTCTCACGGATTATGCCGTGACATTTGAGGGATAACCATCCATGACAGTTATGATATATCGAATAAGTCGGCCGACTATGCGTCCGGGGTTGACCGTCAGTTGAGAACTTTGAAATACCGATAATTGAAGTAGTCCGCTGTCTGTAGTGTCCGAACATCGGTCGCTTGCCGATCTTGAGTCAGTGAGGTGTGCTCGGTTGGTCAATTGAGAGTAGTATCGACCTGCTTGGTTGATGTTCGGTCAATAGTCGCTTTTAGGGTTATGTCTGTTTGTGGGGTCAAAGTCGGGTGTCGGTCGATCGATTTATCCCAACAGTTGCCCCCCCACTTCTGAGTCCAATGGTGAGTTACCGCATGCATCACCACGTGGTCAGTTGTCTTAGACGAAAGGAGTTGTTGTCTGTTATGTCGAATTCTGACTCTGCCATCACATTCTCTGGAGTATGGCCGACCAACCACTTTATCATCTTTGAGCTGTTGTATCAGCAGGAAGATTTGGTATCAGGCGTCGTTTGCGGAAGGTGAGCCGGCACCATGCATTATATCGGGAAGGCAAACCGGCATCGTGCGATTTGATTCGGGCATGTAGATTTCTATCACGTATCTGGATGTTATTGGGTCAGAGCTGTACATGCGGATGAAGGTGACGTAGTTTAATCTGGTACAAGTGCATCGAACCATCGGGTCGATGACGGGTCCAGAAGCTATCACGTGTCATCATCCGACGTGGTCTCGATCTGGCTGCTTTCATCAGGGCCGTTGGGTGTTCCTCTATATAAAGGACTGTTATCATCCAAGTATCCATCTCTCATTTTGTCTCTTCTAGTGGGAGAGCTCTGCCAGAGAGCTGCTTTCGTGCGAAAACATTCCTTATCATTTTCTCTTTGATTTTCTTTGGATTTTTGATAGTTCTTCCAATGGGTGAGATTCCTGCATGAAATGGTTGGTCGGAGGTTCCGGCCAATGACTCCCTATCGGGCCCAGGAGTTTTCTTGTTCTCAGGTCCGATTGTTGGCTTGTTTCGGAAGCAGCATTGCACTTTGGGACGATGTCAGCTTTTCACTCCTGATGCCGATGGTGGGGTCAACGACCTGTTACCGTATATCCCGCATCCTCGTCTCAGCTGCACGATCAAGGTCACCTTCGACGGTGGACAAAAATCTGAAGCCCTCCTTTAGCTGTTATACGAGGAGGGTGTGGTCATCAATCGGGTGAGACCCTCTCTATTCCCGTACGAGTGGGTTAAGCTGTTGATGTGGTTGGCCGAGCAATGTGATCGATCAATCATCTTCACAGCTCAACTCGAGTTGTATCGTCCCCCGAGCTGGAAGGTGGAGTTTGTCGAAGAAGCCAATTCAAGGTGGGCCCATCGATTCTTCAGTGGAGCGAAGGGCGGCGATGAAGATTAGTCAGTGTTTTTTATTTTTCTTTTTGTAAAGAAAGATATAATCGGATTTCGATCCAATTTTGTAATCTTTTTTTTTGATAATGAAAAAAATATTTTTGTTCTGAAATGCTCCTTTGTATCGTCGAGTCTGCATTGTCTGTTTGTAGGACAATCTTTGAATGTAGATCGTAGATCCGATCATTTCGCAAACTTTGTAGAATCTGCTGGTCATATAGTTTCCGATATATTTAGTTAGGATAACGATGGTAAGTTGAAATCCATTATCCGAAGCTTGATCAAATTTATACGTTGTATTATTTGATAATCGGTGGCAAGCCGAATATTCCTCGACTGGCCGTGGCCATATCGGTATAGTTCCAATCCGATCTTGGTCATCTTGACATTTTGCTTTTCTTAGTTGATACTAAGTCGGCAAATTAGCCACCTGCTTCAATGAAGAGCCAACTATGAGGATAGCGCAACTTTTGTGGAGAAAGTCTGCATCGCCGGTGCTGGCCTCCAGTTGAAGTCAATAAGTCGGTTCTGCAAGGAAATTGAAATATAGTCGGTGTCGAGATAGTCGATCCTCTGACTTTTACAGTGAAAGCCAAAGTATATTCGATGTCGAGATGGTCGATCTTCTGACTTTTACAGTGAAAGCCGAAGTATATTCGATGTTGAGATAGTCGATCCTCTGACTTTTACAATGAAAGTCTGTATACTTGATGTCACTTTAAAATCACAGTCGGGACGTCGATTTTTGCAAGAGGACCAAAATATAGTCGACACTAAAGCAGTTGATTCTCTGAGTAGTTGCATTCAGAAAGAAGTCGAGTAGAATAAAACATCCGTCATACTTTTATTAGCTAATTGTCGAAACAACAACAGCATCATCATGAGGAGTTTGAATTCTCCGAACATCCTTTTTCGAAAAAGTCATTACATTGAGTTGTTGTCATTTCGCCGACTCTTCTTCAGGAGTTATCCCTCAGTTCAGTCGTCTGGAGATCATATTGATGACTCCCGCAGTCGGCTGATTATTTATAGCTTCCTCAGTCGGTTGGAGGTTGAGTCGGTGGATCCCTCCGATATTTTTTAAGGTAACCTCGTCGTATCAGGACCTCTATTTCATCCCTAAGCTGGATGTATTGTTCGGTGTCATGGCCGTGATCATGGTGAAACTGACAATACTTCCTTCGATCATGATTTCTCATTTTCATCGATGGAGGGTGCCGTAAATATTCCACCCTTTCAATCTCTATAAGGATTTGTGAACGAGGAACAGAAAGAGGGGTATAGGAGTCATACCTATGATACGTTGGCCTTGGACTCTATCGTTGGGGTGAGGCTCGCTTATTAGTCGGGGGCCTTCTTGATTCAGCTGGATCCTCACTCTTCTTCTACTTCTTCTTCTAACCTTTGCTTTCGGTTTGGCATCAGTTAGAGACTCTTTCGTCCGCGCGCATATACTTGTACGTACGCTCCAAGAGTTCAGCATACGTCCGAGGGAGAGTCTTGTCTAGTAAATACGTGAATCGAGACCCCCTCAGACCTCTTTTCATGGCCGATATGGCAATGTCTTCATTGAGGTCCCTGATCTCAAGTGTGGCCACATTGAATCGGACCATAAAATTTCAAAGTGTTTCGGTCTCTCCTTGTTTGATCGAGAAGAGATTATCTGAGGTTTGTGGTGGCCTCCGACTGGTGCTGAAGTAGGCCACGAAGGAATGTTCCAGCTGTCCGAAAGAGTGGATGCTTTTCGATCGAAGCTTGGAGTACCAGGCTCGAGCAGCTTTCTGAAGTGTGGTCGAAAAGTCAATGCATAGAAGGGTGTCGGTTGCGCCTTGGATTATCATGAGAGCCTTGTAGCTCTCAAGGTGATCAACTGGGTCAGTAGAACTATCATAGGGTTCCACGTGCGGCATCTTGAACCGAGTCAGGATCAATTCATCCAAGACACATCGAGAGAGAGGTTGGACGGTATGAAAATCAAAATCATTTGAAGATTTCTGACCGTCCACTTGTAGTTGGGCAAGTCAGCGGTCGATTTTCTCGAACTTACGTTCGTAGTCTTCGAGCCACTGGTGGTGGGAAACTCCAGGGGGGTTGAACCTCCCAATGAGTTAGAGGGGGAAGCAGATAGTGTTCGCGGTCGCTTTTTCTTCCTTGCCCAATCCAACTGAGAAGGAGAGAGGCACCGTGAATGGTGGGTGGCGCATCGAGAGCGCCGCGAGTGCCGCTGCTCGTCCCAATGAGAGAGCCGAGATGGTCGCTCTGGAGGAAGAGATGGAGATTGCCATGGATGACGGTGGCTATGCCTGGATTGCACCAAATGCGCCACCGATTGCTCCGTCGGTGGCTGTGGTGGCTGGGTCTACTACTGTTGGAGGCTTTTGACTGCCTCTGTGAAGATATTCTTCTGCTGCATAAGTGCAGCGATCTGGAGTCCGTGGTGATCACAGGATGTGAAGAACTAGGCTCTGCTATTGGAGGAGGAGGAGGAACCTCTTTCCAATGGAAAGAGTGTCTCACTGACCTGGTTGCAGTAGAATGTCGGGCCCTGATTTTCGCCATAGTGAATACGATTGTTGCTCCCTACCTAGTGTGCCAATCTGTTGCGGCCAACTCTCCGTCGCCTGTCGTCGGGAACAAACACCTGCAAAACAGCATCCACACAGATCGGATTTGTCTTCAGCAGGGATCCTCCGATGCTTAAGTCAGAGAGGAAGATCGGGCAACAATATTTTTGAATGAGGAAGGTGGCAGAGCTCAGCTCGAAAGTTCTCCCGATGTTGTTGCCTTACCTCCTTTTTATAGAAAAGATAGTTGTAACCGTCGGATATGGTCCTGCATTTTATGGCGTAGAATCATTGGGCTGTAATCTCGTGGTGGGTTATTAATTTCCACGGATTACACCATGATATTTGAGGGATAACCGTCCATGACAGTTATGAAATATCGAATGAGTCGGCCGACTATGCGTCGGGGGTTGACCGTCGGTTGAGAACTCTGAAATACCGACGGTCGAAGGAGTCCGCTGTCTGTAGTGTCTGAACATCAATCACTTGTCAATCTTGAGTCGGTGAGGTGTGCTTGATTGGTCGGTTAAGAGTAGTGTCGGCCTGCTTGGTCGATGTTCGGTCGGTAGGTACTTTCAGGGTCATATCTGTTTGTAGGATCAGAGTCAGATGTCGGTCAGTCTATGCTGGAGATCAATCGGTTCATGAGGGTCGATTGATTTATCCCAATAAATATTATTTAAATAAATTATTATTCATTGAAATTAGTCAAAAAATCAGGATCGAATGCATGAAAATAATTTTTTAAATATTATTATCTTATTTTTCAGACGTTGTTATGTTCTTATTATTATTCAAATTATTATTAATAATAAATTAATATTTTAAAATTAATATTTTTATTATTATTTAAAAAATAATATTTTTTAAAATAATATTTTATTAATAATTTTTTTAAATTATTTTATAAAAATAATATTTTATTATAAAAATAATATTTTAAATTAATAATAAAAAATATTATTTTTAAAATAATATTTTTGAAAAAAATAATATTTTATTATTATTTTAAAATTAATATTTTTTATTTTAAATTAATAATAATAATAAAATAATAATATTTTTTTCTCCCTCTTCCTAAGCATTTTTTTCTTTTTCCCTTCTTTTTCCTTCCTTCCGCCACCCCCGCCCTCACAGCGTGAGACCCAGGTCATGACCATCCGCACTGGCCCCACCGCAGTCGCACCCCACCGTCATCCGCGTCGGATGCATAAAAATAATTTTTCTGATGCTGCTGTGTTCTTATTATTATTCAAATTATTATTAATAATAAGTTAATATTTTAAAAATGATATACTTATTATTATTTAAAAAATAATATTTTTAAAAAATATTTTATTATTAAAATTTTAAAATATTTTTTTAAATAATATGTTATTATTATTTATAATATTTTTAAAATAATATTTTTATTATTATTTTAAAATTAATATTTTTCTACTTCAAATTATTAATAATAATAAAATAATAATATTTATTTACTTTTTTTCCTCTCCTCTTCAAATATTTTTTTTAAATTAATATTTTAGAAAAATAATATTTTAAATTATTAATAATAATAAAATAATAATATTTTTTCTCTCCCTCTTCAAATATTTTTTTTCTTTCTTTTCTTTTTGTCCCCCTTCCCTTCCCTTCCTCCCACCGTCTTTCCTTCCACCCCCGACCCCCATTGCATCTCCCAGCTCTGACACCACCAACCCCCCTCCCCTCCTCTCTACGGCCCTGCTCCATCACCGTCCCTTCTTGTTTTCTTTCTCAGCCCCGACAAACCTGAGCCCTCACGGCTCTGCATGACCACCAAATCCCCTCCCCTCCCCTCCTTTGGCTCCGACGCCACCAACCCCCTTCCCCTCCGTGGCCCCACCCTATCGCTGTCCCTGCCTATTCTCTCCCCCGGTCCCAACGAACCTGAGCCCCTATAGCTCCGTGCGAGCACCGGTGCCGCCCCTCCCCTCCCCCAACTCTGGCGCCACCAACCCTCCTCCCCTCCTTTGGCTCCGACGCCACCAACCCCCCTCGTCTCCCCTCCCTGGCCCCGACCGTGGATGATCGTCAATGCTCACGTGGTCGCTGGCTTGGAGCGACTGAATAGGAAAGCTTGGATGATGGCTGGGGTTCACCGATGCTCGTGCAGAACTGCGGAGGCTCGGATCGTGATGTTTCGTAGGGGGTTTCTTTAAATCGATAGAGGTTTTCAATGCTTTTCTATCCAAATGGTACAAACTAAATTCATTTGAGGAGCTGAGTTGGTAACACCTTATTGCTCCTCCATAGAGTATTGTTATATATATATATATATATATATATATATATATATATATATATGAGATAAACATTAACTTTTTAAACTTAGATGAGATTTGAATTAAACTATTATTTTATATGCAATGGACATGTTAAATTATATCTACGATTTGGGCAAGATAGCAGTTATGTGAAGCATTATTTAAATTTTTATTATTTATGGAAGCCTCCTAAGTTATTTATCAAAGTGATTGGAGAAATACTCCTTTCAAAAATTATATTATATATTTATTAATTATGTAAATAAATAAAACTAACAATTTTCAAGGAAATTGTAGCCTCCGATCACTCTTCTTTCCTTATCTCAACATATTTAATAGGCTAATATTACTATAACATATATTATATACCGGCATTAAACAATGTCTGAGCCGACAGCAGCTCTTTCAACTCTAAAATCCTGAAGCCCCGCAGAGCTGCCATTTTTTGCTCCAGGTTCTCATTCGTCAAAGGTTCCTTTAATGTAGCCTGTTGGGATTCATCCCAGATGGTAAAATTTCAGTCTTCGCCTGACGTTTGCGAGACGAAGAGAAATCTTGGCTTTTAACCATGCATGACGGAAGGCATACATGAAAATATCAAGCGGAAGCTATCTTTCTTCTTCCATGGAGTCACGTGCCACCACCCACGCGAGTCTAGGTGCTGCTTGAGACTAAAGAAAAAATGAAAGAACGTGACATTTGGCACAATCCCAGCTAGCATGCATACCGCGGTGAAGTCGTAGATATACCGCCATGCATTCGGCACTACCATACAGGACGATATTTCAAAGTATTGGAGGAGTGCCACAAAAAAGAGATGGAGAGAAAGCCTCAGTCCAGCTCGAAAGTACTCTTCGTAGAAGCTCATACGTCCTGAAAGCAGACAGCAGACTCGATCATCCGATCCCAGGATTTCAAGTTGGAATGTGGGAGGTATTTAATATTGCTCATGTAGCACGATTATATTCCGCTCTATCAACTCTGATATGAAGCTCAGCAGTGCAAACTCAGGCTTTGTGGTGGCTATCTCTCTCTCTCTCGTGCAGGAAAGCTGCGAAAGGATGAAGAAAAGAGGAACTCATAGTAAAAGGAGAAGATAACCAGAACTTTAAAAGGTCTGCATCTCGTTTTGTCTGGGGATTTTAAATAATCTTAGACTTGAATAGGACCTCCAAAGCTGCCTCCCATCGATGCATTAATTGCAGGAGTTGCCATCTCCAGAGATTTTTTAGTCTCCATCATCATCGCGGGATCCTTCTTCGGGTTGTCGACCACTTTCTCCATCCGAGCTACTTCAGTCAGATCTTTTTCGAAGCGTCCCTTGGTGCTCATTTTCAATGTTGTCTCTGTCGGTGCCCCATCGACCGAAACTTCTTCTGGAGAATCCTGCTCACGACTTCCAATGGTGGGAACATGGGCTTAATGGCAGGAGCGGCATGTTCTTCTTTCCCAACTGTGGGTTCCGTTTCAGCAACCGGAACTATGATCTGCCTCCTACGAGCTAGAATTTACTTAGGTCTCTTCATGCACTGTGAATCTATCTTGCTCCAAGGAATCGTGATGAATAATCAGTACAAAAAAAGATCCGTGACTACCTATGCCTTCAATGTATAAATTTAAAGGAGGTAGAAAATGAAAAACTACTGTAAAGTAATTAAAACCTTAAAGGGACCATCGTCTAAGTGGTCCCACCAGTTAAACCTGTCCGCGTCAGTCGCATTAGGCTGACGTCACGCGTTTTAAATACAGAAGGCAAGCATGAAGGCGAAAGCATATGGCATTAGATCCAAGATACTTTTGGAGTACTCCTTTTACCTGATTCTCATACTCAAGAGTAGGGGGTAGTGTTACGGTGGTTACTGTGAGCGCCTCGAATTAGCACTACATCACAAGATATTTCAAGTTTTAGGGTATCAACACAACTGCCGTATGAGCTGAGGAGTCCATCTTCATGCTGAGCTGAGGCGTCTGTGAGGTCTAATCTGTGTATGAGCTACTCTCATCACCTCAGCTGATTTATCTTTTCAACGTGCGCGACAGCTGTCCATCTCGAATAGATAGGATTTGGTATAATTATCTCTCCTGATCTCGTGGAAGCGATTAAAAGTTAAATTATCTCATCCAGTTTGGTATGTCCAACGATCCGAGAATCTTGAAATCGTGCGATCTCACAGCTAACAACTCAACTGTCCGACATCCTTCTATATAAACAACCGGAGCCCCGAGAACCTAAGTAAGTCCAATCAAATCCCTCTTAGAGAATCCATTGCTGCTCCTTTGTTCTCTGCTTTTCTGACTTGAGCATCGGAGGATCCTCGTCGAAGCCACAATCTCCGATTTGGGACTTATCTTGCAGATCACTCCAGCGTCAGTATTCCTGCATGAGGATCAGGCATTCATTTTTCGATCTCGATCATTTTCAGCAGCAACAATACACACACATGATAAACATTAACTTTTTAAACTTAGATGAAGATTTGAATTAAAATATTATTTCATAGGCAATGGACATGTTAAATTATATCTACGATTTGGATGAGATAGCAATTATGTGAAGCATTATTTAAATTTTTATTATTTATGAAAGCCTCCTAAGTTATTTATCAAAATGATGGGAGAAATATACTTTTTAAAAATTATATTATATATTTATTAATTATATAAATAAATAAAATTTATAATTTTTTAAAAATTATAGCGTCCGAACGTCCTTTCTCCTTTATCTCAACATATTTAATAGGCTAATATTACTGTAACATATAACACATGAGATAGTGACCTGAGCTTTTTTTTTTTTTTTTCTCTACGTGAGCTGATAAAATTTAGCATTATAATTATCAATTATTGGATCATTTTCGTATAGATTTCAAAACACTTCAAATTCTCGTTTCCATCTATCTCTACAGATTTTGTATAGATATTGAATGGTCCAATGATGTACATCATTAAAAAAAAAAAACATGTAAAAGAAACTATCCGACCCGTACGATCTGAGGGTCGGGTTAGATTCCAGCGCTAAAATGTTGCAACAACTTTAGCTTCCGTTTATTTCTGCAACTAAAACGTAGCGGGGTTAATATATGGTGACGCTTTATTACCAAAAAAAAATATATATATATATGGTGACGCTTTTCTGGATGGAAGCCGTTGGAGCAACCGAAAGAATTGGCCTTATATTACATAAATTGGGCCAGGTTACTGATTGCTCATGGCTCGCGCGCTCCAACTTGTACTACCATGTACTGCACACAACCATTTTTGTCTCTGTGTACTGCCCGCAGTACAACCCAACTCCGTGCTAGACAATGCCGTCATGGGACAAATAGCCCTATGTAAGGTGCGATCATATGTTACATATGCATTTTTATAAATTTAAAAAATTTATTTTTTATTAAATGATCCAAAATATATATAATAAAATAATTCTAATCAATAATTCATCGTGCTATAGTTATATGGAATCTGATATGCACTAGCTTCCATCGCAAACGGCAAATCACGAATATTGACCTGTAGTCTTTTTTTGGTGGATGTCTCCATACAATCCTCCTTTGGTTCAATTTCTATAACATGACTTGTACGGTGATAATTTAGCCCTATCTCTTGTTGAAACTGTACAAATGTTGCATAGATCGCTATAACCTGTATGTTCGCAATTCGTACAATTACTTCTTTTACAGTTCTCCGATTTCAGAACCTAATCTGCACAAGTTATTGTAGTAACAAAATCTTTCCCTTATAACGAGTTACTTGTCATATAATACAAACCATGGGAGTATAACGCACATAAGTAGCAGAACGATTGCTCCAATTCAAGTATTATTGATAGAGATTGAAAGAAAAGCGTGGAGATATTTTTCCCCCTCCTGCTCTACTTACCATAACGTCTTAGTTGGTAGTTGGGAAAGGAGAATGAAAAAAATAAAAAAATTATTATTTTTTTATTAAAAATTTTTTAATAAAAAAATAAAAAAATATAAATCTTTTCAAATTCATAATTTTTTTCTCCTTCAAATTAAATAAAATTAAAAAAAATAAATTGAAAAACAATAAATTTTTTATAATTTTTATCTAATATTATATTTTAATATTAAAATTTATTTCAAATATCTCATCTAAACAGTTAAGTCTCTCGTCCCATCGAATCTTTCGTGAATGAAAAAAATTAATAAAAATAAAAAATATAAAAAAATTAAAAAATAAAATATTTTTTTGATTCTTTTTTTATATTTGTTAGATTCTTTTTAAAATATAATAATAAAAATTGATTAAAATATTTTCTTTTAATTTTAATTGAAAAAAATATTATTATTATTATTTTTAAATTTTCAATCAAATATATATATTTATTTATTTATTTATTTTATTTTTTATTTTTTATTATTTTTTTTTTCCCAAACTCTCAATGAAGACGTAAGAGCAAACGGCTCTTCGGCAGCGTGCTAAAGAGTCGGGAGCATTCTTGTCAGGATCCTAAATTTGATATTAAATCAGTAAAAAATTAAAAAGAAAGCGGCTCGGCAAACCAGAAAAGGGATGTATTTTTGTAATAAAAATTTGAAAAAATTAAATAATTTGAAGATTTGGGGTCATATATATAATTCAGTCTTGTCGGAAGAGCGAGGTCTATATATATATATATATATATATATATATATATATATATATATATATATATATAAATAAAAATTAAAAAAAATAAAATAATAATTTAAGCTATTCATATAAGCACGAATTTATCATCTGTGAATGTCATGTGGATCAAAAAAATTCTATAAAATATTATTTAATTAAATAAAAAATATTATAATATTAAAAAATTGAATTAAAATTTATATATGTGAATTAAATGATATGATTAAAGTTCACTCTTACAATAAAAATTTCCTCTCACAATTAAATGATGTAACCAACAATATAAATTAATATCAAAAATTTGGATGGAGATGATTTTATCATATTAATTTATTAATTTAAAAAATAATTATTTTAAAAAATAAGTAATAATATGATCTGGAGTCTGCGCATAACATGAGGGCTCAAAACTAATTTTATTCTAAGAAAGCACATGCATGATATGATCTAAGCAAAAGTCTACAAGTCTGTTAAATAGTTGTTTCGTGCCTGGGAGTTAAGGCACTGGTGTCCCTCAAAACTAGCCTAGTAATCAAAAATTAAATAATAAATAATTGATAAAATGTTATAGCTTAAGAACAGCAATGGCATCGTTCAACCAGGGGAGAAGTTGATTTGGCACCATCTTTCTTATAAGCATGGCAGTGGCTAAGCCAACCGAAATAATGGTTTAGGCCATAAACTATTACTCAATCCAGGGTCACATGAGTTTCTTTCATTGCTGGATCCATCAAGCATTTTTTCCACTGGCGGTGGGAAGAAGTTGCAAGTGATTATGACCGCGACTATAATTCCCTTATCTTCGTGGGAAGAAGTTGCAAGTTACAATGACAATGATGATAATATGACTCAATTTTTTAAAAAAATATCATATAAAGCTCCTTGATTTTTTATCGTATTATCAGTTCATGTTATAAAGACAACTAACTACACATCAGCTTGGAAATATTTATATTTAAATTTATTTCAAAAAAAAATAATATGAAGCCATTAGAAGACAATTTGATACCACAAATATATTTCTTTAAATAAATAGTCTCTATCGGAGTCCAGTGGGGATCCAAGAATTCCTTCTAATTGGGCATAGTCTTTCTTTGATCAAGACAATAACCTGCTTAATTTTGTCCATCACAACTGATTGTAGGGACTACGGTCAACAATTGGCAACATTCATTTGTGCGTGTCAGTAATATATTTATGAAAGAACAAGAAAATAACATATTCATCTCTCTTATCCAAACATCCAATAAAAAAAAAAGAGAGAGAAAAAAAATTGACCACATACAATTAATGATAAAAAAGTCATCCTCGTGAGGGATTGGTTTCCCTAATTTTGTATTTTAACATTAAAAAATAATTAAAATATTATCTACATAATATGTAAAATATAAATTTTTTAATATTATTAAAATATAATATAGTAATAAAATAAATTATAATCAAGAAAAAAATTTTACAGCTAAATTTCTGTTATACATTAGGTTGAATTTTTATTATATGTTAAGAAATAAATTTTAGTGCTGATTGAACATAAATTTTTGATATTAATGTTACCATCTAAATGGTGAACAAAAAAACTATCATGTCTTGCTACAGAAATTTCAACCATTAATGCTGACTTGCATGATATACAAATTATAATTTTTTTAAAATATAAATATAAAATGTTCATCATACTTACGGGTATAAAAAATTTTACACAAAAATTTCTTTATAAAATTTCTATCATTAAATATCGGTATTATTAGCAGCGGTCTTATAGTGTTCATGGTATATATTTATTTTATTATTTTTTAAATTAATTTTAAAATATACTACAATAGTACAACAAATTAAATATATTAAATAATAAATGTTAGTCATAATTAAGTACATGAACACTAATGCAAGCGCGGGAATGGAAAGCGCTATGCCGGGAGGATAGATCTCATTAATGCTGGGTGGGGAGCGTGGGACCACCACAGCGTGTCGTGTTTAGGTACGATAGGCGTTTGCTTCTCTCTTTCGTCTTCTCCAAGGAAAACCGGAAGTCTTCCACCGCTCTTCCTTCTTCAGTTCTTCCCTTCCTCGGTTGTTCTCGGGAGTCGCTTCTCTCCTTAATTCTCTCCTCGAATTCGAAACCAAACATCATTCTTCTGGTTTAAGACCTTTTTAATGGGTATTGAATTATTCTTTTGATTTCCTTCTAAAAAGTGATGTCTTAAAAGATTCAAATCTGAGTCCTGAGCTTGAAAAGTCTTGTATGCATTCCAAACAATGTATTCCGATTAATTTCTCAGGGTATGAAGACATCCGAGTTCTTAATTAGTTTGATACCATCCTGGTCTAATGATGTCTCTGTCTAATCGCAGTTGTATTCTTGGATTAAGTAAGAAAGAATGGATAAAGATCAGGAATTGGAATGGCTCGAGGCCCAAAAGATCGTCATTGGAGAAGATCTCGTCTCGGCCGCCAAGCGGCAGCTGGATTTTCTTGCAGCAGTGGACCGGCGGCGGTGGCTCTATGACGGCCCCTTGTTGGACCGGGCGATCTACAGGTATCCATTCTAGAAATCCAACAAAGAGTTCATCAACATGGCCAATTGTCTTGCATGGAAATGTAACTGTATTCTTGAAACAAGTGTCCTTTTTTTTTTTTTTTTTTTTGCGAAAAAGTAGAGGAAAAGGAGGGAGAATTGCAGATTTTAATTTTGTTTTTTCCTTGGAGTTTTATGAATGTTTGCAAAAATTCTTATCGTCAAGCGAGTGGATTGGTTTCCCTTATAGTGGATTCGTGCATTGCATGTGGGTAGTTATGGAAAAATTGGAAGTGCTTGTATGACTGAATTTAGTGTATTTACGATAACATGATATATGGTTGCTTGGTTTATGAAAGTGGAATCTATTGATTATTTTGAAGACTTGATGGGATTTGTCAGGAAAGAGATGCGATGGCCATAATCTCAGCTCACCGCTGCTAATTGATGGGAAGAGTCAACTTCTTCTACAACATAATTGGTCACTTTCATGGAGTCATTGAATCCTATCTCGGATTTCCCACTTCTATTTTCGAAATAAGAATTAATTTCATGTTATGTTTTCTTGCTTTGTCCATGGAAATCTTTTCTGTGTCATTAGTGGTGAGATTATTTAAGGTGTAGAAAGACTCTCAAAATATGCTCGATTCTTTTTTATAATTATCAGAATTTTGTGAGCTTTATGGGCAGCTCATTCATCTGATTCTTTTTTGAATTATTATCATTTTGAAAAATGTTGTCTACATGTTTCCAGAATTCTTGAATCCATCCATGAATTCTCAAAAATTTTAAAATTCATTGCTTTTTTTTTTCTTTTTTGCCACATTACAATTTGATGAGTTGGCAAATAAATTCAGAATCATTACTTATTTAATACATCATAAACCATTTCTTTTGTTTTTTCTTTCAAGTGCTGGATGACTGCATTTATTGGACTTGTCTTTGTTGATCTAATCTGATTTTCATATGGTACCAAGATTTATCTTTTACTTTCTGGCTTATGGAGATTATAATATCCAGGTATAAGGCTTTCTGGCTTCCTTTGCTTGCAAAACACACTGAATCTGGAGTTGTAGAGCAGTCTTTGGTCATCCCTCTTGATTGTGAATGGATATGGCACTGCCATCGACTTAATCCGGTGACCATTTATGATAAGGATTCTATTCAAATCCAATGGATTCACTTTTTGCTTTTTTTTTTTTTTTTTTTTCTTTTACCTCAAGTTTCATTGAGAGAGGATTTATCTAACTGCGTACCTCAAAATGTAGGTTCAATACAGAAGGGACTGTGAGGAAGTCTATGGGAGAATCCTGGGCAACCAGAATGTTGAATCTTCTGTTCAAGGAAAATCCAAACATCAAACAGCAGAAAAATGGGCCGAACTATATCCAGATGAGCCTTTCGAAATTGATGATAGCAATCCTTCTTTGGGCAAAAATGCTGATATGTATGTTGAAGCTGTAGAAAGTATCACATATGATTTAGTTTCGGCTGTTAAAAGACAGTCTTCTTTCTACTACCAGGTAGGTAAACCAATTACTCTGTATATTTCAGTATTATGTTGAACATCTCATGTTCTTAGTCAGAATCTTGGAGTTTTATTGTTCAGTAATTTGCACTATCTTTTGTGCATTTTAAAGTGAGGAAGATCAAAAGATTCTAAGGATAGCAAAAAATCAGTTCTTGTTCTATGAATACCAGTTGCAAGGGATTAGACCGAAAGATAAAGAAAAAATATCAACATCCTTAGCCTGACTGTCATTAATTTCTGGTGAAATACTAGTTGGCAGTCGTGATGACTCTATGAGCATAAAAAATTTGTGACTGCATAAGTAATTGTTGTGATAACACATGCCTCTTTTAAGGAGAGGTATTCATTTCAAAAAAAAAAAAAAGGGGAGGTATTATTACATGACTTAAAGTCTGGATTTTGTATTATTCCATTGAATTATTTGGCTTGCTTACGGTAATCACACACACACACACACACATGTAGAGCCTCTATCCACCACATATGCAACTCTCATGCGGAAATGCTCTATAATTTACTTCCATGTGGAAGTGTTTCTATAGGGCATTGTTGTAGTTTAGGAAAAACGAAGGGCATTTCTATGATTGGTTTTGCCATGGTCCCAATGTGACACTCCCAATTAATTAATTAAAGGAATTGCAAGCCCATTGATCGGACAGATGAGGTTGTGTGGAGGCAACCAACCGAAGCCAATCCAAGGTGGATTTTTTTTTTTTTTTTTGGTGAGCCCTTGCATCAATTTTTTTTACCTCACCTGATGTTGTCCATACTACCATTTTCTAATAGTTTAAATTTTTCTATGTATGCTAAACTATCGGGCTCCTTTGTATCTCTCTCGGGAAAAAATTGTTTTAAATTGAATGGACAGAAGAGTCTAACAGCGGTGATGGTGTGTGCCATAGCTTTGGCAATGATGGTAAAGTTTTTTTTTCCAAAATTGGAAAGCTTCGATAGGTCTAGAATTAAAAATAGTAAAATTAATAATATTGATGATACTAGTAGTATTTTAATAAAAATAATATATTTTAGTAAAACCAATATTTTTATAAATGATATTTTCAGAAGATTAATAATGTTTAATAATATCAAGAGGGGTGCATACCATTAAAGGAGGAAGAAAGAGTGAAAAAAATGCTGACTCCTAATTTTAATAAAGAGAGAAGAGGAAGATGGTTTCTTTTAAAACAAGCACTTGTTTTTTTGCTCTTATACTCCCCTTTTGTGATTCTTTGTCAATCTTTTCATCATAATAATAGAAAGGGAGAAATTATACCTATAGAGGAGACCGGATTGCATTGAAGAGTAGAGGAGAGCCATTAGAAGTAAAACAGAGATGCTTTAGTTCATCAAGCATTGCATCCAACTGCATATAAATCATTCTCTCACCAAGTAAAATGTATGTCCTATTGAGATATAGATATATCATCGAGAGTGATATTAAACTCAATTGGTCTTTTCATAAATAGCATCAAGCGAAAGCATAATTTTTTTATGATCTGACAATTTACATTACTAGACTAAATGGCTTCAAAGGAAGGTATATGGGCGGCAGGTTTAGAGGATTATATTTTAATACATTAAGTGAAAGTAAAACTTTATTTAGTAAAAATAATAAAATTCATAAATTAATAATACTGATAATATTAATGATATTTTTTTATTAATGACGATAATATTTTAAAGATAGTATATTTTCTAAATAAAAGATGTATTCCGCCCATTGTGTGTAGTAAGTATCTGAAAATTTACAACTCTGATGCTATAGTATGTTCGTTTGGATTCATGATTTGTATTTAATATTAATCAATATATCATCAATCTAATATTTGATGAAGCACTCATTAGTTTATTTTTTAAGAACTTGAATTTCTTAATACATACACTTTGAGAGGTAGGACATAATTGTATATTACTTCTTTTGATTGTCATACTAGTGTCTGTATATCTATCGAGACATGAAAAAAAAGAAGTGCTAAACCTCCACTATGGATTGTGTAGAACCCTATACAATTAAAAGTTTTAGGTCAGCGTTAATAACTACATGACAATAAAAAATAACATGTTTATTTTTGTTTCTTGATGATTTGGATGAATATTACTATTTGCAATATGATTATATGATTCCTATTAATTCTCTTTTCATATGATTTAAGAAAAGATCAACTTAACATTACTTGTCCTTTGTATGTTCCAAGTTTGTATCTGGAATAGTCGTCATAACTTGTAGTTTGGTATGCCTTAAATCGAGGAAAGAGTAATAGTGTTTCCAATTAATTTTGTCGTGTATGGGTGTTCTTTTAGTGAAAACATGTTTATTGTTGTTCAACAAACTTGAAGTTATGGTTCATTTTAGTTTTAAAGCACTCAGGATGAAGCTAGTAATGAAGGGACTATGTGAGTGATCATATGCTTCGTTTTCCAGGTATTAGAGCTTGTGGTCTTCTGGTAGTCACAATATATAATATTAGTGAAGTTACAAATCTAAACTGAACTCTATAATGCGTTCACATTGTTGTTGTCTGAAATATACTTGGGAGCCCTTGCAGGGTTCTGCTGAAGTCTTCATTGGGAATGTTTGATGTCTTTTAGGATTTTCTACAAGGAACACCAACAAATTGATAATAACTCTGCAAATTAGGACCCATAAAAGTGGTGTAAGTATGAAGGATAATGGTTGCTCTTAATGACTTGGTAGTCTATCAGCTATCTGATGCCTTGTGCCCATGCATTATTCCTCATAGTTCTTTATCAGCTTAGTGAGAGATCATCATTCTTACTGACACAGAGATGACATCCCTCTTTTTCTTGACAGGTCTGGCGTGCCAGCATGCATAAAGACTGCTTTCTCAAAGCAGCTGTGGCCAGATATAAAGGCTTTCTTCATCTGATCAGGAGAAACCAGGAGAAATCAATGAAATGCTTCTGCGTACCGACTTATGACATAGATCTCATATGGCATTCTCACCAATTGCATTCCCTTTCTTATTGCAATGACATGGTAGAGCTGCTGGGGAGGGTGTTGGAGCATGATGATACAGACTCTAACAGAACCAAAGGAAAGAAACTTGATGTTGGCTTTTGTGAAACTACGAAGCAATGGGAGGATACATACGGTTTGCGATACTGGAGGGCAGGGGCAATGTACAGAGGAAGTTTGCCATCTCCCCTAGTGGAAACTCCATATTTATCTAATTATTATAGCAAAAATGAAATTATCTCTCAGAAATCTGAGAATTACCTTCCTCTTCCTCGAACAATGGTGGTGGAGGTAAGCATGATTTGCTTCTTTGCTCCATTCTTATATTCCAGGAGTAATAGTATTGTTTGAGCAATGATGGATAACCAACCCACATTTGATTAGGAAGACGAAAATGAGTATGAGAGGGTGAGATATGTCTACAAGAATTTAGCGCTATTTTACTTGCATGTAATACGAAGTTCTCCTTGGAGACATGCTATAAGGTGCAGAATACATGTAATGTAATCTACAAGGGAACAAGCAGAAGTAGGCCAAACACTTTCTAGCATTTTGTTTTAGCGTATATTCATATGTCCGCTTACTGTCAAGTGTCAAATAGTGGCTTTTTAATACTCTCCTTGGAATTTTAAACATATCATCAGACATTTGGTAAATAAGAGAATTCTACCTGTATCTTGGATTTTATTTCTTGTTTAACACGAATCCTAATCAATTTGCTGTTATTAGAATAAAAAATAGTGTAATCTGAATTCTGAAAATTTATGTTATGTAAAAGAAAATGCATGTTTTGTATTTAAGTGAAAAACTTGAGGTATTTTCTTACATGCATACCCCTATTCCTCATTTTCATCTCTTTCAGAAAATTTTAGGCAAATTTATCATGTTTGATGATTGTTAGTCTATCTAGTGCTGCTTGAGAAAATGAAGATCAATAACTAAGAAGAATTTAGTTAAAATTTTGAATCCTGTCAAGCAAGTCATCGAGGTCATTTTCTTCTGGATGCCCATTTCCTTGAATAGGAGATACTCACTGTAATCTTTGTGTCCTTCAATTTTTTAGTTGTAAATTAGTTCTTTTCCTACAGGTGCTTTTGGAAATTGTGGGAATAAGAAATTTGCCAGCCAGTCATCAAAAAGGAAGCTTGTTTGTATCTTTCAGCAAGAAACGACCAGATTTGTTTTTTACTGGGAGCTGTACACTAAGTATTTTCTCTGAATCTGGGGAGAAACGGGTAGCTGGTTTCGAATGCGAACCTACTGGAGAACTGATGTTGACCCTTATGTCCACTTCAACCTCCAATGTATTTTCATCGAAGCCAGCAAAAATTATTGGGACAACCTCAATTTCCCTTCAAGACCTGACAAATCCAGATTCCAACTTGTCTATAGAGAAATGGTTTGAACTAAAGCCCCATTCTGGACATGTAGACTCAAAACCGGTTTGTCTGCATGTTGCTGCCTCTTCTACCGTTCCAGTCCCTGCACCTCGTACATTTCACATGGTCAGGTCACAACTCTTCTCCGCAAACACTTGTTTCTTCCCACTTCCTGGGAAGACTCAACAGATAAAAAGCTGGACTCGTTTCATGGATGACATTGGAAATGAAGTAATTAGTGTACGAATGAGGTATGTATAATATGCACCAACTTCAAAAACATTTTTATTAGATAATATCAGGAAAGATTTTCAGCTGATATTAGAGAATATTATGAAATATCAGAGAATATCAAAAAAATTTCCGGTCGATATACCATATTAAAAATTATCAGAAAATATCACAGAATATTTGGAAAGATTTTCAGCTAATGTACTAGAGTAGGGCGTATTGGAGAAATTTCTGCAATGTGTATCATGTGCACTAAAACCATGGGATCCCAACATTCAGCTAATATTAGAGAATATCGGAAAATGTCAGAGAATATCAAGAAAAAATTTCAGCTAATGTACCATATTAGGGAGTATCAGTGAAATTTCTGTAATATATATCATGTGCACTAAATCATGGGATCCCGATTCTGTTTATTTCTTACACTAACATCATGGGATTCCGATTTTCTGAATCTTTGTACTATTGTATATATATATGCCATCCTGATGAATGCAAAATCATAACATATTTTTCTGCTCAACTCCAACAATTTTCTTGCTGAAGTTTAAATTTTCTTTAAAAAAGAATTGAAAATTCTTTTGTATTGTATGGGCATTCTTGTTTTGCTTTCATGTGCACATGCTTGACACATGTGCACAAGCCACCCCACCAGCTGGCCTGCCTGTGTGCATGCTTACTTGGTGTATGCTTCCTTTTTGATTAATTAGTGACCCCAAGCATCCCAGATATTAGCAGGAATTAATATGAGAATCTGAGACTCAGCTTGTCCTTTGTTTTTTTTTTTTTTTTTTTTTGCTGTGTATCAGTTAGCAAAATGCTGGAATGCAAAGTTCAAACATTTTTTCTACCTTATGGTTAAACTTTCATGAAAAGAATAGAAAACTTCTGGCATGCAAAATGGTAGAATGCAAACTTCAAACAAATTATCTTGCTTATGGTTACATTTTCATGAAAAGAATCAAAAATGTCTTTCATGTTATATGGCCATTCATGTTTTGCCTTCATGTGCATATGCCTGGCACTCAAATACATACTGTTGCACAGACCTGGACTTAGTGTATGCTCACTTCATGATTAATTACTAACCCTGAGCATCCTTGATATTAGCAGATCTGAAAGTTAGACTCCTCAAATCCACATGTATGGTTCCATATATAACAGTATGCAGAGTGCTAGAACCTAAGGATACAATATAAATGAAAAAATTATATATAAAAAAGAAAATATCAGAAAGATTTATGTTATACCAGTACAAAATGTCATTTTATCATATTACTGAAAGGTTAAATACTTTTCATGATAGCCACCTCAACAAGCATGTGTAAGTGGATGAGGAATTGTGGGAATGCTGCCACTTATCATTTCAGTTTTTCTTAATTCGCATGCTGCATTAGATTTTATTAGATTGATGGTCCTTTTTTCCTATTTTGGCGTGGAACTTATTACCACAGGAATTATAAGAAAACAGAGGAAAGTAACAACTCTATTTTCAAGAGGGAAGTGATTGGAGTAACAAAATTATCAACAAAGCCACGTCTGCTAGCAGAGTACGCAGAAAACAAATGGTCACTGAATGATTCTAATCTGTCCTTTAGTATTGATAAGAGTACGGACCAACATGGTCATATACTTGAACTCAATGGTGAACACCAGGTAGGCATATCTCTTCTGCTAGCTCTTGTGAAATATTAGTTTACATGACAGTCATTCTGCTGGTACTTTTACTGATCTTTTGGAATTGTGCATTACTCCATTTGATGGTTCCTGATGATGCTTCCACCATTCAGTGTGGCCAATGATAGGATGTGTTAGCATAATTATTACTTTTTCCAACACAGTGAGGCTTCTGATGCTTTCATGAGATTCATCACAGTTATCTCTGCTGCTACTTTTATTATTTTTTGTTGCATCACAATCTGTTGCATGCTATTGATCTATCCATGGATGAAATAACAACATTTGTAATATTTTTTCTTGACCTTCATGAATCTATTGGGCTGAGATTTGAATAGAAAGAATATTAAAACTCGATTATATACAATCTTAATGTGCGATTGAGAGGGGATCCAGATGAGAAGCCTGCAAACTCCCCTGAAAAATGGAGCAGAGGAAATAGGTGACTAAACTACGAAGTAGTTGTTTTGGTGTTGCTGATTAGTAGGGAAGTAAACTACTCATTCTCTCCAAAAAAACACTCACTCTTGACTTCATCACATTTGTCACCATAACTCATTCTTGAAGGCCATTGGCAAGAGGAAAATCAAAATAGACCCAACCTGACAAACCGACACTCTAACACCAGCCAAAAAATGAAAGACTACATGTTAACCTAGCTAAATCGGCTAAGTTCCTTTAATCTATCAGACCTATGAATATTTTGTGTGTGATAGCTTTACAAACATATAACTTTCTAAGTCTGAAATTTCATAATTGACTCTGAAAAGGAACCATATATTTATTCCAGGTCTAAGAGACTTCTAATGTAATTCAAATGAGACAATCTCTTAGCCAATGGCAGTATTTGTGTCATTTTTAAGGTGTAGGATGTTGGAATTAACTAAAATTTGTAAAAGAGACATTACATAACAGTTGTCAGCCTTGAAATGTATATTTAGTAGTTAAAAAAAATTGTTTATCCTATTTATCATGTGGACTTGTGTGCCAAAGTTATGTGTGTGGAACGGTAGCTCATCGTTTACACCATATTGGTATTTTGGCTTTGACAAATCTTTTAACCAGTTGGCTGCTGCATTTGTTGGTGGTACAACATGAGGTAGGGTTGTAAGTTTGATGATTTCAGATACTAATTTATACCAGCAGAAGGATTGCAAGTCTGCTTACCTATGCGCAGTTGACTGTCTCTTATTGAGAAAAAAATAATATTATGTTCTTGACCAAATTATAATGACCGGATTATCTGGCATAATAACTTTTGAAGCCTTCTGCACCTTGCCTTTCCTCTTATGACCTCTGCTCTTTCTCCATTTGTGGTTATTCTTCTAAGGTTCGACCATGTAGCCCAGTAACCAAACTTTCAGTAATGACATTCTTCTCTGGTGATGGAACAGATAAAACTCTTTCTTGGTAAAAAGCTAAAGTATGAACCCAAAAACTACAAGGAGCGAACTGATCGCAACTTTATCACAGTTGTAGAGTTCTGTGCTGAAAACCCATATGGAAAAGCAATTGCTTTGTGTGACATGAAATCCAAGTCTATCAAGGTAGCACAGATCCTTCTTCCTGTCCGTATCTATTTCCCTCTAACTTATGCTGAAATCTCCCATAATTCTCCTTACGCAAATAATTACAGGTCTGTGAAGAGTGGTTTGTGTTGCCGGGGATCCTGCTGGCATTTATTCTCGCAGACATGTTGAAGAAAGAAGGACACAGTTCTCTCATTGCCTGTGAAAAGAATGTTAAGGAGAGAAGCAATTCAAATCTGGAAGTCGATAAGCAAAATTCAAAAGACAAGATCATGAATTCCTCGCAGGCAATGGATGCTATCATGACTGGGACTAGCAGTAGTGCTGCGACGCCAGCCAAGAGCAACAGTTGTGCTTCAGGCTGTGGTGGTGCTGCAGAAAAAGCTGGAGGTTGTGGCAGTGGATGTGGAGGCAGCTGTGGAGATGCTTTATGTGGTGAAAATTCTGGTGGCTGTGGAGGTGGGTGCAGTGGTGGATGTGGTGGCGGTTGTGGAAGTGTAATGAAGAGCAGTGGCTGCGGTGGTGGTTGCGGTGGTGGATGTGGTGGCGGTTGTGGAAGTGTAATGAAGACCAGTGGCTGTGGTGGTGGTTGCGGTGGTGGATGTGGTGGCGGTTGTGGAAGTGTAATGAAGAGCAGTGGCTGCGGTGGTGCTTGTGATAATAATGGATTGGCAGGTGACAAGACTAGCCTCTATGGCAGTGGATAGCTGCAAGGCTGAGGTGAGTAGCCACGAAGATGCTGTCAAGGCTTAATGGGAATGTGGTGTTAACTTTATGGGGTGAATATAAATAAATAAATGTTCTGAACTCTATTTCTCCACAAAGATGCTGTCATTGCTTAATGAGACTGTAGTGTTAGCTTTGTGGAGTGAATATAAATAAATAAGTGTGATGAACTACAGAAGCAATTGCTCTTGGTTATGGCTTAAGCTGTCTGTATTGTGTTGTGTGCAACTCTCAGAATAAACTTCTAGAAATTCATTTCATAAACCAGTTTGTATCGATATACAGGGCACCGATTCTTTCATCTGAGCTCTGAACATGGTAAGCTCAAGGCTTGTTGCTTCTTCTTTTTTTTTTTCCTAGTTAATTGCCTTTTATTACTGAAACTAGATGCTCCCTTTAGGAATCTTTGGACAGACGGGAAAATAATGTAAAAATGCATTTGCCTGATGAGAATGTTTTCAGTGGCCCCTTCTACCCACGGTAACTCATTCTCCGTGGAGCTGTGTTCCAAACCAACCATTACACTGCTGCTGCATCTCACCCGTCTTCCAGCCCCTCGTTCCATCCTCCCATCTGCGGTGATACTGTCACGTCCCGAACCTAACATCCGGATCGGATACGTGATGGCCGCACACTCTTTAGAGCAAGCCCTAAAAAATATGCAAGGTCAAATTAAATCATTACAACCTTAACAATCATAATATTTAATTTCAATAATAATTTATAAAACTTACATAATTACAATTAACATTCCTTCAATCCTCTGATCATGTATCAACGGTACTCTATCTATACATCCGCTCACTCACAAATCCATACCATAGCCAACCATGGACATCTTGTAACTCTGAGAAGAAAAAGAAAGATGAAGGGGTGTGAGCTTTACAGCCCAGTAAGAATTTCCATATCACACTGATATAATAATATAATTTAAAAATAAAAATAAATAATAAAATATAAAATCTCATGTTCAATGTCCAGAATAATGCAACATCCATAAATTTTCTGTCTTATTAAAATAGATGCATCATCATATGTTAACAGGTGAAATACTTTTGTTCAACAATTATCTCATGTCTTATCTTTCATTTTTCTTTTCATAATCATCTGATTTTTAACATTTTCTTTCTGGCTCTGGACTATCCAAGTCTATACCTCAGTCATCATCCGGATCGAATCCACTTAAAAAGCCTTTCAAGACTGTCCCAGGATGAGCTCCTGGCCGGCTGTCCCACGTACGAAAGTCCGTGAGAGACTGTCCCAGGCAGCAGCTCCTGGCGGGCTGTCCCAGACATGAGCTCCTGACCGGCTGATCCACCTGTAAGCCAGTGGAGGCTGTCCCAGGCATAAGCTCTTGGCCGGCTGTTCTATATGACAAGGCTAGTCCATACCATATATCTCTTTTTTTTCATTTAATCATTATGTATTGATTTCATCGAATCAATTCCGATTTGCATTATGATCAATTTAGATATGTTATATCCATATAATCATGCCATCAATCTCTGATACATATATATTAACATAACATCCTCATGCTCAAAATCAAATAACAATATCTCAGATATAATAAATTCATCGATCTCAAATCCGACGATGCAAAATCAATAATACAAGACCAACAGTAAAATAGTATATTTATAATGGTGATCATGTACAGGGATTCTTACCTTTATCGGTGACTGATCCAAGCACAGAAATCAATGTTCTTCTTTGATTTATGAATTTCTTTAACAAAATATTCCACTCGATATCATATGCAGACAATCATCTCTTCATGACCCTGATCAATATAAGAATCACATATAGAGAAATTACCGATAATCGATCCTGATAACACAAATCAAGGACCTCTCTTAGGATTAATCAAAATTAGGATTTATCTAAGTATCTGGATCCTCCACTGATCCATAAGACTTCTAGAGAAAGAAAATTCATGAAGAGAGAGAAAATTTTAGAGAGAGAAAGTGGAGAGAGAAACTTTCGTATCCTTCCGATGAGGCACTCATGATCGAGATCATTAGAGGTCCTATCAGGGTGACTCAATATGAATCAAGTGTTACAAATTTCGAATAGGATCGAACTGGGATCAGATCTACCGCACGAATTTTGGAGCAATCTCAGATCATCTTATTTTCATCTCAAGTTTATTCTACGGTCTGTGATGAAATCAAAGAATGAGAAAGACTCTAGAGAGACAAAATCCATAAAAGAGAAAAAATTTAGAGAGAGAAAATAGGGAGAGAATCTAGAAAGAGAAACTGGAGAGAGAAGGTAGAGAGAGGAGAGAGAAAATTTTTTTCTCTTCTTCTTCTTTTTATTTTATTTTATTTTTATTTTTCTATTTTTATTTTATTTTTTTTATTTTCTTTTTCTTTTTCTCTTTTTCCTTTTCTTTTTCTTTTTCTTTTTCTTTTTCTTTTTTCTTTTCTTTCTTTTCCTTCTTCTTCCCGCGGCCTCCCTTGGGCCGAAATAGGGGGAGGACCAGAGAGGGTTCAGTGGCTCGACTCCGGCGAAGGCGGCGGCTTCGTCGGAGGTCCGGCAGCAGGTGGAGGCGGCGGTGGAGCAAGGGACGGCCAGCGGCAAGGTTCGGCCGGCGAGAATCAAGAAGAGATCGGAAAACAAGGGATCGCTACTTTTTTTTTATTTTCCGATCATTGGCCGGTCACCGACGGCCAATACCTTTAGAGAAGAGAGAGAGATGAGGGTCTGGTCTCGAGAATGAGACGCCGCAACCGGCGGCGTCGGTGGTCGGAAAAGAGAGGGAAGAGTCCGGCCGAAACAGAGC
This sequence comes from Elaeis guineensis, assembly GCF_000442705.2. Taxonomy (NCBI): domain Eukaryota; kingdom Viridiplantae; phylum Streptophyta; class Magnoliopsida; order Arecales; family Arecaceae; genus Elaeis; species Elaeis guineensis. The sequence continues at coordinate 13,585,161 of NC_026005.2, read as the reverse complement.
AAAACAGAATTCACCTTTTTTATGAATTTTTCGGCGATCCCGATGGCCGGCGAGGGTGCACGAGGCCATGGAAAGGAGGAGAAGGAAGAGAGGAAGGAGAAGACGGGTTTACCTCCGACTCCGGTGAGGTCTCCGACGAGTTTTTGAGATGAACACAAGAAGAAGCTGCCGCGGGTTCCACGGAGAAAAGAGGAGGATTTAAGCTTGAAGATCGCCGGTGGAGGTTTGAGAGGGAGAGGGGAGGCTTATTCATAGAGGATCCTGGAGTTTTAAGAGTCCTAGAACTCTTCTCCGATCGGGATTCAACGGAGAAGAAGACTCCCTTCGGGAGTCTCTTTCCGTTTTCTCTTTTTTTTTTTTTTTTTTTTTTTTTTTTTTTTTTTTTTTTTTTTTTTTTTTGTGTGCCGTGGCTGATTCTGGGCCCAATTTTGGGCCGGGGTGTTACAGATACATATCACCTAGGAACCTCCAAGGAAACCTCCAAGGATTAATTTTGATGGTAGCGTGTCGCACAATGACACTGGTGGAGGAGCAGCTTTTGTTATCAGAGATCATACCTAGAAACCTCCAAGGATTAATTTTGATGGTAGCGTGACACTGGTGGAGGAGCAGCTTTTGTTATCAGAGATCATACTTGTAAGGTATTGGTAATGGGAGGTAGACAGCTATTGCATTACAAATGTTCTTATGGCCGAACTTCAAAGGCTGGATTCTTTCAGGGCATCTAACATGGTCGGAGAAGGAAACATACCCATCACATGTGGCCTATCACTTCTCTACTTGTTGGTGATTGCCCACAGGGACTGCAGATTATATTTTGATGCTCTTAAATGTATATGAGACAAAGATCCATCTGCTTCACTGGGTGAAAAAACAAAAATGTCTGCGGTAGAGACAATATTGACTCAGATCGGAAATCATACGGGATCTACGCTTTGAAGGACCTACTGGATTTTCTAATATCTTGTTTGCTGATTTCCACGGATGTTTTTATTCTAGATTGTTTTACTAAATTTGATCTATCGGAGAAAAAAAGGATAAAGACTATTGACTGAAGGCCTCCACATGAAAAGCCGCGGTTTAGAAATTTATAGTAAGTATAGTCCAATCTTGGCATGGAAGTCACCAAAAATTAGCGTCTATGAAGGAGCTAAAGGGATTTAACTCTAGATAGCCACGGCTTCCCTTTTTCCTATTAGTTTTCCAGTTTGTGAACGATGGCTCCTTCTGCCGGGAGACCTTGATCTCGCCAAAGGTGGAGGGAGGGTCCTCTTCCAGCTTCGAGGCCAATACCCTTCTTGTAGCTTATATCTTACCATCAGTTGTTATTTACTTAATTACGTATAGTCCCTCGTCAAAAGGTCATCTGAGGCCTAAGGGGGGAAAAAAAAAAAATCAAATTAATTAGATTATCCGCATGCTTGTTGCTAAAAAATTTCAGATACATAACTCATGCTTTTTGCCTTCCCCCGGCTTAATAATGGTGGTGAAGCAGGAAGACCACGAAGTGGAGCCCCACTAATCACTATTCTGGAAATTTACTTGAATGCACAATGAGCGACCGGACCGGTAAGGATTGGATAGAAACAGCATGAGAGGATTCCAACACTATGACCATTATCCCTATCCGGACCACACATCAAATGCCTCCCGAGGACGAAGGATGCTCGACACCGGAATTTTCACCGGCATCACCCTGGGTTACTGTTAATGGTTCTCTTCAGCATTTTTTCCCCACTAAAAGTTGGTTCTGAATAATGGTTTTTTAAAAGCTGCATCAAAAGTTTTTCTTCGTGGCAAGCACCAGAAACTATGCCAGATGTACTAACAGGACACATGCACATATTAAAGCATTTATATAATCCCACACAATCAAATGCCATCTAACGTTTGTTTGCCCACTGTCAGGTCAGACATTATAAACTCGACCCCCGATATATTTGGTAGTCCAAAGATCAAAATGACACACTACATAGAAAGTGTAATTACCTCAAACAACATGAAAGCAGAAGCCAACTATAACTGGAACCCTCCAACAATTAAGATGGAAATGCAGCAGCAGGACAAACCATATTTAATGAGCAGTAGTACCCCCAAATACCATGAAAGCAAAAAGAGCATCATGACCAACAGGATAACAAAACCACAAGAACACAGCAAGAAGTCCAAGGGACATGAGAATCCAAAATCATTCAACACAATAAGAGAAACATAGGCATGTTAAAGGTCAAACCTAAGCTACAGGGGACCTAATATAGAGTTGTCAAGCACCAGCAAAAGCTGGTCTTCAACTGTGACAGCAATGACAGTCAACATGCCAGAAAATGTTTACTGCCATTTTCAAGATATTTCACAGTACACCAGTCCATAGAGCATAAATTGAGTCATACAACTGAAGCTTGTATCTCAGTATAATGGCAATCTTTACTCCTGATCTACATTGAGATGTTGAAGCTTCGACTCCAATTCCCCCTCATCTCCTGCAGGACCCTCCTCTCCTTCTGCCTCCTCTTCTCCCTCTTCTTCACCTTCCCCCTCAGGATCATTCTCGTCCAATGGTCCAAGCACACCCACTGAGTTCTTACCAGCCTTCAGTATCTCCTTCAGTTCATCAATGCCTTCATCAGAGATGGCATTACCATTGATGTTCAGAAGCACAAAGTCAGGTTTACTTGACACTGCCTGAACCAAGCATCTTGCCCCAACCCTCCTTATCATATTAGTGTTCAGATCAAGTTCTTTGAGCTGGGTATGACCTTCCAGTGCTTTGCCGATCAGAACTGCACCCTCATCCTTCAGTTCATTCTCTGACAAGTTCAACTTCCTGAGGAACTGCTTTGAAACGACACATTCTACCAATGCTGGGGCAGCTTTGGCTGTGATCTCATTTCCAGCAATCTCCAAGACATCAAGGGAAGGAGCAGACTGTTTCAGAGCATTGGCAATCGCAACAGCCCCTTCGTCTTCTAAATTGAGATAGCTCAGGTAAACTTCAGTAAGGCCAGCAAGCTTTCCGACAGTCTTACTTAGGGCTATCCCAGCATCCACACCAAATATGTTATCTCGGAGGTCAAGCTTCTTCAAATGAGTACAAGCCTCCAAAGCCTCAGACAATGCAATACCTCCCTCAGAGGCCACCCTCGTTGATGAGCATCTGAAGTCCTCCAGTGCAGGAGAACGTTTCAAGATCTGAGAGATTGCAGCTGCACCTTCATCTCCAGTCATATTGTTATGGAAATGCAGAATCTTAATCTTCTCAGTTGATGGAACAAGCTCATTCAGGGCCTTTGCAGCTTCCTCAGATATCCCATCATTCATTACGTAAAGCTCCTCCAAGCTGTTCTGGGATTTTAGAAGTGCTCCAAATGCCCTGACACCCTTCTCACCTAGAGCATTGTCAGATAGGTTCAGATATCTCAGCACACAACCTTCCAAGGCCGACGAGAATATCCTCATAACCTCAAGAGCTTCATCTTCTGGCCTCCCTGCAACTATATCTGAAAGGTCTACTTCTTTCAGCTGCTCTTTGAGGGATGTGAGGATAGGCTCTGCAACAAGAGCTGCATCAATACCAAAACTTCTATTGCTGAAGCAAATTTTTGTATACAAATCCGCTTTCTCTGTTAGAGGACTTAGGAGTTCCCGGGCTTCCTCAGCATCAATAAAAGCCCGACGTCCACCAGAGATATCGAAAACAGTTTTGCCAGGTGCACGAGACTCACTAACTACAGTCACTTCTCCATCCTCTTTTGGCCTCGGGCCTCTCTTAAGAACTTCCAGCATTTGCTTACTAGTTTCCTTGGCATATAGCTGAACTGCAGAACTCCCATCCCCATCAGGCTCTTTATTAAAATGTTCATTAGCAGCAGCAAAACATTCATCCTCTATCCGTTTAGCATTCTCACTGGCCTCTTCTTTGCTCAAGAGTCCATACTTTCTGGAAAATATAGATTCCGTGGAAAGGTTCTTGGTCATCCGCTCCACAAGCATCAATCTCGTACTTTCACTGGGTGGCCATAGTTTGATTGAAAATGTACGAGGGTGAAAATCTTGAGCCGCAGTCTCCATATTGAAATCTATAAAACAATGATTCTCTATTACCATATATATATATAAAAACAAGCAAAAAATATCAAAAGGAACAACAACACAACTGCACATATGGAATCAATAGAGCTATATCCATTGAAAGGAATATCAGAGCATAAAAACCAACCGATGCTGACCAACAAAAACAAACAATAAGAGGCCAATATCTAATAGCAAGCATGCAGCAATAGTAAAGACATAATTGTATAAGTGCAATCTCAAGACTTTGCAAAAGCAGCTCCAGCAGCAATCCAATTCCAGAAATGGGACCACTGTTATTATGGATAATAAAATAATAATTACACTTTGGCAACGACTCAAGCATATACTTATAATACCAAAATTAAATATCAAAATCATGATTTTTCAAGGAAGACCAGCAAAACATGGATGAAGCGACCTTCTGGTATTAAGCCAATGCCCCGACAAAAAGGAACACTGAAAAATAATTAAAAAAATTCAATTTGAGCACTCTTTTCATTTCCCTTCTCCCAACCAACACAAATTTCTTTTTGAGAGTAACCAAGACCAATTTCATCTCTTATTCTCTTATCTAGGCTTTTGTTAATATCTGTTCTCTTGAAATTTTATGGGTAGTTCTTGACATTTTGCATCTATTTTTTTCTTTTAGGATTCCAAGTCAAAGTAAAATTAGCCAAACATTAGAAAATGAGCAGGTTCACCCACTAAACAAACAATGAGAGGTTTATCAAAAGAATTTTGATAAACATGTAGCAAAGTATGCATTCTTGAGCCTTGAGGATGGTGGATCCTCAACACACAAGATATTTAAGGACATTAGTTAGGCTACGTTAAATTAGCTGGAAATGCACATGAGCAAAGATCCAAGAACACTGATACAGAAAACCTGGATTTTAGCAACTCCTGGATAAAAACTTAAAGGTAAGATCTCAATACATTTAATGTTAATTATCAGAATCACCTACGTTTATGTCATGGTTATTTCAACATTTTGATTTCTTTTCCTTTTTCTTTTTTTCCTGTCTTCTTGGAAGAGGGTGGGGTAGCGGGGACCAAGGGAGCGGTCACAAAAGACATGGTAACAGAATCGGTATGAACAAATAGCAGGAACGCCATACCAAGTCATTGGGTGGAAATAAGAAACAGGGATCGGGCAATAATATGCCATCAACCAAAGATTGGATGGCAACCACAAGCATATAGCCAAAGTATGAACTTAGTGTGACAGCAGTCATTCCTGAGGCTTCATAACGGTGGACCCCCGATGCCCTAGAAATCTCAGGACAGGGATTACGTAAGGACAGATTAGGTGAAAACGCCACTTTCTATGATAAACAAAATTTAACTTTTAGCGATCTTTAAAGTAAACCAAAGAGAAGTGACATATAACACGGATGTATACCATATCACAGTATATGGAACCATTTTAACAAGAACAAAAGCAAACAATCTAGAAAAAGAGAAGCATAAGAATATATTCTCGGGTGAAGCATTTCCGTTCTCTCCCACATTGCCTAAAACAGAAGGATCTATAGCAAGAAATGGTGCAAATCAGCCCTTATCAGGCCAAACTACATTACGGGTAAAAAAAATGATCCCGATAAACTTCCTCCTCCTGATGGTGGTAAACCCTAACCCTAGCCCAAGGGACTGGCCATCTTGTGTCTATGGAAAGCGAGAAGGGCATGAGAAGGGAAGAAGGAGAGGCAGGAGAGAAGGGAGGGGGCGTGGTGGTGATAGAGAGGGCGAAACACAGAGGGAGAGAAAAGCGCACCGGCGACGAGTGGAATCGACGACGACGGGCGGTGGAACTGGAACGCGTCCGTCCGTGCGAGCTGCGGTCGAGGCGGCGCTGCGGCGGCGGAGAGGACAGGAGAGGGGAGGGGTAAAAATGGGGAGAGGAGAGGGGGATTTAGGATTAGGGTTGTGATGATATATCTACCCAGCACAATCTAAATTGTACATCAGTCCCATTTCCAGACGTTGGATATCCTGCGATGACAATACTACCGATCTTGACCGTTGAAAGTTGAAGGGTGAAGTTATTAACGGGGACCAATGATCCGATCTTCTGCCATCGCTGTCACGGATCGCTCACGCGGCCGTACCATGAATACGCCTGCATAAAACCCTGACAGTGACTGAGTAGGGTATTTTGAGAATTAACAAAAAGAGAGAAAAAAAAAAACACACATTTTAGTACTTATTCATTCATCTGGGTAACCAGAAATTCACACCTTTTTAAATGAGATTAATCAAATATTTAAATTAAATTTTATTTGAGAATCATATAATCAGTTAATAAACTTTATATATATATATATATATATATATATATATATATAAACAAACAGCCATGCTATTCTAACGTGGGTATAATCCAAAAAATTAATATATAAAATCTTACAAAATATCTATGGATGCACATCTCTATTGCATCATAACCAATCTCCGCTGTGATCGATAACAAACAATGCTATCTAATCCACGATATTATTCATTTTTTAATAAATATATCGAACAGTCATCGAAAAAAAATGATCAAAAAATTTTCAGATATCAAGAAGTAGTGGATAAACTCTCATCCACTCTGTCCGATTCCATATCTAACCAAAAATTGCTACTGCTAGCTCCATCAATATTTTTGATATTCCAATCATTACGACTATATTATGCATGTAAGGAAGCACTCAGTGATCGAGATCTCTCCTAATCTGAGATGTCATAGGTGTCAGAAATCAAAATTTAATTGATTATTTTTTTTTAATTTTTAGAAAAAAAAATTCTACAAACAAATATAGTGTTTCTGCGAAAAAAAATTAAAAGGATGTTTTCGGAAGAAGCTTTTAAAAAAATTTAAATTTTTTAACTTCTTTTGTGAGCAGCTTTTTGAAAGGCATAAGCAATGGCAGACATGCCTTAAAGAATCTTAATATAAAAGATTAAAACATGAATTTTTTTTTTTGCATTATGTGTGGTGTAAAAAAATTGATACGAAGCACACCGTCTTATCCAATTGATCCATATAATTATTATTTTTTAATATATATTTAATATCTATAGATTATTTTTTTATTTAAAAATTTTATATGACGAAAATATTTCTCTTCTCTTTAATTATGACACTCTTTCACAAAAATTATGGTATCTCTTCAAAAAAATTATGACATCCCTGTTCTTTGAAAAAAATTATAACATCTTTTTTTAAAAATTATGACACTCCTTCTTAAAAATTATGACACTCCAAAAAAATTATGATACATGCTTTCGATGTTTTGTTTAGTATTGGAATGTCATAATTTTTGTGAAGTAGTATCATAATTTTTAAGAAAGGATGTCATAATTTTTTTCAAAGATAAGGATGTAATAATTTTTTTGAAGGGATATCATAATTTTTGTGAAGATATGTCATAATAAAAAAAAATTACTTTCATTATATAAAATATTTAATAATTTATAAGTATTAAATATGTATTGAAAAGTGATGACCATATAGATCAATCGAATAAAATAGTATGCTCTATGTCGAATTTTTTACACCATTTGAGGTGCATAAAAAAATATTCTTAAAACATATATGTATTTTGAGGTGCATAAAAAATTATTCTTAAAACATATATGTATGTGTGATGTTAACAATAGTAATAATTATGAAGGAAGAGTCCAAGCACAAAGCCTCAAAATAATGATGATATACCGGTTGAATACCTGCCGTCTTGATCCTCTCTAGCCAAGATGAACTAGGAGGAACAAACATATGGCCCATCACAAACTATCGAAGCCACAACTAAGACAGCTAGCAGTAACATTTGTAGCTGATACCGTAGCCAAAGTTAGAATACAATAGAGAGATGATAAAAAAAATAAATAGGTTATTATATTTTATAAAAATAAATTATATATTAAAATATTATATTTTATATAAAAAATAGAAGAGAGATGATAAAAACAATGATGGATCCTATACTTTTAAAAAAAAAAGATAAAATAAATACAATAGAGAGATTGGTATTAGTAAATTTTGAAGTGATGATAATACAAAAATATCCTCAATATATTTAATAAATAGAGGTACAAAATGAGATATTGATGTCAATAAAAAATATCGAGAAGAATAAAGTTCAAAAAATAGAGTAAATATGTGGCCGTTAAATTTGTTTTGATTATTTTTTAAATTCATTCAATAAAAAAAATTATAAAAAATAAAAAATATAGATAAAATTATGTAAAAGATTATGTGATTATAGTTATTGTATAAAAATAGATTAGAAATGATAAAAAAATATTTTATATTGACGGATATATTTATAAGTTTAAGATTATCTTCAATTAAATATAATAAATTTTTAATATTAATTTTGAAATAATTTTTTCATTAATCTAGATAATAAAAATTAATTTTTATAATTAATTTTTTAAATAAATAATTTTTAAAAAATTTGAAATTATTTTATAATATGATTTATCTCAACCAAATGGATCCTCGACCAAGAATTAGCCCATAATGCCTTCAAAATAGTACTTACTGCGCAAGCTAATGAATTCGTGGTGCATTTCCAAAAAAAATGCTTATGCTGAAAGCTTCCTACCTGAACAAATATTTTATATTCCCCCTAGTTTTGTGCATCTCAAGCTCTTGGCGGTTCAGAAGGCCGACTACGGATACACTTCGAAGGGAAGGATTTGCTTTGAGAAAGAGACAAACGAAAGAAATAAACGTGCTTGTTGCTTCTCGAAGAAATAATCCAAGGGCCCTTTGTTGCATTGAACCATGAAATGGTGCGATCATCGTCGGGTACAACTTTTCCCCCAAAAGAAGAGCCTATGGTGGCAATTTAATGAGTTTAGGTGACGAATTTTGTGTTCAAATTAATGAATCATCTTATAGCAAGTCGCTGTCAAGAATCAAGATAAACATTTCTTGACCGCCTATGTTGGTAATTGAGCTATTAATTCAAACATGTTAACTATTTGAAGCTTCTAGGTTCCATGAAAGGATTTAGGATTTTTCTCATTCATCAACTAAATCCTCGGAAATGGGGACATTATCTAAGACCTAGAGACCTTTTTGATATTTCGGTTGTCTTGTTGTAGTAAATTTAAAATTCTAAAGTGGTATTTTGCACCACCTGCAATTCTCTAGAAGTCTTTTCATAGACAAATACAATCAAAACGAGTCATGGCCAAGAAACTAGTGGAGTCCCTTTCCTGCGCAACGGTCGGTTGTTAGGTTGGATGCTGGATCCCGATGTAGTGTTGGGCACCAGATGGAACCACTTCCAGTTCAATGCGTTAAGAGTGGAGTTACGCAACGGCAGGCTATGTGATGGATTACCAAGATGGACATGGACAGGTCATGAGATTGTTTTTTTATGAGGAGCCCGGTGTCGCATAGCTGCACCCAAAACTTTGTATGGTTGTTGGGTTAGTTTCTTAGGGCCTGTCTCAAAGTTTCAACCAGCCACAGGAATGCCCCTTTTCTTCTTATCTTTTGCATTTTGAGCTTTGGAATGTTGTTTAAGATACTTGCTCAGATAGTTCAATAAAATCTCTTAAGACCTTATAAAGTGGAAATAAATGGACTTCATTTGTCTCATTTTTTTTATGTAGATAATATTTTACTTATGGTGAGAGCAACAACAAAAGATTATATTTGAATAATGATAATTTTGGAGACTTATTGTTTAATTTTGGGGCAAGCTATTAATGAACATAAATCTTATATTATTTTCAGTCCTTCAACACAGAAGAGGACAAGGAGATGTATATGTAATATGTTGCATATGACTGAAAAGATAACATCTTGGAGGTATTTAGGGTACCATTGTTCAGAGATCGACTGACTGTGTCAGACTTTAATTTTTTTATTGAAAGCAAATACTAAAAGAATTGAAAGTTGGACATAGAAGGCACTATAGTTTGCTGGGAGATTAACTTTGCTGCAATCAATTTTATCCTCTAAGATTAACTTTGCTACAATCAATCTTATCCTCCTTACCTCTCTATTGTTTGGCATCCATACAGACTCCAATTGCTATTTTAGAGAAGATTGAGAAAGAGTTTAGAACATTTTTATGGGAAAAAAATTGCTCTCTGAAGCAACGTAGTGGGCTTAGATTATCTTTGCTTGTTCAGAGAAAGAAAGCTTTTTTGAAAAAAATAGTTGTTCAGTTGATTTTAAATCCAAATTCTTTATGGGCGAGATTGGTCACTGCCAAGCATATATTTCAAGAAATTGGCATAATTATACTAAACCATCGAGGTGTTTAACTATATAGAGTAGGATTGTTGAGCAAGGTCTTAAAGTTCAATTTCAGTTTATTTGGGCTATTGGGTCTGGAATGGATATTAATGTTATGCATGATCTCTGGATTTCTACTGTGCCATTGGCTATGTCTCCAGTAGTCCTTAATATGGATGTTGCTTGTGAGCAATGGAAGGTTCAGAATTTGATAATATCAGACAGACAATGGAATGATACCATGTTATCAGAACTGGTACCTACAGAATTAAAAAATAAAGTGGAAGCAATTCTTTTATCCTTGGGAGATTGGAAGGATCAGATACAGTGGGAGCCTACAACAGCTAATAAGGTGAGATTGAAAGATGTTAATATGTTGTTGTACTAAAATTCAGGAAGTAGTCATAATGGCTATTTTAAGAAATTATGGCAGCTTCAGGTCCCTCTCAGAGTGAAAATATTTTGGTGGAAACTGATGTGGAGAAAGTTGCCAACAAAAGAATTACTATATCATTTCAATATTATTCCAGCAGAACAGATTTATTGTGGATAGTGCGTTAATATGGTGAAAAATTGTCAGCACATATTTGTTGATTGTGCTTATGCTAAAGATTGTTGGAAAAATTTTAACAATATTACAAGCTTAAATTTATATCCAACTTCTCTGGAGTACATTGAGCATATTATATTTGATTTTCATCTTGACCGTGGGAGGAGGCAATCACTTGTTTGTATGATGTGGGCTATATGGAAAGCTCGTAATCAGAGGCTATTCCATTATGTACTATCTCCTCTTTCCCAAACTCTAAGGGATGCCATGTATAATTTGCCGAATTTTGTGAGATAGGGATATTCAATGCAACTTGGGGGTATACCATTGAACTGGAGAGCTAATGTTTCAACTCAGCTGGAACCTATGATTCCAAAGTTAGTGGGTTGGCTTTCTCCTCCAATGAGTATCCTAAAGCTGAATTTTGATGCTTCCATTACTTGTGATGATTTGCAGCTGCCTGCATTATTTGGGGCCATTTGGGAAAACTACTGAGAGCTGGAAGCAAGAAATTGTCACCCTCTTCTGTTCCTAGTGCTTAAATGCTGGTTGCCTGGATGGGATACAGGATTGCTATTCATGAGCTCCATATATCGAACCTATGGGTGGAGGGTGACTCTTGGTCGGTGGTGCAATGATTGAAATAAAAATCCAAAATGGATAAGTTGCTCCATCTTTTATTGCAGGATTTGAATTCTTGGAGGCACACCCTTCAAATTTTTTGGGTCACTCATATATTCCGGAAAGCTAATAGAGCTGCTGATTACCTGGCCAATAAAGCTAGGAGTATGGAATTTAATATTGGCATCACTTACGATCTAAGTTTATGGATATTCTTTTGTCTGATTATAGGGACAATCTTTTTGAACGATGATGATGCTGATACGTTATGTTTGGATGATATTTTTTCACTTAATGATGTATCTTGATCCTATTTTTCCAGATCAGCTATGTTGGCCATGCCATAAGTTGAAATGTTGGGAGCAAATGAATTGTTGTTGGGCAAATGTCAACTCTAAGTTCAATAATTACAACATTTGTTTAGCTCTTTTATGGTTTTTGTGCTCTGATACCTATGTGCAGCTTCTTCCCTATAAGCTAATTCATCTAAAGAAGAATCCTTTGTTGACATATTGGATGACTGAGGGGAAGAATCAGTTAAATTACAGTCATAGACAGTATTTTTCTGTTTGTGTGCAGGTTCCTCCTACTGACATTGTCTTCCTGAAGGATGCCAGGAGGATACCATTGGAGCTATCTGTGGGGAGTTTCTCTAAGTTTCAATTTGGACTGTTATTAGGTTCATCTACTACAAGGGTTCATAGTCTCGCACAACTGACTTTGCTTTGTCTTCTATAGAACAGACTTCTTTAACAATTGTTTCACTTAGTCTCCAGCAAAATCTCTCTGCTAATATTATTTAGGAGCATGCTGCTTTCTTCCTCCATATATTATACTGTCCACGTATCTCTTTAATCATTCTTCATGCTTATACCTTTTGCTCACCTGTCTGTTGGAAGTAACCTTGGATCTTCAAGCAACTGATCCTTTCTCTGTACAAACCAGCATGTTATATTCTTTAATTTTTGGGTGTCTATTTCTTGTATCATATTGGGCTTTGTCTGTTTCTGGTTGGGCCACTTTTTTGGGTTGTCTCTGTTGTGGTTGGCCCATTTTTGTGGGTTGTAAACATTATATGCTCCCCTGCTTTTCTTTAATATATTCTGACTTACCAAAAAAAAATAAAAAATAGTATTGGCCCAAAGGATTTGGAAATCCTATGGATAAAAATCCCATTTTTCTGGACGAAATGGGCAAGAGTAAAATTTATTGCTCGTCCAAATATTCGATGGTCTGGTGTGGCAGATGCGAGGTCTTCCATTTCATGCAACACACTGACAGATTTGCGGCCGCTGCATTGGATGAAAGTGGGATATATTCTGATGACTCTACAAAATTAAAATCAGCAAGTAGGGTCTAGGAAAGTTGGTTCACCTCTATACACACGGAAGTTGTCTCATCACACAATTCTTTGGACAATTTGAGAACATATGTATATTGAGAAAATATAATCAGAGAATGATAAAGTGATCCAGTCTCTGTTCAAGTACAAATTCATGTCTAAGAACCCAGACATCAGGAAAATAAAAGCGGGGGAAAAATGATGTACATTCAACTATAGCCAAATGAAGGATCTTCGGGTAAATTGAACAACAAATCTAATGGCAACAAACAGATGCAAAGGCTTCAATTTTCTTTACCGGTGGAGGATATACGAAGGATTTCATTTAGGGCAAAAAGAAATACAAATAGGTAGCAAAATTCTCGATCAGCACACTAAATGTTCGGAAAGGAGTGCTCACAATAAGCCGGCCTCAATGAGGTTCCTCCTCCTCAAGGTCTCATCAACCAGCTTGAAAGTTTTCTTTACAAGTTTCTGATCCAAGGCGGTTGTCCTGTAGATCTTGAAGACACGGTCCACACGTTCTGGTTTGGTACTTTGAAAGTAAAGTTCCTCAAATTTCTTCTTCACAAACCTGCCAGAAGCTTAGATATTGAGACAAAATATGTGAAATTGAAAGTAAAGATGAGAGAAAGAAAAGGCCATAAATTAAGTTTGACACGTGCATGTGTAAATAAATACAAAGTTTACATTTTATTTCTTATAGAACATATGTGAATTGAAGGAAATACGCAGTTCCAACAGTGCACCAGCTACAAGCATAGATCAAGCTTTATGATTGCCGATAGGATTTGCCTTGAAGAACCCTTTCTATTTACTCTTACCAAGGGTTATCCACTTCTTAACATCTACACATGTTCTGGTATCTCCTATTACTAAGTCTCTAACGTCCATATCTCAGTTGCCTGATCAGATAAAGGTTGCTGGAAAATGGATATTCTAGAAACACTTGAAGAAAGAAGTATTTAAGAAGCAGGTGCAGGTTCAAGATTCCAGAAAGATTCCAAAGTGGGTGTATTACCCTAGTCACAAGGTACAAGAAGATTCTGCCAATACAATCTCAAAAGGTTAGTCATTTTCTCCGCAATTGAGGGGGCTAGGCAAACCCTGTGCCTCATTCCTCTCACCAGCTTCTCACCTTGCTCTTCCTAAATCCGCCACACCTACATTTCAACATTTGTAACTCTCCCACATTTGTCATATTTATGTCAGTATATTTCAGTTGCCAACATTCTGAAGCACATAACACAAAACTTCATTAGCAATCTACCTTTTTTCTTGAAAGTCATCAAGTCATGATTCGCATGGCAGAAGCACCTCTCTTTCTATTCCACTCATCAGCTCTAGTCCTATTTAGAAATGACTTTGTCCAATTTCTCTATTCCAACACATACATTGTTATTTGAGATGATGCAGTACTGACTGATGATCAAGGAGGTAAGGAAGTCCATTATGACCAAAAATATCAAGTCAAAGAAATTATTGAAGTATGTTGCTGCATTCTACAGAACTAAACATTATGATTTCATTAAGTAATTTAGTCCAGTTATTTACAAAATGGCATGTTACCTTTGACTCTGCTGTCCTCGTATAACCGACAGAGACTTGGAATACAACTTGGGAAATGAGTACAGCTGCATTTGATAAGTATGGTTCCCCTTTATCAAATGATTCAAACAAATGATGGAACCAACAAACCATGTTGAAACCTCATTTAACAGTAGAGGTTCTATAGAATAGTTAAAGAAAATAAAAATGATAACACAAAGAATCCCTATAAAGCACATAATTCATCTGGAAAGCTCATTTTCTTTACACACAGATATGCAGTGGTATCTCTTTATTCCTATGATATGAATTCTTCTAGTAAAATGTCATAGGCATCCTAAAATGGATTTGGATGATCAGCCATTGCATTTCTAAAACGCCAAACTACTTACTCGTATGCATGTTCCACTTCTTGCTTTCCTGATGCCATGGGCTGATAATCCTTAAACCACTCACAAACGTTCAAGGGGACCTGTGGAAAACAAAATATCAGTGTCTTTGCATAAATGCATATATTTGACAGATGATCAGCAGTAGAACTCTTACTTTTTGAACTTTCTGCTCAAATATATCAAACTTGTTAAGGAATAACATGAACGATGTTTTCTGCTCAAGGCAATTTATGGACATTAGAAAGGGCACACAAGAGACCGAATTCTAAAATAAAGACTAGAAAGTTCGAAGGAAGCTACAGAAAGACCTCAAAGCATGCTTGCTTCAGGACCCAGTCAAAGAGTTCCTTCGTCTCCATCATCCGATTCTTCGTCTCATCCTCAAAAAGCATCTGATCATACCTGTAAAAGCCACTCTCAATAAAAAGGAACCTTGGTTGTCAAAACATTCATGCATGGAATAAATGCATTGCCCAATCCAGTGGCCCCCAAGTACATATTTATTACTATATTAACATCTGAGTGTGCCACAGGTAAACTGCCATTCCAACTCATGGATTAACATAAGCATACAGCAGTTACTTAGGACAGAGAACAGTCAAAATGTATGCCTTAAAAAAGCAAATAGCAGCAGCCAAAAAAAGAAGACATATTTAATCAGAAGACAGGCTTCCGAAAAAAAACATTGGAGACCCCATAAGCACGTGACTAGAGGCACTTTGACTGCACTTATAACTCTGACATAATATGGGTATTCAATGTTAACGTTTAAGTGATACCCTTAAAGTTGTCAAATGCAAAGTGGAGGTTTTACAATATCAAAGAACTCACGAATTTTCATATCATGAAAACTTTAAAATTTAAAAGAAAAGCTTTGCAGGATTCATATAATATAGGATATTGAAGACTTACTCGCTAATTGCAGCACAGAAAATTACAGCTCTAACACCTTCAAACAGATGGATCCATTTTCTCCTCTCATTTCTCTGGCCTCCAACATCATACAGCCTATAAACTTCACCACTTTTTCTACTCTCTCCTACGGGGCTGCAGAAAGACAACTCCATTTAATAAACATGGACAGGTCAAAATAATTTGAGAACTTGTGTCAAACACCCATAATATTTTACTCTTTGGGACAAGTATTAACAAAATAAATAGGTTTTTGAGGGTGATAACTTAAAAAAAAAAAAAAAATACGGTAAGGAGTAAGTGCATTAACCAGAAAATCAGAGATGAGTACAACATGAACCATGCACATCTTCACCTTACATAAAACTAATGGAATCATAGAATACATAATACATATTATAGAAGGTAAATGTTGATAGGTAGAAATGTTCAAAACAATGGGTCAACAGATCACAAGGTTATCATACTCAAAATTCAGTTTCAGAATTCTATTTAAATAATAGAAAACCACTCACAGAAATTATCAAGCTAAGCCTCAAGGAAAACTTTAGATCACTATTTCATCGATACATAAATGAGATGATATGAAGAAGCAGAAAATTATTTGTTGAAATGATACGGTAAGCAAAAAGACCACCTGAATTGGATCTCTACAACTCCTGTTGTTCGCACTCTGGCATAAAGAACATCCTCCTGCAACATCCAGGGTGTGAAAGAAGCATAATGAGAAAAGTCCAAGGAAAGATCAACTATCTTGCATCACTATATTGCTGAAAGATGATTGGTGCAACTCTTGAAGAGGAGATAGACTTAAAAACATTCTTACAAAAGTACAGCCAATAGGCAACCACCGTCCACTTGCCATTCATAAAAGTGATTCCAAATTGAATTATAGATGAATAGCAGAGAAACAAATTAAATAGAAAATTATAACAAAAGGCTCCAAAGGATATCAAGATAAATAACAATTTTGCCCCTCTGTATCAGAATTTCATGTAAAGTATGAATTACCCTGACCACAAGGAGGCTAAAATTTACGGAGATGAATATCTAACCATTTACTCTAACCTATTTGAGCCTAATCCAAGAATGCAAGAACGTAAATAACCAAATTTTATGTTCACGAAGGCCCTTAAGAGCTCATTTGCTTTTTGTTTGTCAAATTATAACAGAAAATCCAAAACTTTTTTTTTTGGTAACAAAAATCCAAAAGCTGTTTAAACTCCTTTAACAATGCTAATATCACCCAAACAATCTACCTCTAATCCAATATCACCTAATAATCTCCAAAACTTGTCACAAACCAAAGAACAATTAATTAACATTTTCCTTTCCGGCCTATATTCTTAAGATTATGTACCCAACCTATGGAACTTCAGGTCCCATACTATAAGCAATAACCCCTTTCTGCCCATGACTCTAGGTTTATTTTTTCTCTTTATCCAGCTTATCTACTGGTTCGAATTAACATTGCAATGTATATTTAGCCTCCTGTCCAACCTTCTCCTCACAATTCTCAATCTGCCTTCCATTCTAATTCCCTTTGTGAACCCTAAATTCTTCCACTGTATATTTTGGAATCGAATAATCCCAGAAATGGCAACAATAAGATATCCCTTCATCTGTTACAACTTATCAACCTAGCTCAAACTGGATTTAAAACATGAGCTCATTAAATTAATATGAAACACAGTTGGGAAATATAGACCACCCTTTACATCAATTATGACTAAATGAAAGGTTTCTGAACGGATCAGTGAATTCCACTTCTACAACATGATTTCTGATAACATGAAAAAGCAGAGGCATGCAGAAGCATAATCAAAATGCTCTGAACAAAACTAGAAAAGAATTGCAGTATCAATTTTAACAATATTGAACTGAGACATAAGGGCAGAGTAATTTTTGCATATACTAAACCTTTGTTGGAACATAATCTGTCTCGGATAATCGCTCCAAATTCTCCATGAAATATTGAGCACAATCAGGAACTTGCAGTATATTTCCACGAGAATAAGCTTCCTGCAAATATACAAGATCAACAATCAAGAATGATTAGATGAGCATTATGACCCATCTACAAATAGAATTATGAAAATTTCACCATTGCATGATAATTGCATGGGCGAGAATTTACCTGAATAGCAGCATCATTCCATAAAGTTTTTATCTCGTTTGCAATCTCTTTGGTAAGATATGGATAATCCAACCTGCTTCCAATATCAGATAGTTTTTCTCCAACATCCTGATGTCAAAGAGATCACAGTGTTTTCTAGACTTAGACCAAACCTCACAAAAAATAAAACAAAAAGAAAATCTATGCAAGTAGATGACAATCATGATGCTAAACACCTGACCTCTCTTACAAAGAAGTGTCTTTCACTTAAAGACTATAGCATTGCAAAAAAAAAACATTCTAGAGGAGTAAGAAAATCAAGGCATGAACATGCTTTCAGCAATGCAGCAAGTGTTTGCCAGTTATCAAAAATCAATTTCAGAGTATTTATGGATTAAAAACTCATGAAACACTAGACGTATCTCAAACTCCTAGAGTTCTGGGAGTTCATATACATCGCAATTATAAGATTAGTGCGAATATGATGAAATATAAAGCATAAGGCAATTTAGGCAAGTTCTGGTCAGCATGATGTTAGCTAGGTGTCCAAACAACAATGATACAATATTGGGCTTGACTGCACTACAGTCCGAAAAAAGTATGTGGATTACATATTGTTCTCACATTAAGGGCTCATGATCAAGTTCCTGGTCTAAGTTATGGTGTAAGCAAGAAATTCCCGTTAATGAACAATGCTCTTAGGCTTTAGTCCTCAAGACAAAATTACAAGTAGACAAATGTAGATAATAGCTCAACTCCTAGTCTCTTGTTTGTGGGCATGTCATGCATGCAAGTATGATATGCATGAAGAATCAAGAGACAGTTTAAAACAAGGAAAGGCATAAACAGACCTTATTTTCACAGGATACAACATACTTCGATGAGTCTGATTCATTTTGTGTCAATTCTTTTGCTCCATCAAATAATATCTGTTTATGTCCAAGTAATTTAGCCTCAGGAAAGCAGAGAATATGAGCGATCACACTGAAAGAATTTTCAACTCTTCCAAGCTCTTGACACTTTACTTGAATAAGTGAAACAAACAAACACACCCTTTTCAGTATTGCGTACTTTAATTGTCTGATACACATTAGCGTGGATCACTGATGTATAACTTCTAAGTTCTGCCTCATCAAAGCCAGTTTGAAAGAGTAGTTTTATCTGAAAAAAAAAATGCCAGAATTAAATGCAGAAAAAAAAATCCAGTCATTATATTTAATGATGTTAGTTTGAACAAATAGTTCTATCTGAAGAAAATTTAACCACGAGACATGTCAAAATTAATTTTGTTCAGAAATAATGTCATGGAATCAATTATCTGACCTGCTTAAAAATTGTAGATTTTCCTGATTCTCCTGCACCTACGAATCAAAAAAGAAAAAAATCATCAACATAATAAGATAATGAAAGGATCACCTTACATGTGTGCAAAAATACAAGTTACAAATGAATACAGATAGTGGGATCGAAACAAGAAGAGCGAAATATAAAAACATGAATCTAGAACTTATATATCAGTTTCAGATTATTCCTGTTATTTAGCATTTATCATAATTTGGTAAATGGGTGGTGCTTTCTTTTGTCAAAGATGAAGGCCACGAAATAGCATAACTGGCTATTATGCTCAGGCTCAGAACACATTAAAATGAATTTTTTAAAAAGTTTATGGTAAGACTTAGCTAGTTGGAGACAGTACCACTCAGCACGTCACTTGTTATCTATTAGACTATCACATTTATATCTTTATATTTTAAAAATAGAACAGTTATGACTATAAGCATAAAAAGGTTTTCTGCATGTTCATGCCTGTAGGTAATAAGTTGCAAAGTCAGAAGAACATTTCTATATTAACAATGTAAAATTATTGTAGTGAATATACACTAGAGAATTTATAGCGATGTTAGAGAGGAAAAGTTTAAGAATGAGAGGAATTAGAGGAACAGAAGTTGCACTAGCTGATCACAGAACAAGGAAAAGCCAACTAATTTGCCCACATGCAACGAAGATGGTATAGGTCATGTAGGACAAGTCTTCAAACAAACTTGAATCTACAAAAAATCAAGGAATGGGCATTGCAGAAAGCAAGAAGGCACACAAGCTATCTTCCTTGTCTCTCAATACTAGGAAAAACAAAACATAAAATCTTCATTCATCATAGTCTGAAACCAGCAAGACCAACTTGCACGAACCTGTGCAGCTCCCAATCACAATTTTCCTTAACCACAAAAACCTTCCTTCAATTTCCTTGCACCAACACTTCCCAAACTCTAGTTGCCATGACCATCCATGGATATTTACTCTCAAGCCAACAAAATCATTGAGATGGCAACTCTTGACAAACTATTTATTAGCTCCAAAATCTTGACTCCATCACTGCAAAGATATGTCATTAAGGATAGGCACACCCAAAGAGTGATTCGTTATCAAACTATTTAGCATGTCATGCAGAGATCAATTGCACTTCAGCATCACTCATCCTCCTACCCAGCTTAATCCTCCATCATCTCTTAATTATTATCGGGATTAAATACCACATGTAAATGTTCCAATACACCAAGTTGCAGAATTTGCAACAGCCATGCTCCTTTAATATATAAGGCCCAACTTCATGTAACTCTCTTGGAGTTGCTGGTAATCTCTAATGGCTACATAACAAAAGTATCTCTTTTCAGTTCCTTGCTCCACTCTCTGCTATACAATTCAGCACCAGCACAACCATATGCCACTGCATCCAGATATGGATCCATAAGGCCACGACACCACCGCATTCGAATCTTGGTGCTTACACTGATGCTAACTTTTCCAATAGCCAACAAGCCCTGATTCAGACCCATCACTACTAACTAGAGCTCTTTCCTCATCACAGCCCGAAAAAGGAGAAAGAAAGAAAAGTGGGAAAGAATGCCATTTTTACAATGCAGACACATGCATACATACACACACACATGTATTATGCATGTGAGTATGTATACACATACATACATGCTGCTTATCTTCAATCTTGTTTCAGGAAGAGGCATGGGTGTGCCAAGATCTTCTGGCTCTCTTCAGGCATTTTCATAATTCTTTCTTTCAGAAAGTACAAAAGTCTATCAATTAACCTTCATGGAATCTGTACTAATTTTCTGCATCATCAGTTAATTTTTCTTTCCCAGCCATTTTCATCAATACCAAGAATATGCATTCTTTTATTAGTGTGAAACTAGGAAGAATTAGCAAGAAAAACAGTTTCAGATCATTGAGAGTATACAACATCTAGGTTTATCGGCAATGAGTGCATGAAATTGCAAGTTTGTTATTATCTAGTCATTATTTCCAATAAACTGATCTAGGAAAGCATAGGCCACAAGCACAAATAAGAAATACACATTCCTGCTTCTAATTTGAATTCTCAATACCATCTATCTTGATTGAAGGCATCTCTGTAATATCCTAAATATTCATGATATTTATATAAATGATAAATATTCAACCATACCAAGAAGTAGAAGTTTATGGATATGTTGCTCAGCCTTTGTTTCTCGAGCAATTCGCCTCTCAATTTCTTCAGCCTGAAAATGCTCAAATAAGACAAAAGGGCCAAACAAACTGAGAGGCTATGGGCATAAAAATCTTTAGGCAATGTAAAACATAAGAAAGGCAGCACTTTAAAGGGTCAAATATGCCAATGAAACCATCAAATGCTGATGCTCAATGTTTTAAACAGTGAAGAAGGTTACTTGTTCATTTTCTTCAGCATCTGCCTCATTGTAAGGTTTTTGTCTGCTGCAGAAAGAACCCATGCTGTGAAGAACAATGGCAAGCATGAATATCATACAATATGCATTTTGTCTGGTTTCCGTGGTGAACTTTGCATAGAGGATAACTCCATCTCTAGAAGAATCTGGATGAGTCGATGCTAACCATCTGCAAGCTACAACATGTCTGGATGAACCAAAAATATGTTAGAGCTAACACAGAGAGAGCAACATAGAGGTAGATAACAACAAGTTGATAATGACGACTTAGGGGGGACCATTTTGCAATAACTAATTGCAAAGAACATGCAAGAAGGTTTTCAGTAGTTCCTATTTCTAGCTTTTATCTTTTTAGTTCACCTCATTTTTTTCACGACTGGCTTCTAGAGATAAAGCTCTAGCTCTTTGCTCAAAATGTATAGTACATCCCTTAAGATGAACTCAAAGCATATAGGTTTATTATGGCTCCATCACTTTGCACGCAGCATCTCATTCTATTATAGAGAGTACCATATTGATCCTCATCCACTTCCGAGCTCTCCTTGATGGACGTTTAAGTTTCAAATGTTCCTTAGGAGCCCTTTTATATTTCTCCTCCATCCCCTACTGTTACAATATGCACATGTAATTATGCTGTGGAAAAACAAGCATGGGAAAAACTTGTCATTTTTAAGTTATCTTATTAAAATAAAATCCTAGAGTGATGCTATGTTTTGATATAGGAGATGAAAGAGGCATGTAAGCCAGTCCTGTAATGACAATATGCCCCTCGAATCAAAGGAAGCAACGGATGGAGATGATCTTGAAGAGTCGTATTGGGTTTTTGCACAGCTTTGCCCCCTGAACACAAGCAAGTCAAATCCACATGTCCCACTTAGCCTTCACGTGCTCCTCGCCAACTTTGAAGAGCTTTTCTTTTTCCTTTTTTCTTATTTCAAGCAGACTCTGTATGAATGGTCAGCTTAGAGATTGTATCAAAAATGGGATAGCAATCTGGAAAGTGTATGAAGCCAATTGAGGATTATTTTTTACCTCTGAGAACTAGATAGTGATCATCAGAATTTTGCCAAGTTCATTTAAAAGTTCATTGCCAAAATTACTGCTCTTTGTGGTATTCCAGTTTCTACAAAACATGCTCTAGATACGTGTTTTGAAATGCACCATTGGAATTTAAGGGATGTAAGCTTCCATTTTCAGAGAGCAGTCAAGAAACAGTATAATTTATTAGAACTAGATTCTCCAACTTACAAATGAATAACTGAAAAACGACAATAAGACGGGTATTTGGATGTCAGCGACAGGGGCTGCTTAAATGATTCAAAATTTATTAGGAGATACTCCCGTAGATCAGCAAAATACACATTAATATTTTTAGTGCATTACAGATTAAAATGTCAAACCAGCAAACTAAGAATGCTACTGTTATCTGTATCAAGAAAAGGAATAATTTTGTAATCAAAATCTTTACTTGATTCAAACAACTTGAAATTGTTCGAATTCTTTGCTTTTCTGCGAAATAATTCAGCCAGCCACTATATGAATTAGAACTTAATACAACGAAAAGGAAACCGTAAATATTGATTCAAATCCACCAGCAGAAAATCTTCTACTATAACGAAAGAAAGAGATTTCGGAAAAAAAAAAAAAAAAACTCACAATAACTGGATGGCATAAATGTGGGAAATGGGGTATAGAAAACACGAGATCCCTCGAATTTCTCAAGTGTTTCACAGAATTCGTTGAGCAAAATCTCCTCGGCGGGGATCGGTGGCCGGCCGGATGGGGGAAGATCGTAAGTTCGTAACTCTCGTCGCCCGAGCGCCGTTGCCTCAAGATTCCAATCGGAAACCCTCACCAGTCGTCAGCGGTCGTTCTCTTTGACTGTCCTTTTCTCAACCCTATACGTAATCTCGGCCTTCCAAACTCCAACGTGGCGAATCTAAAGGCTGACAAGAGTTCAGTTGTCTCGAGGACACAAGCAAAAGGCGAGTCACAAAGAATAATGAAATTAAAAAGAAAAATAAACTGTGAGAGAGAGAGAGAAGCGACCAAACACGTGTCCTCAACCCAAATTCCATTCATAAATCATGATTTCCATAATGTTAATTTTATCTTATTTTTAATATTGTTTTCTTCTATCGTATTATTAATAATATAGAAAAATACTAAATTTTATTTAATTCTTTTAATATTTTTTTCTCTTTTGTTGTATTAGTGGGACCGAAAGATACTAAAAAAAGAGTGATATTCTTACTCCTGATAAACAAAGCGTGATAAAAAAGAAGTAAAAAATAAAATTATAAAAATAAGACCCAAAATAAAGGGCCAAGGTTACTCTTAATTTCAGGTGCAATTTGGGCTGGACTCAAACTAGACTCAACAAACTCAAATAACTCGCTGGACAGGTCAAGCTGATTTTATGGATTGCAATTAAATTTTGGCTCTAAGCATCTTACTCTCAATTTGATCTCAAGTTGGGATTGGACTAGAATTAAGATTAACCCAATGCTAAATAAGTCTTGTATTGGTTTGATCCAATCCAATCTGGTAGACTGATAAATTTTTTATTATTTTGATATAAAACATATAACTATATCATTAATTCTATTGAATTAAAAATTTGCATGGGTGTACCCAAACAAAAACTCCAACAAATATGTTATTTAACTAATAAATTTGTTTAAAGCTTTTCTCCACTCATATATAACTTATACATCCAACCAAACTAATTGATCTTATCCAACCTATTTAAACATGATATTGATCTAATCTGATTTTAGTTTTGCTTAGGATGAGATTGGGTGCAAGAAATCCCAACCCATGGCTCGGCCAGATTGAGTTAATGCAAAGGCTGGGCTATGTTAGAGTTAGCCATCAATCCAACATAATTTGTCCTGGTTGCAACCCTGATCTCTCCATGTTCTTTACCATATCCAAGCCATATTAAAAACCTTAGGCCAGAACATTTAGTCCCTCCACTTGATTAACATGCGTTAACAAATTATCTAACCCATAGTCATTATTTAGCTATTTTTATATTACGGTGATCATTATATGGAACAAATAAAGGTTGGTCAAGATTTCCACAATGCATGTTATTGAAATAATGTTTTTTTTTTTTTTGGTATAAAATCGAAATAATGTTTTAGTTGAGGTATTTATAACAATAATGCATGGAATTTCAATTTGTATACAGATCGCATTAGAAAAATGTGAAATGTATTCATTTCCAAGTTAAGGATGTGAAATTTTTTTTTTTTAACAAGGGCCGATGGAGATGCTCATTGGGACTTGATGCATGGAGGGAACCCTTCTGAACGCAAGTAACGAGTAATGAGCAGTCTCGCATGAGTTTTTGTTCACCCTCG
Organism: Elaeis guineensis; assembly: GCF_000442705.2. NCBI lineage: Eukaryota > Viridiplantae > Streptophyta > Magnoliopsida > Arecales > Arecaceae > Elaeis > Elaeis guineensis. The sequence goes on along the minus strand of NC_026005.2, from coordinate 13,560,263 downwards.
GGAACATCAAGTACACTGCATCCACAAAACGGTAATAGAACAGCTTGAAGCGCTTGGAGGACTGTCACTCTTAGGATATTCTCTGCAGGGGAATGCATGGTTGGTGTCTCAAATTGCATAATCTCTAATACATTTTATTGATCTCACAGAGCAGGTTAGAAATCAAGAGTTGGAGTATTGCAGATATCGCGTCATAACTCATGATTAAATGGATAATTTTTCTTATGAATTTTTGAAAGGATGCTTAAGAAAGTCTAATATTAATGTAAGCATGGTAATTTGATTAGAAAGATTATTCAACCATAGATAATTACAACAACTATTAATAGCTAGTTTATGCATAAAGGTAATTGTCAATCTCTGGATAGGCAGAGAAGGATATATATGATGCATGAAATATTGAGCTCACAAAGTAATCACCTCCAAATTGTTCTTTTCTTTTCTTTTGATGGAAGGTAAGATTACTGATCCAACCAAACTTTTGATACGAAAGGTCTTCTTCTTTTTTATTTTGTTTTTTATTTTTTATTTTTTGTGTGTGTGTGTGTGTAAAACTGGATTTGATTCATACCAATCTACAGATAATACACTTGTACGTATCCAAAAATAAAATATGTGAAAAATCAGAAGACTACCTCATTTGCTAGGTGCTTATGATACATGGCCAGAAAGTTAGAATCATCTTAAAAGGAAAGAATACTGTTTTCCAAACAAAGAACATTTGTCTACATTTTTGCTCATTGCAACATTAAAAATAGCACATTGGCTCCGGACAATCTGATGTCACAAATAGTTCCTTTTTTTTTTCTATTTTCTGATGGAGATGTCCAAAATTGTCCCACGTTGTCTCTTTGGAGACATACAGCAGGTTCCAGCACTCTATGCCCCTAAAACGATCCATCTGACATTCACAGAACGATCTCCAAGTCCTGTTTTTGTTGTCGTCTTTGGTTGTGACGGAAATCATGCTCCAACTAATTGTCCAAAGCCGTTTTAGTAACCAAGGTTTGAGTCATGCTCTCACACGGATTTGTCCCCCATCCCATTTCCATAAATTTTTTTTTAAAAAAAAATGAATGAGAGAAATGCAACTTACTTTATTTTTATTTATTTATTTTTTTGGCAAGAAAAAGAGAGAAACCTCCTGGTACTGTAATTATTCGGATCCAGATTCTTTTAGTGAATTTATATGAGAATCAAATCTTAAACATTTTTTTTTCTTAGCAAAAGGGTGTCACAATTAGGGCAAGCCCCACTTCAGTTCAATTGTTATCATAAGGAAGGAGGGGTAAACAAAAAGAACTACTGAACTTTCCAAGTCAAAATAATAATCATCAAATATCATAAAGAATAAAAAAAATCTATAATCTTTTCGAGTCCTAAAAGAAATCTAGAATAATAGAACTCTATAATCAAGTTGGAGGAGTGAAGCCAAGCATGCTACCTCTCGCATGCATGGTACATCTCGGATCCTAAAATCATATAAGCCATTCCTTTCCCTTGTTTGTTGCTTCTTTACTCTACAAAACTTGCTTAACCATAAAATAGTAGGGAACATAGTAACTTAAACACCTTGTTACACAAAGGCTGGACTTTTGATCCAAGTCCAAATAATATTGTAGTGCCCATAAATTGGAGCCCGGGGGGCTCTCAAGCATCATAGGTCAAAATTCACACTGCAGACCTAGGAATACCTAATAAGAAGTTCAGGAGGATCTCATTGAATTGGTCTGGGTCCTCCACCTGCGGCATATGAGCTGTATCCTTCATAATTTCTAATCTCGCCTTCTCTCCAAGACGCCTGCACCCATTCATTTGATTCAAGTTAATAATTCAGTAAGCTTAGCTTGAATGATAAAGATGGAAAACAAAGGGGAGTGGTCACTTACTTTTTAATCTCATAAGCCTTATTCAAGGGGAAAATATGATCATGCTCTCCCCATATGATTAGAACATCCTAGAAGAAGTAGAAAGAAATCATTTAGCTGGAGAAGGCTACTGACAACTTCAGCTACAATTATGCATGCACATCATTCTCACCTGAGGGAGAGGAGTAAGTTGGAACTCATCTTTGTTGCCTAGAGTGATTGCTTTCATCAGTTCCTTCTTTTCTTCTAGGTTCTTATTTAAAAGATTCTGCACAACCATTCCATCAGCCACTTCTCATGGAAATGACAAGCTTGTGGACAAGGATAAGAACTAATTTACACAGGCTACAGGTGCAAGCAATTTTATCATCACAAACAACAAGCAGAAACAGAATGATTGAAGAAAGTCAAACTGATACTGAGCCTTCATGCTAAATTTGGAACCAATTTTGTGATCTAGTAGGAATCACATGACTAACAGGCTCTGTGATGCACCTATCACCAAAAGGCAATTCTCTCTCCCTCCCCCTCCCTCTCCATTTCTATGTACTCTTGCCCACTCTAGTGTCTACACTAATCTAACTATTGATTATATTTTCATCCACTAGTTAATATGACCACTATGAAGGCATGATACCAAATGTCTATATATCCCAGTCGTTACTTCATGCTCTTTGCATCTATCAAGCGGTTCCTCTTCAATAACTCCCAATAGTCGAAATATTCCTTCCCTTTAAATCACAGGCATCTGTCAGGTATACATTTAAAATCAGTGAAACCATAGTTGTTTATAGTTGTTCAACTTGATCAAATACTCCCGTCTCTTGAAATAGAAAAGTAAATCGCAAATGACATCAACAAGAATCTACCTTTTGATCCAGTCATCTACTTCTCACAGACAAGTGCTAGCTAGGAAATAGTTAAAGGCATGAAGGTCTCATCTGCATCTCCAAAATACAGTAGAGCTTTGAGTACGTTGCTTTCTTTGTGAGCAAATGTATATCTAGATCTGTTAGCTTCAATCTTCATGATGAAAGCAAAGCACATATATAAAATGGTCCACATTGCCTGATAGGCAGAGTAAACTTATGGACCTTCATCTGTTTCCAGTATCAGTGAAATTTGCTGTCTCTTTAAAGTTGATTTGATCTGCAACACCAATTCCACCACATGTTGCTGCATCTGTTGCTTCCTCTTCTTTTCAAGAAAATAAATTCTTTCATACATATGTCTCTTTTTCCTAATTTGATCCCAGCTAATGTAATCAATGAAAGCATGCATGCTCATTCATACTCCCAACGAGCACAAATTTCTTACCGAACCCACCTACCTTAATAAATCAATGCAGCCTTGATGTTTAAGAGTTAAGACCACCATGGAGCTCGATATAATTATATTATTTCACGTTTCTACTCATTGTCAAGTTCAGAACAGCAACTAGGAATAGAGGCATTTGTTTAAATTAATGGAGCTGATGACTGACAAAACAGACTAGTAAATAAAATTGATCACATATTTCAAAGAGATGGTATTAATCTATATTACTCAGTGGCTGTATGCAGAATTTAAAACCGGTCAGCTATGTTCCCATTATAACACACAAACTTGCCAAATGGACGTGGTGTAGGAAATGTCAATGAATAATGATGCAACAAAAATTTGAAGAATACCTGCAACCTGTTATTCCTTCAACAATTGGGAATTAGTAGTAATGACATCATATAATTTGATGAAATCCTAATAAAATTTGGGTGGCAGGTCCCTAGTAGGTAGAAAGCTCACTATCGAAATTTCTGCTATCCTTTGGGCCCTTCACTACTCATGTTGACCACACTTCTTTTTTTTTTTTTTTTTTCTTTTTTTTTTTTGAAAAATTTAGATCGATCACTCTTTCAAGTACTAAATTTGTTTAGCGTGACTGGTCACATCACTACTCATAAAGTTGTTGCTCGTCTACAAAAAACATTTCCGAACTAACAAGGCATTTTTGTTCAACACCCCCACCCACATCTACCCACTATCTTATACTGCGGCTGTAATCTACGAGAACCTGCAAACTAATTTTAGATGGCGACGCCAAATCATACCAAGTGGCATGCAAAATTAATTTGGTCTCTTTACTACAGAGTGGATCTACCGTTGGATTGCAACGCTTTAACCGCCGCATCTACGGACGTAGGGAACGTGAACATGGTCGTAAGGACGAGAGATATTATCGTTCCTTCCATGGTGCCAATAAATAAATTGATGCCACGTTTAAGCCAGCAGAAATTGTTCCGCAGGTGCACGAGAACTACCCAACTCCCAACGGGCTCGGATTGCATCTTTCGCACGAAAGAATGATCCATCTTTTTATTCCTTTCGCCTTGCACTCCAATCTCAGCGTGCACAGATCTCATAATGGATATTGTGCGATCCAACGGTTGATGTGACGAAAGAAGGGAATCATTCTTTCGCGCGAAAGATACAACCCAAGCTCACTCCCAACCGCTTGCAACGACCACGGGAAAAAGATGGAGAGCTACGTACCCCTGCGACGTCGCGGAGCAGGAATTCCGGCAAGAAGCGTGGCGGGCGGTGGACGGCGAGGCAGATAAGCGCCCGGAGGTTGGCGGCGGTACGGGGGAGCATCAGGTCCTGGACGCTCTCCACGCCGGCACGCTCCGCCAGGCCACGGTCGTCGCCGGCGGCCTTGAGGATGTCGGAGCTGGCAATGACCACCCGGTCGACGCGCTCGGCGCCGAGGGCCCGCGCGAGGTGGTAGGAGACGAAGCCGCCGTAGCTGGTGCCGACGACGGAGATCTTGGAGAGGCCGAGGGCGTCGAGGAGGCGGGCGAGGGCGGCGGCCTGGAAGGCCTCGGAGCGGTGGGGGGAGCGGGTGGTGGAACCACCGAAGAAGAGGAGGTCGGGGACGACGAGGTCGAAGTGGCGGGACAGGGGGCGGACCTGGTGGCTCCACTGCCACGTGGCGGTGGGGCCGAATCCGTGGATGAGGACGAGCGGGGGCTTAGTGCTACGGCTGTTACGGGGAGAATCGGAAGGGATGGGGAGGGAGTTGGAGATCCAGCAGCGGAGGGTCGTCTCGGCGTCGATGGCGATTGTGCGGTGGCGGAGGCCGGCGGAGATGAAGGAGAGGCGTAGGAACGACTCCATGAACGGGACGAGGCTCAAACGCGTCATAATTTTAGAGACAGAGAAAGGCTGGAGGGCCGTTTGAGGAAATTATGGAGATTGGAGGGGGCTTTTGGAAAATTGAGAGAGAGAGAGAGAGAGAGAGAGAGAGAAGAAGCGGGGGACGTCAAGGGGAGCGAGATAACTGATAATGGTTGTTTTGGCCGGAAAGGGGGAGGGCTTTAAAATATGGCACTGGATATTGATGAAATTACGAAAATACCATCGTTGGGGTGCACCATACAACTGGAGAATGCTGTCCCGCGGGAGACGGAAACCGTCGGATTTCGAGTCATTGGCAGGTGGACGAAAAATTGGATTTTGATGGCCGAGGGAGCCGGTAGGTAAAAAGATTGTGATCATTGGATTTGAGCGATAAAGTCCAACTAAATGACCAACTCTGGAGGCATATCTGATGTACAGAAGAAAGCGGAGAGAGGGAAGGGGGCCGCACCGCGTGTGGAGCTCGCTTAGGAAGAGGACCCGGAAGCGGAAGTCGCGCGCGGCCGGAGGTGGGTGGTGGGGCACGAGAAGAAAGCGTAGCGCCTTTTTTTTTTTTTTTTTTTTTTTTGCTATGCTGACATACGCAGAATGTCCTTGTTGATCCGATGCACCGCTGAGCTGATACACTATGTCCTAAAGTAGGGATGAAAGTATTACGGATAATACATGTCCTGATTTATTTTTGCACCGTGCATTCATTGAGAATTTAACAAATATTTATATCTCTAAAAAAAAATAGATATTGATATAGATAGACAATCACCTGATCCATATCCGAATATCTGAATCTATTTTTAATTCTATATAATTTTATATAATACTTATTAATTTATAATATATATATATATATATAACCATATAAATAAGATTGATTTAATTTATTATCTATTTAATAATATATTTGATAATCATAAAATTTAATTATTTAATTTATATTTATAATTAAATCTATAATTTTAATATCCGAATTGTATCAATATCCATTTAAAACAAATATGTATACAAATTTTTACATTTGAATGATATCTGTATCCATATTTATATTTATCAGATAAAATAAATATAGATATGGACATACTTATATCCGTCCATATTCATTTTGGTTTCACTCCTATTTTGATCCTGCTCTGAAGCCAATCCTAAAAAAAATACTAACATAACTTCTTATCCAAAAGATATCCTCATGACACAATAGGATGAACAAGATACCACCACACTAACCAATGGGAGAGCCATCCCTCTAAGCATATTTGACTTTATTGATCACGTAACATTAAAATCTTTAAATTTCATGTTTCTCTATGAAACACTACTTGCTCATCCTACCATCTCAATCCATAAATAGTGTATATCATCTATTTTTTTTATCTTTTTTATATTTTTATATTTTTATTTATTTCTTTTTTTTTTCTCTCATTTTTTTTTCATTCTCATTTTTTTTTTACGTTACTTTTTTTTTTTTTTCTTTCTTCCTTCTCGTTTCCCAACATGGATTTATTCTCCTTGTCCCATTTTTTTCACACGAACAGGCTAGAAGGGCAGAATTTAAAACGAAAGTACGACACCCAGCAATAGTATGATCTTTGATTTTATTTTAAGAGTAATTTTCACTTGGATGGCTGACCCTTCTTGGGCTTGGGAGTTTTTAACTTCTGCCCTTGAGTTGTTAAATCACCTTTAACTATCAAAGACGAGCTTACGTGCACACTCAACTCGATAAATGGTTTAAAACTATGTAGCAAACGCAAGTTTCAAAGACCAAACATACATTCGTGTACTGACATATGAGACTGTTAATTCATGATCACTCACGTGCAAGCACCAATTGCACAATTTATGAATAATCCACAATTTATCATTGCTGGTTGTGATTGCTCATTGTGATATGCGAGATGTTATACAATGTCTTCGTGCAATAAATAGAAATAAATTGTTGAATCAAGATGGTAGTGGTTGTAGGTACATACTAAATATGCAACCTACCCTAAATATAAAATATCAGGATAGGTCAGCCTCAGGTATCTACCTGGTAGAGATTAAGCTAAATAAAGTCAAATGGATGCGTCAGCATCAACATTGCAATTTTAAGTCGTCTGTTGAGTGAACAGAAGAAAGAGTGGAGTGGAGAATCAGATCCGAGAAGCGGTTTTACAAATCATGCAAACAAAGCGGAAGACTCGAAAGCATTAGAGCTGGTCATTTTACCTGTTTTGACAAGGCGAACTACTGTTTATAAACATTTACTTGGGGACAACCTGCCCACACAGTCCCACACCAACCCACTGCGTTGGGGCAAAAGATAAAGGGTACATTCCGAACTCCTCCGGACATTTTTATCAAAAAAAAAAAATGATGAGAGAGAGGAATTAAAAATTATGGCCATTTAAACCATGCTTTAGAGGCCATTTCCTCTTTCCCCAGATATCATAGCTTTGCATCATAATTTACCAGCAATAACAGTGCACAGGCTAAGTGGATTTGGTATCTTTTGCATTCAAAAGAAACAATTTGATTAGGCGGCTAACATGTTCGGGTTTTTCCAATTGCAACGCGTGCCCAGCATCTTTGATGACTTCCAACCTTGACTTCGCTCCCAAATGCCTGCTTTCATTAGAAGAGATATTGAGAGAGCATGAGTTTTTTTCAAGAGTGCATCCGGCAAAAAAAAAAATGAGGCCACTGGTTTTCAGGGCCCATTTGTAATTTTTTGAAAGGAAAATTCTTTGTTCACCACACACGGTGATTGATGCGTGCAGTAATTGACTCACGCACGGGGCCGGATAAAAAAAAAAAAAAAAATTCCATGAGCCAATCACCACGCACGCACCACAAAGGTGAAGAAGGATAAGATGGGTGTAAAACAAATCAAAACCTTCCGGAGGCCATATTGATTCAACCGGAAGTCATGCTTTCAAGGAGTTGATTAAATGCTACCGCAGTAGCAGTCCAAGATGCTACATATTTTTTAACTTATGTTCAAATGGACATGTTGGCTCTGATTACCGATGTGTGCCGCCTTACGCCTAAGAAGAAAGATATAGATTATGGCCTATAATTTAGTTGCCACATCATCAATTAGAGCCTCTTTGCTCAACAGGTGCAATTCATAACATCATGATGGTGCACTCTGGTAGCATAAACCTAACATTGCTTGCATTAGAGAACAAGGCATTTTGCTGATTAAACCATCTCATTTAGCCCACCAAAACAAGCTAGGTATACGAGCTATATACTTGGATCGTAGACAATTCACTGCCAAATCGGCATAGGCTTTGTAGTGGCCTGCAAAACCTTTTATTATATTTTTTCTGTAACATCTATCATTAAAAAAAAAAAATTCCATCGATGGCTGGAGTGGTTGAGCTATGATACACGAGTTTGGAAACGAGTTGAACCGTGTCATTGGCAAGATAATCTAGGTTGGGGTGGCACCAGTGAATGTTGCCAAGAGCTCCCATGTGTTCGTGTTTGTTGTCCAGATATGATGCTTAGGTTTTCCAAGTAGAGGGTTGAAACCTAAGCCCCGACTTTAAAAACTCATTTCACGCCGATCATTTGGTTGTTGTCTACGAACACTGGACTTCTACTAAGAAAATAGAACCATAACCCATTAGACTAAGCAGGCAAAGCTTGCGATGAACTCTGGACGACAGCAAAGCCTATTTTGAGGTCAGCAATCCGCGTCAAATGGATTGGGCCGAACCTATTCTACAAGGACCTAAGACCGGTCTTGCTAGCCTCCACGCCCAATAACAAATCTTTCCATGTTTTCCCTTTATGCAAAATCCAGGATAGCTTCCGATGTTTTACAAATAAAATTAATATAGAAACTACTTTCACGAAGCATGTGTCACGCTAATACAACCAACATATTAGTTAGCAATTTGAGCATATTAATTAGCAACCATGACCTTGTGAATTTTCTATTACTTTTCTTGACCTTATGCAATAAGCACTCTATATGGTTTTCTCATTCAAACATTGATGATGGAAATAGGAAAAATATGCAAGTATTTTGATCCTTTGTGATTTTCCACTAAGCTCCAGATTTTTGAGATGAAGCACTCGACAAGCAAACTAGATATTGTTATTGATGCAAAGGACATATCCACTGGAGAAAGCTGCAATTTGAGATTTGAGATTCATTGCTCTATTCTCGCCTAGGGTAGAAGCCTCAATGGAGCTTAAGCTACAGTAGCTTGAGTCATTGGACCCTCAATCTATAAGTACACATCATCATTTTAACTTATAATGAATCTAGGATCTCATCAAAAAGGCTTGCAAAGAAGGTGTTAGAATAAACCGTAAGAATATTTTTGAGATTTATATCTATTACACTTGCATTTAATAGTTTGTAAAACATATATTTACATCAGATTATTAACAACATTGGTAAAATCATTTACCTTATGTAAAAAATCAAAAAGATCCTTGAATAGAGAGGAGGATACATATGTTTCATTATGTTCTTGGATGGCTGTTATATCACTTAAGATTTCATCAAAAAAGCTTGCAAAGGAGGTGTTAGAATAAATCATAAAAATATTTTTGAGATTTATATTTATTACACTTGTATTTAATAGTTTGTAAAATATATATTTACACCAGATAAATTAACAGCATTAGTAAAATCAATTTAACTTATGTAAAAAATCAAAAAGATCCTTGAATGGAGAGGAGAATATTATGTTTCGTAATGTTTATGGATGGTAGTTATATCACTTAAGATTATATTGGTTACTTTTGAAATTTTTTCTAACATGGTACTTAGATCCTATTTAAGATTAATGGTTTGACTAATATTTTGTTAAAGTATGAATTAAAATGTTGGATAAAAATAAACCTCAATGGGATAAGTATAAATTTTTAAACTATTAGGTGTAAATGTAATTTATCCAAGAGTTTTATATTTTATTTAAGGCATTATTTAGGTTGTTTATCCTTTATAAATAATCAAGATCTTTCCAAACAACCCCATATGGATGCTCACAAACTCCCTTTTAAGCTCTAAAATTTGTACTAGACTAAAAGTCTAAATCCAATCACAAATACAATGACCAACTTGAGGTCAACCTTAAATGAACCCATGTTGTTTTACCCCATATTCCAAATGGACCATGGGTTAAATCTACTTTAATAGCATTTATAATAGTGTAGAACCTCATCCTAAAAAACTAGTCAAGAACAGTATTATTTGGATTCCTTAGTTATATATATATATATATATATATATATATATATATATATATATATATATATGTGTGTGTGTGTGTGTGTGTAAGATCTTCCATGAATATAATCGATGTAAGATTAAATACATATCTATATGGATCCTCGTAAAATTAAATAAACCTAATATAATCAATAGAAACTCATCCTAAAGCAAGCTGACGCAAAGAAGGCTGCACCAAGTCCAAGTCAGAACTCTGGTGGTTCAGCCCCCTTCAATAACCAGGTAGCTCACCCGTGCCCAAGTCAAAACGGGGGTTGTATCTAGTCAATTTTTATCATATTGTAAATCATTCTTTCATGGTCAACAAAACCATGTGCAAACTACGTTTTGAAGAATGCGTACCTTTGTCATTTACCAAAAAACAGAATGCGTACCTTTGTAATTGATATGCAAGAGAGAGGGGAAAGACTTTATCCTGGTCACCCCATAGAATAAGAGTTTCCTGTGGAAAGAACAAAATATTCCCGTCGTAGTGCTAAGCTTGAACATGTTCCAAAGTAGCTAGGCAAGATTTGTTGCAACATTTGAAGCCTATACAATTTTATCGCTGCATTTTGTCTTTAAATTATTTTATTAAATTCTAGCATGCAACAAAATTTTCAATGGACTAAAGAAACTGCGGTAGCAAAGAATCACCTGTTTAAGAACTGGAAGGGGCTCCATATCAACCCCCTTCTGAAGCAGTTCTTTCAGCAGCTCTACCCTCTCCTTTCTCCGATCTTTGTACATCACCTGGGTTTAGTTTAACATACTCCCAATGCGTTAGTACTGTAAAAAGAATAAGCAACCGTTTCTGGTGTAAAACACTTGAGGATTATGATTCAAATCGGCACCATATCTTCGCCATCAGTCCCTAAGTTGTGTGTGTGTGTGAGAGAGAGAGAGAGAGGGGATGGATTGTACTGTTTGTACACACACACACACACACACATACATACATACATACATACATACATACATACATACATACATACATACATACACGTCTCTCTCTATATGTGTGTGTGTATATATATATATATATGCATATGTGTATGGATACATATATATATATATATATATACAAATACACACATACGTATCCATACATGTGTGTGCGTGCGTGCATGTATGTATGTGTATATATATATATATATATATATATATATATATATATATATATATATATATATATATATATGTTAGATCATCCAATAATAAATCCACGCATCATGGAAAGATTACATTTTTACTCAAATTTAATTAAAAAATTTAAATAAAAATTTATTATTTATTATCATTGACCAATTGATAACTTTTACTATTTTAAATAAAAAATTTATTTTTTAAATAATATAAATTTATTATTAAATAATTTAAAATAATATATTTCTTGCACCACAGTCACTTACACAACTTGATGCCTAGAAATGGAACAAAAGCATGGCCCGAGCACTACGTGTTTATTTGGACACGATGGTGCATAATTTTCTTTATCAAATCATCTACTATTATCTAGCTTAGAGGTAGTAAAACTTTATCTGATCTATTTTTGATCCATCTTAACTAGATTTAAATTTAGATTAAACGGATTCGAATCATAAATAGATTAATCTATTTAACTTATTTAATAATTAGATCGAATTCAAATTTTATATAGCTAATCTATTTAATAAATAAATTAAAATAGATCAGATCAGATCGAGTTGTAATCCATGAACTCGTAGTACTATAGCTTAAAGCATTAAATAATTTAAATTGATCGCTACCATTGATGCTTCACCCTTCGGACCCATCTCAAATATAAAAAACTCTTTACTCTCTTTTCTTTTTCGATATGACTTATAGATTTAGAGTTTTTGGATCTCCTCCTTCGATCATCCATTTTTTCAATGGCTGATGCTTCTAGCTTCCTTATCATTTCTCAACGGCAATCGGAGATCCTCCACTTCTTCTTCGGTGGTCGATGATTTTAGCTTTATTACAGTCAATTTTTAATCGCTTGTCGTCGGTGAAGAGCATCTGCAAGACAAAATCTTCACAGATCGGAGTTGTGTCTGGTGGAGACCCTTCGATGTTTAAGTCAGAGAGGAGGTTGGTGAACAGTAGATAAGAATATTTAGAGTGATAGAATCTTTGCCCAGAATTGTCTTATCCGTACTGTTCGTTTACCTCTTTTTTATATATGATTCTGATATAACCATCAAATACGTGATCCCACTTTTTATGGTGCTAAATTATCGGACTATAATCGTGGAGTTAATGGGCCATTTGTTCTCATTAATGATCGTGACATGTAGTCGATAACCATTAATAACGGTTAGGATGTGTTGAGCAAATAGGCCGACTATATGTCGGTAATACTGATAAGTCGGTAGTAGATCCGAATGAGCATCGGCTGGTAACTCTGATATGTCGATGGTCTTCGGTTGAGAGTTAACCAAATTGTTAGTTGATGGTTGATAGTAGCCGACTGTAAGTCGATTCACCAATCGTGAGTCGGCGTAATGTATTCATGCGGCCGATATAGAGTCGAAGTTGGGGGTCGGTTGACTTGTCCCAATATTTGCCATCACTCCCAAGTCCAAGATGATCCGACGTGTACATTATCACTTGATCTATCACGTTGGATGAAGGGAGTCGTCACGTGTTGCCTCGAGCTCTGACTTAACTGCTAGTCTTTTTGGAGTATGAGAGTTCCTCGGCTGTTTTGTTATTTCGATAGCTGCAGAATCATTATTGGACTGTCATTTTGACATGACAATTCGGTATCGGACGTCGTTTCAGAAAAATAATTCGATATCGAACAATATGATTCTGACTAGTAGATCTTGATCATGTGTTCGAACATAATTGGGTCGGAGCTATTCAAGCGGATGACGGTAAGATGGTACGATCATGAGCAGGTGCGTCGAACCATCCGATCAATAATTGGTCCGGATGTTACCACATGTCGTCATCTGATGAGATTCTGATTCGATCGCTTTTATCTAGACCATTGATGGATCCTATATATAGGATCGCTTTCAGCCAAACTTTTACATTGCATTTTGTCACCATTCTCTGCTGCAGAAGCTCTGTCGGAAGATCACCCCAGTACCAGAGAGCTCCAGGATTTCTTCTCCACTTCCTTTTTTAGCTTTCAAGTCAAGTTTTTTTTCATCTTTTCTTGAGTTCGTCTCCCCTTTTCGTTTTTGGGTCATCTTTAGTTTTCCACCTTTTATGGCTAGGGCTTCTTCCTCTTGAGATAGTCAGTCGAGAAATCCGACCGACGAATCTCCTTCGGGTTCGGAAGTGGAAGCTTCTTCCCTATCCGGACCTAATGTTGAGCGGCTTCGAAAGCAGTATCGTATCTTGGAGCAGTATTAATTGTTCGCTCCTGACTTCGATGGTCAGATGAACCTCCTCCTTCAGATCAGGTTGCCTTCCACATTGAAGACCTTCGAGCCGGTCTTCGATTTTCGATTCCAGAGCTCATCTAGAATTTGCTTGACTACTACGGTCTTTGCCCTGCTCAGCTGGCACCGAATTTAGTCCGGCTGATAATTAGTTTTGCTTTGTTGTGTCGGTTAATACCGACCGAACCTCATCCTTCTCTTTTTCGCACCTTCTTTGTTCTTCGTCCCCATCCTAAGCCAAGGGTTAGTGGTTCTTCAACCCAAGAAAAGGTCTTTCCTTCATCATCGATCTTCCATCGTCCATTCATGGATCGAAGAATCAATTCTTTTTTGCTTCTTCTTCTCTTCTCTGGGGCTTTCCTTCACACTGGGATGATCCAAGGACCGACCCCAACAAGAATAATCGGATGGAGGTCGACGATCGGGAGGATTTTCACTGACTGAAGGATATGGCAGTACCGCTGCAGAGAGAGCTGATGACCGAACAAGCTCTCTACGATATCGATCTTAGTTCGGTCACTTCCTTAGGTATAACAAAGTTGATCACTTTCATCATTTTTTTTGTTTCTGAACTGTATTGATTTTTTTGTTCTGATTGCAGCTATGCAATCGAGGACACGAATATCGACCATCGATATTCGTCAGTATGCTACCAAGAAGGTAGCATTTGAAGCTAGACCCTCTCGACCGTCGAAGATGGGTCGGGCAGCTCCTCCATCTATGTTGATAAGAGAATCCAACATACCGTCGGCGTTAGTTCCTGAGCCGATTTTGACGTTGTCGGCTCCGATAACGCTCTCTGAAGTACCGTCCATTGAAGCTGGGGCGACAGAAGAAGATGAAGCTGCAGCGATACCATCAGCAGCTCCACCAGCTAAAATTCGAACCATGGCGAAAGTCACGGTCGAGCAATCAACAGCTGCACCGATTGTTCCCCCAATAGAACCATCTCGGGGGCAGTCGAGCTCCGATTTCTCCATATTCTCAAGTGCGGGGCTGCCGACAAGAGACCGGAGGAAGGCGCCGACAACTTCGGCAGATGATGGATCATCGGCAAGCCACTCGATTCTGTTCGACATCTGAGTTTATGAGCATGAGTCAGTCTTGGCCAATCCTGGCCAAACGGCTCATCCAAGTCGCTCTTCTCCCGACTAATCGGGAGAACAGAAATAACCGAACTGTATTCGAAATGTTCGCTTCTTTCTATCCGATGATACTCATATATATATATATATATATATATATATATATATATATATATATATATATATAATCTAATCTGACTTGGTTCGTCTTTTGTTTTCAGCGGGCATATGACATGCATAACTTATATATATATATATAATCTGATCTGACTTGGTTCGTCTTTTGTTTTTCGCGGGCATATGACATGCATAACTTGGAGGTCGGCTATCGAAAGATTACTGACTTCCATCGGTCATGGATGGATAGAGTGGCGGCCACCAATGCTGAGAAGACGGCTGCCCTCGAGCAACTCCAGGCAGCGTCCGAGCAAGAGGCGAAGCTTCAGAAAGAAGTCTCCCATCTGACCGCTGATCTCCAATCTTCTGGAGACGAACTTTAGTCGGCTTCTCAGAACATCCTGTCTCTTGAGTCACGAATCAAGAGCAAGAAGCATTCGATCCACCGACTTCGATGAGAACAGAATGACTGTATTGAAGAACTCGAAGCTAAATGTGGAAGACATCGGGCCATCCTAGAAAGGTTGGCACCGATCGATGATGAGTCAGCTTCCGCCAGAGCTAATGCAGAGTTCGCGAGAGCGAAAGTAGAGTCGGCAAGGGAGGCTTTGAACCATGCCATTAAGAACTTCAAAAACTCTGAAGAGTTCAAAAAAGAAATCCTCGAAGGTGGGTTCGTTTCTTTTCATATCGGATATGAAGACGGTCGAGATGCGATCGGAAAGCTGTATCTGGATTTGAACTTGAGCAGCATCATCCCTTCTATTCCGAAAGATGGAGCTATCGAAGATAAAGCTGCACCGATTGAAGAAGCTACATCGACTGCACCAGCAGACATTCCAATTGCCAATGCTATGCCAAAGCAAGGAGATCAGGCGACGACTGGTGATCGATGTAATGTTTTGTCTTTTTTTTGTAATAAAAAATTTTTTATATTCGAACTTTGGTCCAATTTTGTAATCTTCTTTTCAATGAATGAATGAAAGAAAATTTTTCTAAATACCAACTCTCTTTTCTGTGTTTGCAATGTTGTAGCATTACCATTTAACTATCGAAATTGATCGGTAAGCCGAACGTACTTGTAGAATTTTTTCATTAGTCGAATGTTAATAGACATTACCTTTTAGGTATTAAGATAAACGGTAATAAGCTAAATACCCTTCAACCGACCGTAGTCGGGTTAGTATGTCTAATTATTTGATGATCGATGACAAGCCGAATATCCTTCCACTAACTGTAGTCAGATCGGAATAATTTCAATTCGATCTGGATCGTATTGGCATAGTATTCTGCTTAGTTAGAACTAAGTCAGCATAATAGTTGTTCGACTAGAATCAATTTTTACAGTGAAAAATCGAGATATAGTCGATACCGAGATACAGTCGGTATTTTGACTTTTATAGTAAAAGCCGAAATATAGTTGATATGTCGATTTTTACAGTGAAAAATCAAAATACAGTCGATATGTCAGTTTTTACAGTGAAAAATCAAAATATAGTCGATAGAAATTGACCATCCATTTATCGGTCTAAACTTACTTTGTAGTTGGCTGATGCTTTTGTGATTCTGAAATTCAATATTTCATTCTGAATATTGTATATATGAACAGCTTTATTGATAATACATCTCCATGTTTGAGGAATAGCTGCTCTCTCAAGGGTTTTCAACCGATATGCGTCCGGTCTAAGTATTTCGATTATTCTGTAAGGCCCTTCCCAATTCGAAGATAACTTTTTCTGATTCAAAGATCTTGAAACTTTAATTTTTCTTAGGATCAGATCTCCTAGACGGAAGATCTTCGGCTTAACTTTTGTATTATAATACCGGACTACTCTTTGTTGATATGCTGCCATCCGAAGTTGAGCTTGTTGTCGGGCTTCTAGAAGTAGATCTAGATCAACTCTCTGACATTCTGAATTACTCGGCTCACTGTATTGTTCTATCCTTGCTGATGATAATCCGATCTCAAGTAGGATCATCGCTTCTGTTCCATAAGCCAAATTAAATGATGATTCTTCCATTGGCATAAAAGGAGTCATTCGGTATGCCCATAAGATCGAATATAATTCTTCCACCCAAAGATCTTTAACTTCATTCAGTCTGATCTTGAGTCCATGCAGAATTATTCGGTTTATTAGTTTCAACTCTCCATTGGATTGTGGATGGTCGATTGATGTGAGTTTGTGCGTAATATAAAATTTCGCACAGAACTCTTTGAAGTTCTGATTGTCGAATTGCCAATCATTGTCCGTGATGATGATGTGTGGTAAACTGAACTGCATATGATTTCTGAATGAAATCTTCTATCTTATTCTCAGAGATTTGTACCAGAGGTTCAGCTTCCATTCATTTGGTGAAGTAATCGATGACGACCACTATGAACTTCTTCTGATCAGATGTCGGAGGGAAAGGACCTAGTATGTCAACTTTTCACTGTGCGAAGAGCTATGGTGCAACAATTGAAGTCAACTGACTAATCGATTGATATTATATATTTGCATATTTCTGACATAGTTCACACCTTCGGACAAGCTCAGCTGCATCTTTCTTCATGGTGGGCTAATAATATCTTTGTCGAAGGATTTTGTAAGCTAGAGATTTTTTCCATAATTGATTTTCATAAATCTCTTCGTGAACTTCTCTAAGTGTATAGTCGGCATCTGTCGGTCCCAAACACTTCAGTAAGGGAAGAGAAAATGACCTCTTATATAATTGACCATTCATCAAAATGTATTGTGAGGCCGTTCATCTGAGTCGTTTGACTTCTGAGAGATCTGTAGAAAGAGTTCTATCAGTCAAGTACTGGACAATCGGATCCATCCAATTTGATTCATCAGTGATTTGTAGCACTTTCTTGACTTTATCAATATTCGGCTGTTCAAAATATTCGACGAATATCCAATCCAGCGAATTAAAAGAAGTGGTTGCAAGTCGCGAAGTACATCAGCTCGAGCATTTTTTATCCTTAGAATGTGAAAGATTTCAAAATATTTTAAAGTTGACACAAGATCTTTCATCTTCTGAAAATACTTCATCATAATGGGATCTTGAATTTCAAACTCGTCCTTAACCTGTCCAGCAATCAGTTGTGAGTCGATGAAGACCTTCAGACTATCGATATTAAGCTCCTTGATAATTTTTAAGCCGGCTAAGAGTGCTTCATATTCGGCTTGATTATTCAAAATTTTAAAGTTGAATCGAAGGGCATATTCAGCAATAACCCCTTCGAAATTGATGAGGATGAGTCCGACTCCGCTACACTGTGCATTAGATGCTCCATCAATATGTAGCACCTATGCCGACGTTAAGTCGAATTTGGAAGTCACAGCCTACTTTATTTTGTTGTTAGCTTCATCCTCAAGATTATTATCAGGTTTGTACACTCGACGATAAAGTCGGCCAAAACTTGCGCCTTCATTGATGGATATGGATAATATTGTAAATCAAATTCATCAAGCTTTATTGCCCACTCTATCATTCGATCCGACGTATCAAGTCGGTGCAAAATTATCTTCAACGGTGGATCTATCAAGACAACAATAGAATGTGCTTGAAAGTATGGACGGAGTCGCTGTGATGATATGATCAGAGCGTAGATCATCTTCTCCGCTCTTGAATATCTCACTTCAGCATTGTGAAGCACCTTACTAATGTAGTAGATTGATCGTTGAATTTGATTTTTATGCTCTTGGACAAGCACCGAACTAACTGCTTTCATTGATGTCGCCAAGTAGAGATACAAAATTTCTCCGACTTTTGATTTTGTAAGCAGCGGTGGAGATGCCAAATATCATTTTAGATCTTCGAAGGATTGTCGACACTCGTCTGACCATATGAAATCATTTAATTGCCTCAAGGTCTTGAAGAAAGATAAGCATTTTTCTGTCGATCTTGAAATAAACCGACTAAGTGCGGCGATCCTTCCATTGAGCTGCTGTATCTCTTTCTTAGAACTAGAATGCTTCATGCTGATGATAGTCTTTATTTTTTCAGGATTGACCTCGATTCCTCGTTGTGATACGAAAAATTCAAAAAAAATTTCAAAAGTTACTCCGAACGCACACAACTTCATCTCATGTTGTCGAAGTGTGCTGAAGGCTTCTTCTAGGTCTCGAATATGATCAGTAGTTTGAGAGCTTTTCACTAGCACATCATCTACATAAACTTTCATATTTCGTCCGATCTGTGCCTTGAAGATCTTATTGGCTAGTCGTTGTTAAGTGACTCCAACATTTTTTAAATTGAAAGGCATTACTTTATAATAATAAATGCTTTTGTCGGTTACGAAGGCTGTGTGCTCCTTATCTTCGGATGCTATCCGAATCTGATTATAGTTTGCAAAGGCATCCATGAAACTTAAGAGTCGGTGCTCCGAAATCGTATCAACTAGTTGATCGATTTTTGGTAAAGAAAAATTATCCTTCAGACAAATTTCATTTAGATTTGTGTAATCGATGCAGATCTCCATTTCTTATTGGCCTTTTTCACCATCACTACATTGGCGAGCTAATCGGGATAAGTAACTTCTCTGATGAAGCCAGCTGCGAGGAGCTTATCGACCTTTTCGTCGATGACCTTCTACCTTTCAGGAGCAAATGGCTTTTTCTTTTATCTCATCAGCTTAACCTTTAGGTCAATATTTAACCGATGGATTATTACTTCTGGAGGAATACCTGGCATATCAGTAGCTGACCAAGCAAAAATATCAGCATTTATCCTAAGTAGATTTATTAGTTACTATCGCTTCGGATCAGATAATTGCGATTTAATTTGGATCGTCTTCTCAGAATCTTCTTTTTTAACAGAATGGAACTAATTGTTCGACCGATTCACCCCTCTCTTCATTTTCTCTTTGATCCAATTTATCGACGGACAAAGAGTCTTCAGGTTGATTATTTTGTGTGGAAATTAGGAAGCAGCGTCAGACAAGTTATTGATCTCCACGCATCTCTCCGACTCTATTGCTTGTCAGAAATCGGACTAGTAGATGATAAGTCGAGACTATTGCTTTCAGAGCATTCAGACCAGATCATCCAAGTATGACATTATAAATCGAAAAAACTCAGATAACCGTGAATGTCACGAAAACAGTACTCTGTTGTGGTTCAATTTCTGCGGTTAATGAGAGAGTGATTTTTTCTTCCACAGTAACTGCGTCTCCTGTGAAACTAACCAATGGCGTCGAAACTCTTTTAAATCGATCAATCAGTAGTCACATTCGAGAGAAAGTTGAGTAAAACAAAACATCCATCGAGCTTTCATTATCCATTAAGATTCTATTTACATCATAATTAGCTATCGTTGCATAAACAACGACAGCATCATCATGGAGAGTTTGTATTCTCCAAACATTATCTTTTCAAAAGATAATTACATTATCGAGTCATCATTTCTTCGCCAACTCTTCTTCGAAAGTTATCCTCCAGTTCTTCTGTCACCCAAAGATCATGTTGATTACTCCCGCCATTGGTCGATTGTTGAGTGTCTCTTCAGCTTGCGACTGAGGTTGTTGATCGGTGGGAGATTGAGTCGGACGATCATACTGAAATTTTTTAAGATAATCTCATCGAATCAGGACTTCTATCTCATCCTTGAGCTAGATACACAGTTCGATATTGTGACCATGATCACAATAGAACCAACAGTACTTCTTTCTGTCTCGGCTCCTCGATGGTGCTTTCATTAGTAAGGGGTGTCGTAAGTACTCTTCTCCTTCGATCTCTATCAAGATCTGCGCACGAAGAGTAGAAAGAGGAGTGTAGGAGTCATACCTGCCATAGTTGTTCGACTTCGGACTCCATCGTCGAGGTGAAGCTCTTTAATTGATAGTCGGCCTACTTGATTCAACCAGAGCTTTACTTTTTTTTGTTTCTTTTTCTGACATTTTTCGTCCGTTTGACGTCGGTCAGAAGCAGCTCCATCCGTGCGAATATACTTGTACGCACGCTCTAGAAGTTTAGTATAGGTTCGGAGGAGAGTTTTGTCTAGAGAATAAGTAAATCTAGATCCCCTCAGACCTCTCTTCATGACTGATATAGTCATATCTTCATTGAGATCTCTGACCTCAAGTGTGGCCATATTAAAGCGAGCTACAAAGTCCCTCAATGTCTCTGTCTCACCTTGTTTGATTGAGAAGAGACTGTTGGATGTTCGTGGCGGTCTTCGGCTACTATTGAAATAGACCACAAAAAAATGCTCGAGCTGCTCGAAAGAATTAATGCTCTTCGACTGGAGCTCGAAATACCAGACTCGAGCAGCCTTCCGAAGAGTTGTCGAAAAACCAATGCATAAGAGGACGTCAGTTACCTCCTGGATTGTCATGAGAGCCTTATAGCTCTCTAGATCGTCGATCGGATCGATAGAGCCATTATATCACTCCATCTGCCGCATCTTGAATTGAGAGAGAATCGATTCATCTAAGATGCATCGAGAGAGAGGCTAGACAGTGTGGAAGTCGTAGTCATTGGAAGACTTTCGACCTTTTATCTGAATTCGAGCGAACTGACGATCGATTTTTCTAAACTTGCGTTCATAGTCATCAAGCCGTCGTTGAAAAACTCTGGAGGTAGAACCCCCTGAAGAGCTTGAAGAAGAAGCAGAAGGTGTCCGCGATCGTTTTTTCTTCTTGATACTGTGTCCACAAGAAGGTGAGGTAGAATGCCGCGAATGATGAGCGGCACAGTGAGAGTGTCGAGAATGCAGTTGTCCATCTCGATGAGAATATTGAGACGGTCGCTTCGAAGATGAGGATGAGCACCGTAGAAGACAGCGGCTGTGCCTGGATAGCACTGACTGAGCCACCGGTTGTTCCACTGACGACTGCTGCTGCTGAGTATGCTGCTGCTGGAGGTTTTGAACCACCTTCGTCAAAATCTTCATTTGCTGCATAAGTGCAGCAATCTGTGCGTCCGTGATGACCATAGGATACGAGGAATTGGACTTTCGCACCGGAGGTGGGGGAGAAATATTTTTCCGACAGAAAGACTGCCTCGTCGATCCAGTCGAATGTTGTACTCTGATTCTTGACATGGTTGACTGTAATCTATCCTTTTCCTGGTGCGCTAATCTGTTGTGGCCAATCTCCTGTCGTCTGTCGTCGGTGAAGAGTACCTGTAAGACAAAATCCTCACAGATCAGAGTTGTGTCCGATGGAGATCCTCCGATGCTTAAGTCAGAGTGAACAGCAAATAAGAATGTTTAGAGTGGCAGAGTCTTAACCCAAAACTGCCTTATCCATGCTATTCATTTACCTCCATTTTATAGATGATTCTGATGTAACCGTCAAATACGTAGTCCCGTCTTTTATGGTGCTAAATTATTGAGCCATAATCGTAGAGTTAATAGACTGTTTATTCTCATTAATGACCGTGATACGTAGTAGATAATCATTCATAACGGTTAGGATATATTGAGTAGATAGGCCGACTATATGTTGATATTACTGATAAGTCGGTAATAGATCCGAATGAGCATCAGCTGGTATCTCTGATATACCGATGGTCTTCGATCAAGAGTATACCAAATCGTTAGTTGATGGTTATAATAGTCGACTATAAATCGGCTCATCGATCGTAAGTCGACGTAATATGTTCATACGACCGATGTAGAATCAGAGTTGAAAGTCGATTGACTTGTCCCAACAAACTTCATTCTCATCAATGGTTGGACAAACTGTGAAGCCAACTCTCCTTCAATTTTTTTTTTAAATTTTTTTTAATCTTTTCTTCATTATTGATTTTTGAGAGAAGATAGTTATATTTGTCGGCATCGAGGGAATCTGAATCTACGTCCTTTTCCATTTTTTTTCCTCTCTAACGGCCATCGTTGAAGGGACATGTGCCATTTGGATTTTTAGCTGTTTGAGATCTAAATTTTTTTTCCTTTCCCCTCTTTCAGATAAGATTGGATAAATAAATTATTTATTTAATAAATAAATTAAATTGATTGAATTTGATTGATTAAATAGTTAATTTATTTAGTAAATAAATTAAATAAATCGAATCGGATGATTTATTTATTAACCATCCGATCTGATTCGATTGTCATCGAACTCTATTTATTTACGAGGCTCGTGACAAAGCTTGGGACAGCGCACAAGTCGAAGATTCCCCAAAGCTTGTCACAGCACACAACTCGAAGACCCCCCTCATCTGCCCACAATATCCGCGTTGGATTACCTTGGTTTGGTAAACAGATATGCTCAGGCTTTTCGTGTTGTATGGAAATCAAAGGCGATAAATGCGTGCGGGGAAGGGTTACGTGATTGGCTGTACTTCGAGAACAAGACCACGTGCTTGAACTGATCCACTGAAAACTGCATTAAATCCTCGTGCAGCCTTGAACATGAAATGACTAATTGACAGGCCCCATACAATTATGCCATCTATTAAGGATAGGAAGATAGACAGAGAAAGATAGAAAAAACGGAGAGAGGTGGAATATGGGACGGGGTAAAGAAGCCTGTTCTAGGCAGAACTCTGATGTGAAATACTAAAATTAAAATCTTGCCGGTGAAAAGCATGTGATTGAGCAAGCTTGACATATAGATTGTTTTGGTTACATATAATGTATAATCTATTGTATTGTGTGCACGTATCAAGTAGATCGTCAAAGATCACACATTTCATCCCACAAAATATTATTCACTTCGATTAGATTCGAACAGAGAGCTATGTCCTGTGATCCCCACTGGAGATTGTCCCTGGAGCTCCTGATCGGGCCCCACCAGAAGTTGTACCCTCCAACCCAGCGTCACGCAGACGGCCTCACGATTTTATCCTTCATCTTATAGGCAAAAAGCACTTCGTGAGGAAAGGTATGCTCGTATCCCTCTTAAGCATATGCACACACCAGAGTTGCCCGATGTGGGACTATTAAAAGAGGTTCCCCCACAGCCTGCCCACAACATGCCCCCCACTCTGGAGGGTGCATGTGCGAACAGGAGGCGGGTGCCCCCTACCTGGCACGCCACTCTTGTTGCGGTCAATCCCCTCGTCGCCTGATCGTCAGGAACGAGCACCTGCAAAAGAAAGTCCACGCTGACCGGAGATGCCTCCGGCGGGGACCCTCCGACGATCAAGTCAGAGGAGACTAGGCAACAGTAGAGAGGAATCAGGGGACTCAGCGGTGGAGAGAGCGAGAGAGAGAAAGGCCTCCCCCCCTCAAGCTGCTGCCTTACCTTGTTTTATAGTAGGAGGTGGTATGGTCCCGCCGTCAGTGATGTAGACAATTGAAGAGTTGTCAAATCACCGGGGGTTGTCATGTCGTTGATGAGCTGACAGGTCCTAAAAATTAATTCGCATCCTGGACAGTACGGCGCCCCAGGTTCCTGGCAACGCCCCCTGACGGTTGCACGGCATGTCCTTGACAGGACTGCAGCCCATGCCGCTCGTTCGACGCCTAGAAGGGCCAGTAAAGGTCGGACGTCGGTTATCCAAACCGACAGAGAGTCGGTGGTGCCCCACCCGACAGGGAGTCAGTGATGATCGGAGGCAGTGTTGGCCTGTTAGGCTGACACGCTCCGACCGGACGTGATCGATGGCTACCGTTGGTGTTGCCCGTCGTCAGACGGGCAAGGTCGGTCGGTCCATCCTCGAGGATGGGTCAGTATCGTGATCCGTCGGTGAGTCGGCATCAGGATCGGTCGGTATATCCCAACAGTTGCCCCCCCACTCCTGAGCCTGATGTCGCGTCAGCCAGCGTTTCATCAGCGTCGGCAGGTGGGGCGTCGGGCGAAAGGAGTGGATCTTTATTGCGTCATGCCCTGATTCTGCTGATCTCACCGACGGACGATCCGGACAAGTTGGTGTCAGACGACTTGATGTTCGATGATTCGATGTCAGACGATCCGTTGTCAGACGATCCGGATCGGATGATTTGGTGTCGGACGATCCGGTGTCAGACAATTCGATGTCGGACGATCCGGTGTTAGACGATTCGATGTCAGACGATCTGGCATCAGACGATTCCTGGAGAAATGCGAACCGCCGTCTGGCGCTCCCTTGGGAGCGCGAACCGTCGTCAGGCATCCCCTCGGGAATGCGGATTATCGTCAGCGGATTAATTCTGAGACGCGGTTTTGTCGCCATGTGTCGGGAGGTCGTTGGGCCGGAGTCATTCAAGTAAATGAAGGCGACGTGACCCGATCTGGAATGGGTGCGTCGAACCGTCGGACCGGAGGAGAGCCCGGATGCTGCCACGTGTCGACCATCCGAGAGGTCCTCGTTGGTGCGCCCTCATCCCGACCGTCGAGGAGCCCTATATATATGAGGTCACTGGTTTCCAGAACCCCACTCTCACAGTTTTGCTGCGGAGACTCTGCCTAAGGGATCCCCCCTGTCTTAAGTAGCTGCTTCTGCTTTCATTCCTTGGAAGGTTCGTCCGAGACTTCTGTTTTCTTTCGCCTTCTTCTTACTTCTTTTGGAATCCTTTCTCCTTCTTCTTCTTTGTCTTTTCCTTCTTCCCGGTTCTGGCATCATGGCCAGGACTTCTCCTCGGGGAGCTCAGTCGGAGAATCCAACTGATGATCTTCGGTCGACCCCGGAAGTGGAGGTCTCTTCGCTTTCGGGGTCGAATGTCGATCGGCTTTGGGATCAGTATTGTATCCCGGAGCAGTTCCGACTTTTCGCCCCTGGGGCCGAGGGATGGGTCAACAACTCGCCCGCGGGCCAGGTGGCTCTATATGTTGAGGACCTTCGGGCTGGTCTTCGCCTCCCGATTCCGGAGTTTGTTCGGAATCTCCTAGATTATTACGGACTTTGTCCGGCGCAACTGGCGCCGAACTCAGTTCGATTAATAATCAGCTTTGTCCTATTGTGTTAGCTTTTGCCGACCAACCCTCGAATCTCTCTCTTCCAGACGTTCTTCGTCCTCCGACCCCATCCTAAAGCCCGAGGGTGGTGGCTCTTCAATCTTCGGAAGAGCCTTTCTTTCATCACTGATCTTCCATCGTCCATTCATAGGTGAAAGAATCAGTTCTTCTTTGTTTCCTCTTCTTCTCTTTGGGATTTTCCTTCCTGCTGGGGCGAGCCTCGGACTGAGGCGAACGAGAACAGCCAGGTGGAGGCGGACGACCGGGAGGATTTCTACCGACTCAAAGATATGTCGGTATCGAAGCAGAGGGAGCTTGTTACCGAACAAGTCCTCTATGACGCTGGCCTGAGCTTGATCCTCCGTCTAAGTACTGTCCGATCCATCGGTTGTCTTTTCGCTTTGCGTTTGTCCCCGAATATGTACTGATTCTCTTATTGAAATTGCAGGTACGCCACCGAGGATGAGGCCGACCGACATCGAGATCAGATAATATGCGGTAAAAAAGAGACCGACGTCTAGGATCGGACCCTCACGATCGTCGAAGAGGCCCTTTACAGTAGGGCCTACCGCAGCCTGCCCACAACGCATTGAATTACAAATCATTTAATACACGGGACGTGTGAGGTCCGCACGACCACCAGATCACGTCTATATCCATTTGGGATACGGAATTGTGGACGGTCGCCTACTTGCATATAACTATGCCGCATTTTTTTTTTTTGGTAGCCATATCACTATATCACTATGCCGTATTTAAAAGCATAATTGGGTGCATGCGTGAAGGACCCACGAAAGATCTAACCCGATCCGAGGACCATGATCGGAGAACGGACATCCGATAACTCTATCGCTACGATTTTAGAAAAAGCAAAAGCATCCGTCAACACTGACCGAAGAAAACCGGATGAGGTGAGTGGGTGGTTCACGCCTATCATGAGGTAAGGCGCCCAAGTCTTTTCTCATGATTATTTTTCTTTTTATGGTAAGAGAGACAAAGTCCCCTCTCATGGTTGCTTGTGACCAGTAACATGAGTCACGTCTCACGTGGCTTTTGTCCAGTGGACACCATGGCGGCCACGCTCCCAAGCCTCCACCTATTTTGACGAGAAATTATCGGTTAGAATTGTGGACTTTGGATCATAAAACGTTTCACATCATTACGTTTCAAAATTTCCAAACTTTACCTCTGATTGAAAGTATGAATAAAAATAAAATATATAATTAATTATGATTAATTATTTTAAATCTAATTTTTTTTTAAAATTTTTATTTTATCGAATGATATAATAATATTTTATTAAATAACCTAAAATGCAAGTGATAGAATCGTCCTAACCAACAATTTATCCATTTTGACAAACCACGTAGACTGCAACAATTAAACTGCGAATCTCGACACCAAGCGAACAGCGATATTAAGCGTACTCGCATCAAACTACACAAACAAAGGGCTTCCCTTACGTGTCGAACAAATACTCGTCACCACAATTTTCGTGTTCGGCTAATGACTTTCGAAGCTGGATCAGAGGGCTGTGCACGCCTGGATTGCCACCACATTGCCCATCTTTGAAACGGAGGGCACACCCCTACACAGTGTTTGGCAGCTACCACGACGGCCCCAGCTTCCAAAAATGAGGGAGCCTTCCATTTCTGAGATGGGAGACGTGGCGGCGATCGATGCATGACAGCTGGTCTCTTGTCTTTTTTGAACCGGAGCTTCCGCATCACGCTTGATTCGAGATTCATGGAAAGAAAGAGCGGGGGAATGGGTACCTACCTCGATGAAATCGCGTAGCAAGAAGGCGGGGATCCATCGGGGCGGCCGGTACATTGATCGCCGGAGGAGGGTGACAAGATCTTCGGCGCGTTGGGGAAGCAGGATCTCGCTCACGTCCCTCCCCTCATTCCTTACCAGCTCCCGCCGCTTCTCGGCGGAACAGATCCCGGCGGTAAGGATCACCACGCGGTCCACCGCCTCCGCCGCCATCACTGCCATCCGGAACGCCACGAACCCGCCGTAGCTGATCCCTACCACCGCGTACTGCTCCACCCCGAGCCGCCGCATCCCCTCCACCACGCATCGCGCCTGGAACCCCACAGACCGATCCTCGCCATCCGATCGGGATCGGCCGAAAAAGACCAGATCGGGGATATAGAGGTCGAAAGAGCGGGAAAGTGGCCCGATCTGGCGCTCCCACTGCCACTTGGCGTTGCCACCGAAACCATGGACGAGGACGAGGGAGGGCCGGCCGGGGCGGTGGGCGGCGGGGATCCAGAAGTGAAGGGAGGCGGAGGTGGGGCCGACGGCGACGGTGCGGGGGACGAGACCGCGGCGGAGGAAGGCGAGGCAGAGGACGGCCTCCCGGACGGCGACGAGGCTGGGGAGGCGCCGCGGGGGGAGGGGGAGGAAGGAGAGGAGCGGGGCGGCAATGAGGCAGAAGAGGTTGTGGAGGCGGCGGAGGAGGCGGCGGGCGGTTTCCATCGTGGGAAACTTATTGTTAGGATTAGAGTTTTGGGGGAGGGATCGCAGGGAGTTGGAGTTGAGTGGAGGAGGGAGTGGGAATGGACAGATAAAAGTGAGGCGGGCGTGGGAGGCTGGGAGCTGCTGCGGTTTGCCAGTTTCCTGGAGCAGCATCTTATAACGCGTGGGATGTTATGATCCCTCGCGGAGTAACCTGGGATGGGAATTTCTGAGAACGTGCCTTTCATTTTGTGGTGCTGTTCCTTTTTATTCTGGTCCTCTGGATTACTTCCAAGTTGATGTCACAGGTATTAGAGTACAAATAGACGCGATATAAAGTGCTCAACCACTGTGTTGACGCAATCCGTTAGCATTAATCTCCGCATGCAGAAAAACATGCTCATCTAATCCTCACTTTTTCTCCAAAATAAAAATAAGAAAAAAAATATAAAAATTGAACATAACCAATCTGATGATAAATTATATCCTAAGCATGCATATCAATATCATCTCGTATTATGTCAATCAACTTATTTTTTTTCTGATTTAAAATCCTCAACCACTATCTTGACGCAACCACTCAGCATTAATCTCCACGCATAGAAAAGGTATACTCATCTAATCCTTACTTTTTCTCTGGAATAAGAATGATCAAAAGATATAAAGAAAAAATATAATTAATTTGATAATAAATTATATCTTACA
The DNA here is from genome assembly GCF_000442705.2 of Elaeis guineensis. Taxonomy (NCBI): domain Eukaryota; kingdom Viridiplantae; phylum Streptophyta; class Magnoliopsida; order Arecales; family Arecaceae; genus Elaeis; species Elaeis guineensis. Next base: position 13,531,431 of record NC_026005.2, on the reverse strand, counting down.
TCATGCATATCAATATCATCTTGCACTATGCCATGCATCTCATTTTTTTATTATAAGATGACGTTTGAGACATACACTGATGCGCATGATAAATAGGAGGCATGGAAAGCAATGTTTGTGAAATCTAAAATTATAAATTTTATTTTTTTAAACTATATAAGGTATTTAGTTAGACACTGTATATGAAAAATATATCATAAAATTTGTAACCAGAGATATGAAACTTTAATAATTTATTGTAACATATTACGTATAGTTTATACTATATAATATGTAATGATATGGCATTATCCAATATCATCGTGATGAACCGACGAACTTGTTATCAATGACATGGTAGTATAATATATAATATCTGATAATAATAAAGCAGATGGTACATAGTTATTTTAGTAGTATGATATTTTAAAATGGTATATTATATAGCATAGTTGTTTTAAATTTTATAATTGTAATGTTATCCATTCAATTTTGTGGTCCCTTCTAATATGGGGCCCATAATATGAAAATAATAAAAAAAGAAAGCGACCCGGTAACTCACAAATTAGTTTCGGCCCATTGGTTCTACAGCGATAAAGTCCTTGTGAAATTTTTTGTATATCATGGGCGATATAGAAAATCTAACATGAAACGCACTACTTTATGTGATTGATTCATGTGATTACTATATTCCAATACATATTTAATACTTATCGTTCTGATTTTTGATTTAAAAATTTTGAATGACGAAAATATTTTTATTATTTTTTAAAAATTATGATTTTTGATTTAAAAATTTTGAATGACGAAAATATTTTTATTATTTTTAAAAAATTATGATATTTTATGTCCATATTATGGCATCCTATGTGCAGGAAGTCATAATTTTGATACAGGATATCGTAATATGTCATAGAATATCATAATTTTTTTCAAAGAGCAGGAATATTTTCGTCATTCAAAATTTTCAAACCAAAAGCGGAACTGTAGATACTAAATACATATTGAAAAGTGATTGGATAAAAATATTTTTTTCATATTATGATGTCTTATATCATATTATGATATCCTGGACCATATTATGATATTCTAAATGCAGGAGTTATAATTTGACGCAATATGTCATAATATATCATAGGATATCATAATTTTTTGGACCATATTATGACATCCTACGTGTAGGAAATCATAATATACCATATGATATCATAATTTTTCAAAGAGCAGATATATTTTTGTCATATAAAATTTTTAAATGAAAAAGTAGAACTGTAGGTATTAAATGCACGTTGAAAAATGATGGCCACGTGGATCAATCACATAAAGTGATGCATTCTATATTAAATTTTTTACACTGTCCATGATGCACAAAAAATTTTTCTAAAGTCCTTTACAGCATGAAAGAAGAATAAAGAAAAATAAAGGCAGTGGTGTATACAGGGACGGAGAAGAGAGAAAGAATTCTTAAGAAATACTTTATCAGATGATTGGATGGTTTATTGTATCTTGATTTTAATAAAAAAAATAATATATTATTTTTAGCATCGAGGGCTATAAATTGAACGGTTTCGATCTTAAAAAAGTTCTCTATTAATTATTTTAAATATCTATATATATAATTGATGAGATCTATCCTCTATTCTATCTATTATTGAATTTTATTTTATTGCTGATGGTTATTTTTATTATAAAAATCAAAATTTTTTCTTAATGATATATTTATGTAACTTCTAATTGATATAGAGAATATCTGTAGTAATTTCATTATTTTAAATAGTAGAAGATTTATATCAAAATTATAAATTTTTTTTATGAGTTGCTTAATTATTTTTTACTTATTAATTATTTGATTAGATTTTAAAAATTATTATTATTTTATGATATATTATTTAATTATAAAAAATTTATAATTATTATTCATACTTATAATTTTTTTCAGCACTATCGGATCCAAAAATTATTTTTGCAAGATTTGTGACAATAAAAGCAATCTGTGGCTCCTCTTTTGATAGCAGCGTATTAGAGAAAGGTGATTGGAGCGAGTTTTATTACTTTAAGTGACAATGATATTTTAATAGCGACAAGTGGTATTACTATTTTTAACACCATGGTTCTAACGGCAAAGTTGGGGCGGCATGGAAAGGGTTGAATTATACTGCATGTACATTAAAAGCTTCATAAATTTATCTAGATGGTGATTTGATGATGTAGCAGGTAGCTTTTTGATTAGCTTGTCGATGAGGATAGGCTTTGTTCTCTCCTATAGTATTGTCGGAGATTATTGAAATTCTTGCGATCTTTTAAGGTTCCGCATAATTATAGGGATACGAACAATGATGCCGATTGGATAGTATTATATTATATAAATATATTTTTTGGACATCCTCAGCTGGTCTTTTTATTTAATTTTATAATATTTTATTATTCAACTCACATCGTTGCATTTTTTTTGGTTAATTTAAATTATCTATTTTTATCCAAAAAAATATATTATTATTGTAACATCCGATTCAATTGGATCCTGAATCAAGCCTATACAAAAAAAAAAAAAGAAACAAGAAGAAGACTCTCGATGGGAGTCTTCTTCTTCGATGATCCCGGACGGAGAAGAATTCTAGGACACTTAGAGCTCTAAGGCCTTCTATAAATAAGTCTTCCCTCTCTCTCAAGAACCTCCATCGGCGATCTTCAAGCTTGATTCCTCCTCTTTTTCCTTGGAAGCCGCGGCACCCTCTTCTTGTATTCGTCGAAAATCGAAGGTCAAAGAGGCCACCGGAGTTCAGGTAAGGATTCAATCTTTCTTCCTCTCCCTCTTTTCTTTCTTCCTATATTTTTAGACTGTTGGGTGGATGTCTGGCCAGGACACCACCTCCCAAGATCCTTTCGGTACCACACGATGCAGCAGGAAGAAAGAAGAAACAAAACAAAAGAAAAACAATCAAAATACGTGGATCAGCCACAAAAGGGCTCGCCTCCACGGGGCATGCAAACTTCACTATGAAAAAGAAATTTTACAAGAGGAGACCTCACCCTCAACCCTTGTACATCCAATTCTCTCTCATCTGAAGTTCCCCTCACAAAAGCGCTCTCTCTCTTGGAGACCCCCCTGAACCCTTGAAGAGCCTGGCGACCGCTGTCCAGGAGCCTCCTGCTCCTTCTCTCACAGCAGCCTCACACCTCTCTCTCTCCTCTGGTTCGTACGGCGGCGAGAAAACCCAACCACTCGCTTCTCTGTTTCGTCACAGGATTTTATAGACCTTAATCACGACTTAGATCGTGATTAGGACTCCTTAATCAACCCAAATCACGTCCCAGACCGTCCGATCAAGACCGGGAGCCACCCATGCCGTCGGATCGCGCTTCGATCCATGGAATAGTGCCGTGGACCGCGAGAAACACATGGGAAATGCCCACGCGGTCCACAGGCCCCGCCGTGGACCGCCCGGTCTACGGTGGATCGGGGCAAAGGGCCAACAGGCCGCTGGCCTGGGCTAGCCCGCGCGCCCGGCTGGGCTGCGCGCCCGCCTGGGCCGCGGGCCCCCACCACGCGGGCTTGGGTCGCACGTCCCACGTCGGCCTGGGTCGCGCATCCCGCGCGCCACCGCCTGCGGCCGCGCGGCCGCTGCCCGCCGTCGGTCGCCGACGGTCCTCCGCTGTCTCGATTCTCGTGCCAACTTCAAAAGCACATATCTCCTCCATCCGAGCTCCGTTTCAAGTGATCTTGGTCTCGTTGGACTCCATTTTTCGTCGCGAACCTCGCTGTGGGCTCAATATGGGCTGAATATCGAGGCATCAAATCCTAACAATCTTCACCTCGACTCGATATTCGGCCTCCTCCAAACTCCGAGAGCTTCTGGATCTCCTCGCCCCCATGCCCTGGAGCAATCGCCTGCTGATCATAGATGGGCAAACATGGGAGTCAAGCCGGGCTGCTCGATCCCATCTCCGTCGTATGCTGTGCTCCTCCTGACCTGAGACCTGCTCGAGACATCATCCTGCGGCAATAGGAATCTCACCTTGCGACGTCGCCTCTCATCCTCCCGAGTCTCCTGTCTCGTGCCCGATCCGCCTCCTGGAGCTCCACCTCGCTCTGGGCTCCACCTGGCTCCCGAAGCTCCACCTCGCACTAGGCTCCCTGCCAGGTAATAATGTCCTCTGCTCCCCTTCTTTCCCTCCAGCAGATGCCATGGTTCTTTATGAACCAACTTATTCTGATTAAATTGCTTCGAGGTTTGGTCTGACTGAAGACATAAAACTTAGCGCTTCTGGGAGGCAACCCAGCTTATTTAATTTCTAATGCTTTCTTTGTTTTCAGTTTGCTTAGGATAAATAAATTAGATAAACTCCATTGGGGACAATGTCGGTCAAGTTGGGGGGAGAGCTTGAACAAAATCAGGTGTTATCATTTTCTTTTCCTTCCACTATGAGTTATTTCTTACATTTAATATATTAAAAAAAAATAATTTGAAATAAATTAATCTAGAAAAGAAATAAGAGTAAGTTAGAAAGTATTTGCTAATAAATGTAGTGAGTCACGGAGAAGATTAGCTGGTTAGACTCTTGGTGGCCTAGGTCATTTAAAGACTATTAGCACTTCCAATTGCACATGCACACTAACAAGGTAAAGTAGGTGTTAATTGTAAGGCCAATTAAGGATTTGAGTATTATTTAAATTAGATAATTTTCTCTACATCCCAATTGAAGAAATTTGAATTTAAGGAAAGAGCTACCTGTCTGAAATAAAATGCAAAACACAGAGTAAATGTGGATTGCCCTAAGCCTAGTAATCGGGTCTCTTCACCTAAGTCAAGTGTTGAGATTCGCATCAAACGGTGGTGGGAAGGCCAGGATGCTCAGCAAAAAAAAAAAAATATAGTGTGAAAGCTACCTTAGTTCTTTGTTTAATCTCGGGTGTATAGAAAATTAATCAAACTAAGTTATGAAAAATGATATAATTGGCCTGTACAAGTTAATACTGAAATACTAAGTTAGTTATCACTCACACAAGTGCTATAAAACTTTAAGTGTACTCTAAGAAAGCTCCTAAGTAGACTGACTACCGATTCTAATTCGAAGCTCATTACTTAGTAATACTAGAAAACTTCTTGAATTTCGATCTTAAATTAATTTGCAAAGGAAGGATCTTTTTGGAATATGATCTTATTTTGGTACATTGCTAAGGGACTAGCAATGATTAAGTTGGGGGGTGTGATTTATGTCACAAATTGACATAAAAAGTATCAATTAATATCTAAATTATCTAACTTTATTAGAAAATTGATACTTGTTATTATATTTTGTAGAAGAAGAGGTCATCAATAGAAAGAACAAGGAAAGAGGATTCTAACGGCGCAAATTTTAAGCAAAACAGAGTTAAATTGACCCAAGAATTGAAGAACGAAGAAAGAAGACTCAATTGGGTCAAACCCGAGTCAAATCAGGTCAAAATTGGTCAAAAATCAACTGATTTGGTGATCTGATTAGCCGCCTAGTCCACAACAATAGGCGCCTGGACCATGGACCCATCGGCGCACCATAAACCAGCCAATCAGCGAGTCTCGGCTCATCGCAACGCATCGCGAGCCCGATCCACGCGCGCGGACCAGGGCTCATGAGGAGAGAGAAGAAGGTCCGAAGGGCAATCTAGTAACTTCACATCACTCGATGGTCCGATCTTCTTTGATCAAGATCCAACGCTCCACATTTTTACACCATCGGACGGCCACCATTGCAGCCGGTCAAGATCCAACCGTAATCAAGGCAATTGCAAGAATCAATAAATACTAGGACAACACGGGATCCTTCTGAAGCGAAAATTTAGTGCAGGGGCAAAATGGTAATTTTAAAACTTTTTTAAAATTACTATTTTACAGCGAAATTATTAATTAATCTCATTAATTAATACTAATTAACCCTACACTAGGATCTAAATATGATACAACAGCATGCATTTAAATTTGAAATTCAAATTTGAATCAGTAAACGTTTTACAGTACTGTGTTCAGAACACATCACCTTTTGCGGGTAGTCGATCACCACAATCTGATCACCGTCGGAGGGTTCTGATCGCCACGTCGCAGCCACCCAACTGTCTGGCCTCTGCGGATCATCCACACGAAGCTCCCGTCTGATCAGCTCCTCACGAATGCTAGTTCGTGATTTCACCCTTTTGATGGCAGATGTTGATCGAACTCCTTCGATCGATGTGTGCCGACTTCTCAGATGCTCCGGATCATCTGCACAGTTACTTGAGAGGCTGATGGATCTCTCTCTGAAATTTGGTGGACTCACGACACTCGTGGCACACCAATCTCACTTCCCGAACCCTAGGTAGAAACCCTAGGGTACACACCAAAAACCCTGCGCTCAATTTTTTCTCTTTTCTTTCTTTTTCTCTCGGAAGGTTTTGGATCTTCACCTTACGCAGAAGCCTTCCTCACGCCCCAAAGTTTCTCTCCTAATTTTTCTACGCACGTCCCACCTTTCTCCTCTTTTTAAAACAACGTCGAACGTGTCTTATCCGCGTGAGAGGATAAAGACAAGAGGTTACACATTTGAATTCAAATCAAATTTGAATTCAAACAAAAATCAACTTATCCCTATCCTTTTGGGTATGAGAAGAGAAGGGGCGTGGCTCTTTGTGCGTGGAAAAGTTTCACGAGAAACCTTTTCTCGTGTAAGTAATGTGGCGCACAAAATGGATAAGGATGAAAGGGCAAGTGATAAGTTATCCATTCAAATTCAAACATGCTTTGAATTTGAATGGCTAACTAATTAATTTATCCATCCATATGGCGCACAAATGAGGACGTGGGGAAGGGTTTTACGTGAGAAAAATTTCACGAGAAGTTTCTTCTCGTGAATTCAAATGGGTGCAAGGAAGTTGGGTGACGCAGGGAATTTAAAACAAGGTGGTTTGATTCAAATTGAGCCAACCTAGTTTAAAATAGGTTGAGCACAATTAGACCAAATTAAACCCAACATAATTAGGCTTAATTAGGCTTAATAAAATCCTAATCAAATCAGGAATTAACTAAACCTAACCCCTGATCAAATCAGGGACTAAACCACCTTAGCGATTAGGTCAACATTTAACCTAATCGGGTCAATCCAAACTGAATCCAATTCAATTGGACTTGATCCAAAAATAATTATTCAATCAAATTGAGTTAATTAGTGATTAAATTACTAATTAAACCTCTCATAAATGTTGAGTCCAAATCCGATGGGCAATCAGGCATCAGAGACCATCGATATGAAACCCTGATCAAAGAGTTCAAATTTCAAATTCAAAATTTGAAATTCAAAATTTTGACCCCGATACCCAAAATGTGTGGAACTCATGATTAGAGAATCCTAATTCTCAATCATAGAGTCCCAGATAGATAAGACTCATAATCAGCCATCAGATCAGAAAGGAACCTCTAATGTGTGTGATCCCGCAGGTTCGAACCTAAGCCGGTAGCACAGGAACTCATTTCTGTACTAATCGAAGTGACCATCTAGCAATGGTACCCGACGACCGGATAGGTCGAATAATCACAATCGCAACATTCAGAACCTACGTGAATATGGTTACCGTATAATTCATCCCTTTTGACCCCTGTGTTTAGGATGACTCAGGGTTAAACTGTCAACCCTGATGATATCATCCGAATCGTGCTCAACTCAATTAGTCCTGTGACTTCTCACTAGGACTACCCTGGCCAAGGTTTTGCTAAATTGAAACACGACTGTACATAGCTCCTAAACTGGAGTGGTCAATCCCATCTTGACACACGCACCGACAAGTCAAGTACTTGACTACACCCAGCAACCTTCCGTCACTGAATTAGAAATTCAGGTAGTCCAGTGTCTAAGTGCAGTGAGTTGCTTGCAAGTCACCGTGGCGGTCTCAGGTCGGAGGGACATTTATACCCATATCCCATCGGAGCAAATCTTGACAGCAGAAATAGCTCCGGAGTTGGTCACGTTCAGTGCAGATGTACCATTACATCTCACCTGTATGCCATACCAGTGTCTCCACACTCTTTGGTTATGAGGACAACCAACCCATATGGCACACAACGACCTATGCTCGATAAATATTATCGTCCTTGGTAACAATGTATCATTTGGTCGCGAATATGTTTAAGGACTAAACGACAAATCCTCCTTTGTCGAGTCTAAATAGTCCTAAGGACTTCACCACAACACAGGAGTTCATTAGAAGATGAAATATTTGTGATGAAAAAATACCAAAATAACTTTTATTTATTTATAATTCATGTACTAATACAAAAGGAGCACAATCGTCAACAGACTGACGATTGGCTTTGGGACACTATTCCCAACACCTTCTGCAGCGCGATCCAACGGACGAAACTTCCAGCACCTTGATCGGACGGTCTGCGATGCATTCGACCTGATCCCATCTCTGCAGCACGATCCAACGGTAGTGCTTCACCCAGATCGTGATCTGACGGCCCAAAATCGCTTCCGACTTGATTTATTAGATGAATTGGGTCCTTTAGATGAAGATCGGACGGCTGAAACAATTTCTAGGATTTTTTGATGGATTTAAGTGCTTTTTGAGCGAGATTTGAGCCCCTAAACCCCCCTAACAGCCCTCTAAAACTTCTTAGTCCCACATCTAAAGTTTTGAAAACCTTATAACCCCCAAATGCCTATAAAAAGCCCCCAAAGGCCCTTGTTTTAATGATTCTTGCCTTCCGATCAAGCTTGTAACCCTAGATAGTGGGGTTTTTAGCTTTCTCAAGCCTCGAGCTTTAAGATTTTTGTAATAATTTTTTTTTTATAAAATCTTACTTTTATGTAATTTTATCTCTTTACATTATGTAATTTATTTTTCTTGCAATTAGGATAGTTTAATTTATGCAATTTAATTTTATGCAATTAGGTTAGTTTAAATTATGCAATTTATTTTTCTTGCAATTAGGATAGTTTAATTTATGCAATTTAATTTTATGCAATTAGGTTAGTTTAAATTATGCAGTTTAAATTTATGCAATTAGGATAGTTTAATTTATAAAATTAGGGTAGTTTATTTTTCTGTATTTAAATTTTGCAAGTAGATTTAGATCATGTCTAGCTAAGCATCCCTTCTAGGGTTTGCGATGAAGCTAGATCATGAGTAGGGGTTTTACATAGGGTTCTTTCTTTTTTTTAGGATTTCTTTTTCTTCCTCTTTTGTCAAAAATTTTTGATGAACTACAGTTGGGTCAGAGTCCCTTCATAGTTCATGCTTGATTCAGTGCATAGGAGGAGAAAACCCTAAGGGATCCTAGTTACTACTCCCCTGTAAAGAATCTTGATGGGTTATCGTTGGGCCTTAGTCTCTTCATAATCTATGCTTGGGAAAGACAAGAGGAGTAGTCGTTAGGATCAATAAGAAAAATTCTAGGTAGAATTCTCTAATCTAGATCTAGTGGATTCAAAAACCCTAGATCCTTAGTCTTATTGTCTTTAGCAAACAACTTTCGATTTTCGATTTTCGTTAAAGCTCGCTTGAGCATAGATTTGAAAATTATTTTTAAACCAAGTCTTTGTGGGATCGACCCGTACTCGCTGGTCGTGCTACTCTGCACACTGTGCGCTTGCGGTTTTATTTACAAATTTTAAGATTTGCACATCAAGTTTTTGGCGTCGTTGCCGGGGATTTGGCGTTTTAAATTATTTTCAAATATTTGTTCTTCATGCTTTATAACTCTCTTTCTTTTTTCTTTAGGTTTCTAGATTTAGTTGGTGATTGCTGGAAAACTCAGGTACGCTTCTAATTTCTTTTTTATTATTTTTAGTTAATTACTTTTCCTTTTAGACCTAATCATTTGAATTTACTTAATCACAAAAAAAATAAAAAAAATAAAACAAAACAAAAGACATTTCATAATCGTGAAGTAAAATATCAAAATAAAAAAAAAATCTAAATTAAAATCTTTTACATTCTTGGTCATCTTGTTTATTTGCATTTGTATTTTCATAATTAATCTAAGGGCATCAACCTATTAACAAGATAAGGTGGGGATTTTATTACCCTTCCTTAGCCCAAAAACCATCTCCATCATATTGCATTATCTAGACTTTAATCTTAAAATCAATTAGACGTCAACCTTAAGGAATTCGAGCTCAATAGGACAAGGAACCCTAAGTGTTCTACCAAGTTTGAGTTGTTTGATTAGTTGGTGTCTAGGCAAGTCCCTGAGGGTGGTTTGTTAAATTGATTCAGTTGCTGGTCTGGCCAACTCGTTTGGTGTCTAGAAAGACAATGATGAGTGAACCTCCCACCTCTTATACTTACCTGGCTAACTAGTTAATCAATCTCCACTTGGAAGGCTTGAAGGGTCATTTTGGAACAGTTAGGAGCTGTCTAGATTTAGGTTAACCCTAGGATAGATTGAGTTTAATTTATTGTTTCACTTGTTTGAAAAATAAAAAAAAAAAATTAATTTAAATTAATTTGGTTACTTTTCTTTAGATTTAGGACTCCTTAAGATCTTTTCTTTAGAACTTTTTCTCTTTTCTTTCTTTTTCTTATACATAAAAATTTTATAAAAAAAATTGTATAAACATCGAGAACCGTACACCTCGTGTGTGGAGAAGAGTGTCAGGTCGTCTAGTTAGAATTGAGTCAATTCCTGTTGTTCCAATGGCTGAACCAATCCAATCCATGACCCTTAAGGATTTGTGTTATCCAGTTGGCTCCATCCAACCATCTTGTATTAGGTTGCCACAACCCACAGCTAACAATTTTGAAATCAAACCTCAAATCATAAATATGCTTCCAAAATTCACAGGATTAGAGGATGCTTATATATTTATTAGAGAATTTGAGGAGGTATGTGCAACCATGAAACTGCAATTAACAGAGGATGAGGTCAAACTTAGATTAATCAACTTTGCCCTTAAGGATAATGCTAAGAAGTGGCTTTATAGTCTGCCAAACCATTCTGTCACTACCTGGGAGGGCTTTGTGAGAACATTTTTGAAAAAGTATTTCCCCCATCATAAAACAGCTAGGATTAGGAATGAAATAAATCAATTTTACCAACTAGCTGGTGAATCATTTTGGAAGTACTTTGATCGTTTCAAGAATCTTTTGACCTAATACCCACACCATGGAATAGAAACTTGGAGACTATGCCAGATCATCTATGAGGGGTTAGATTCAAACTCAAGAACCATGCTAGAGTCCATGTGCCAAGGCCAATTTATGGACAAAGAAACTACTGAAGCTTGGCAATTCTTAGAAGACCTAGCCAAGAAAAATTTACAATGGGAAACAACTAGGGAACCTGATAAAGCTACACCTTCAAGAGGAGGAATGCATCAAATTCAACCAACCCTAGCATCAGAGGCTAAGATTGCAACCTTAACACGTAGATTGGAAGCCTTAGAATTACAGAGACCAGCCAATGTAAATCAAATATCTGCACCCATGTGTAAAGGGTGCAATGCACCAGACCATGTCTTAGAAGAATGTTCCGACTCGAATGAGTGTGCACAGGTGAATGCCACCTATCAAGGACCATTGAACAATCCTTATGCACCCACATATAACCCAGGTTGGAGGAATCACCCGAATTTCTCATGGTCCCAGAATCCTAATGTAGGCAATCCAAATTTCAATCAGCAAAATCTAAGGTCCAACCCAGTGATGAACAACCCGTCAGGCTTCCATGATAATGACAAGAAAATTATCTCTTTAGAGAAAAGCCTAGAAGCCATGATGAAGACACATACCAGCTTTATGCAAACCACGGGTCAACTCATAAATAATAACACCCAAGCTATAGTCCATCTGAAAATGCAAGTAAGTCAGCTGGCTTCGACCATTAGTGAACGAGAACATGGTAGGTTACCTAGCCAACCTGAGCCAAATCCTAGGAACCAAAATGGTCCACGTCCCCAACAAGAAAACTAAGTTAATGGTGTAAATGCCATTCATACCTTAAGATCGGGAAAACAAATAGACAATAAGGTAGTTGCACTTGATGATATAGAGGACTCATCTGCCGAGTCACCTTCTAAAACTACTACCTTTCAACCTCAAGCACCAGAAACTAAAAATTCACCTAGTCTAGTACTTAAAAGTCCTAGAGCTCCTTTTCCAAACAGACTGAAATCCAATAAATCTGAACATTTAGACAAAATTTTAGAGGTATTTAAACAAGTCCAAGTTAATATTCCTCTTTTAGATATAATCCATCAGGTTCCAACTTATGCCAAATTTTTAAAAGATCTTTGCACTAGGAAAAGGACCACTAATGTACCAAAGAAAGCATTTTTGACTGCAAGTGTCAGTTCATACCTATCGAGCCATGTGCCAATTAAATATGAGGACCCTGGAGCTCCAACAATTTCTTGTGTTATTGGAGAAACCAATATAAAAAAGGCCTTGCTAGATCTAGGAGCTAGTGTGAATATCCTTCCATATTCGGTGTATGAGCAACTAGGATTAGAAAAACTTCAACCTACTGGGATCACATTACAGTTAGCCGATAGATCTCTCAAGATCCCTAAGGGAATGGTCGAGGATGTTCTGATAAAGGTTGAAAATTTTATTTTTCCTATAGATTTTATTGTTTTAGAGACTGAGCCAGTTGCGAATCCTAAAGGACATATACCTGTCATTTTAGGAAGACCATTCTTAGCTACGGCCAATGCTGAAATCAATTATCGAAATGGTCTAATGAAGTTATCCTTTGGGAATATGACCATTGAGCTTAATGTTTTTAACTTAGAACAGGAATCCTCTTCTCATGCTGATGTCAATGTAGTCCAAGATGGTATTTATGAATCCATTGACATTAGTGATGATGAAGTCGACCTAGAGTCTAACCCCTGGTTAATCCATGAGTCTGAGGATGTCAATGAAATACTTAAAGAAAATCAGATTAATCAGAAATCGACACTTCCTACTGAACCAATCATTGAGATGGTGAAATCATCACCTAAACCATCGATAGAGGAAGCACCCATTTTAGAACTGAAACCCTTCCCAGAACATCTCAAGTATGCATATCTAGGATCCAAAGAAACTTTGCCTGTAATTATTGCATCAGACCTAGATCCCAAGCAAGAGGAGGAGTTAGTGTCAGTTCTAAAAGCAAATCAAGAAGCAATAGGTTGGACCATAGCAGATATCAAAGGAATAAGCCCTTCTATAGTTCAACATAGAATATACTTAGAGGAAGAGGCTAAACCAACAAGAGAAGCCCAAAGAAGGCTTAATCCAGCTATGAAGGATGTAGTTAAAAAGGAGATTCTGAAACTCCTAGATAGTGAAATAATTTATCCTATTTTTGATAGCTCTTGGGTAAGCCCAGTTCAAGTAGTACCCAAGAAATCTGGGGTAACAGTGGTCCAAAATGATGCAAACGAACTTATCCCAACTAGGACCCAAACGGGATGGAGGGTCTGTATAGACTATAGAAAGTTGAATGCTGCGACAAGGAAAGATCACTTTTCTTTGCCATTTATTGATCAAATGTTGGAAAGACTAGCCAGACAAGAGTTTTACTGTTTTCTTGATGGATACTCCGGTTACAACCAGATCTCCATAGCCGCTGAAGATCAAGAAAAGACTACATTCACCTGTCCATTTGATACTTTTGCCTATAGACGAATGCCCTTTGGACTATGTAATGCACCGACAACCTTCCAGAGATGCATGATCAGCATGTTTTCAGATATGATAGAACGATTTCTAGAAATTTTTATGGATGACTATTCTGTTTTTGGCCTAACCTTCTCCGAGTGTCTGAATCACCTGTAATTAGTTCTAGAACGATGTAAGGAGAAGCACTTAGTTCTCAACTAAGAAAAATATCAGTTTATGGTCAAACAGGGAATAGTTCTTGGCCATGTCATTTCTAAAAAGGGGATTGAAGTAGACAAGGCCAAAATAGATCTAATTGCAAGTCTTCCACCACCTAAATCTGTGAAAGAAATACATTCATTTTTAGATCATACTGGATTCTATAGAAGGTTTATTGCCAACTTTAGCAAAGTAGCACGTCCACTGACTAATCTTTTGGCAAATGATACCAAATTTGAATTTACTCATGAGTGCTTGGAATCTTTTGAATTTCTAAAAAAAGCACTTGTATCAGCTCCAATCATTCATCCTCCTGTCTGGTCTGAACCATTTGAATTAATGTGTGATACGTCTGATCATGTTGTGGGCGCAATCTTAGATCAACGGATAAATAAGCTACCTAGAGTGATTTATTATGCAAGTAAAACCTTAAATGATGCGCAGCTTAACTACAGCACAACTGAGAAGGAGTTCCTTGCCGTTGTCTTTACTTTAGAGAAATTTAGATCTTATTTGGTTGGGACCCACACCATTGTTTACACCGATCACTCAGTCATTAGACATCTCCTAGCAAAGAAGGATGCCAAGGCACGCTTAATCAGATGGATTTTACTCCTTCAAGAATTTGACCTAGAAATTAGGGACAAGAAAGGCACTGAGAACGTTGTAGCAGATCATTTGTCCCGAATTTCAGTCGCACCATCTAGTGAACCACCCATCAATGAATCTTTCCCAGATGAGCAACTCATATCTGTGTCTACTGAACCTTGGTTTGCTGATATTGTAAATTATTTAGTCATAGGTAAGATACCTTCTCATTGGACTAAGCAGGATAAATATAAATTCTTTGCCCAAGTGAAGTATTTCATTTGGGATGATCCTTATCTTTTTAAACAATGTCCTGATCAAATTATTAGAAGGTGTATCCCAGATAACGAAGTCATGAATATTTTATTTTTTTGTCATGATCAAGCATGTGGGGGTCACTTCGCGTCTAAGAAAACTGCTGCTAAGGTTCTCCAATGTGATTTTTATTGGCCCAATTTGTTTAAGGATGCTCATGAATATTGTAAAAGTTGTGCTCAATGTCAGAAAATGGATCGAATCACCAAGCGACACATGATGCCACTCAACCCAATCTTGGTGGTTGAAGTTTTTGATGTTTGGGGGATCGATTTCATGGGACCATTTCCAAATTCCTTTGGAAATGAATATATTCTAGTAGCAGTTGATTATGTTTCAAAATGGGTAGAAGCAATTGCATGTAGAACATCCGATAGCAAAATGGTCATTAAGTTTCTTAAAGAAAATATTCTCTCTCGTTTCGGTATTCCTAGGGCAATCATTAGTGATCGGAGAACCCATTTTTGTAACCGACCTTTTGCAACATTGATGAAAAAGTATAATGTCACCCACAAATTGGCCACACCATATCATCCTCAAACTAGTGGGCAAGTTGAAGTGTCAAACCGACAAATCAAATAGATCCTAGAAAAAACTGTTAGTGCCAATAGAAAGGATTGGTCTTTGAAATTAATTGATGCACTTTGGGCATACCGAACCACTTTCAAGACCAATCTAGGAATGTCTCCTTATAGGATTGTGTTTGGTAAACCATGTCACTTGCCTATTGAGATAGAATACAAAGTCATGTGGGCCATCAAACAACTAAATACAAATTTGAACGACGCTGAAAACCATAGGAAGCTTCAGTTGAATGAATTAGAAGAACTTAGAAATGAAGCCTATGAAAATGCAAGGATATACAAGGAACGAATCAAAGCATTTCATGATCAATCAATTATGAGAAAAACTTTCAATATCGGACAAAAGGTGCTCTTATATAACTCTAGATTACATCTGTTTCCAGGAAAGCTTAGGTCTAGATGGACAGGACCATTTTTAGTAAAGGAAGTCTTTTCACACGGAGCTGTTGAGATAGAAAACCCAAGTAATGGTGTTATCTTTAAAGTTAATGGTCAACGATTAAAACCATTCTTGGAATTACCTGTCAAGACTGTTGAAGATGCCATGGTTCTTTATGAACCAACTTATTCTGATTAAATTGCTTCGAGGTTTGGTCTGGCTGAAGACATAAAACTTAGCGCTTCTGGGAGGCAACCCAGCTTATTTAATTTCTAATGCTTTCTTTGTTTTCAGTTTGCTTAGGATAAATAAATTAGATAAACTCCATTGGGGACAATATCGGTCAAGTTGGGGGGAGAGCTTAAACAAAATCAGGTGTTATCATTTCCTTTTCCTTTCACTATGAGTTATTTCTTGCATTTAATATATTAAAAAAAAATAATTTGAAATAAATTAATCTAGAAAAGAAATAAGAGTAAGTTAGAAAATATTCGCTAATAAATGTAGTGAGTCACGGAGAAGATTAGCTGGTTAGACTCTTGGTGGCCTAGGTCATTTAAAGACTATTAGCACTTCTAATTGCACATGCACACTAACAAGGTAAAGTAGGTGTTAATTGTAAGGCCAATTAAGGATTTGAGTATTATTTAAATTAGATAATTTTCTCTACACCCCAATTGAAGAAATTTGAATTTAAGGAAAGAGCTACTTGCCTGAAATAAAATGCAAAACACAGAGTAAATGTGAATTGCCCTAAGCCTAGTAACCGGATCTCTTCACCTAAGTCAAGTGTTGAGATTCACATCAAACGGTGGTGGGAAGGCCAGGATGCTCAGCAAAAAAAAAAAAATAGTGTGAAAGCTACCTTAGTTCTTTGTTTAATCTGGGGTGTATAGAAAATTAATCGAACTAAGTTATGAAAAATGATACAATTGGCCTGTACAAGTTAATACTGAAATACTAAGTTAGTTATCACTCACACAAGTGCTATAAAACTTTAAGTGTACTTTAAGAAAGCTCCTAAGTAGACTGACTACCGATTCTAATTCGAAGCTCATTACTTAGTAATACTAGAAAACTTCTTGAATTTTGATCTTAAATTAATTTGCAAAGGAAGAATCTTTTTGGAATATGATCTTATTTTGGTACATTGCTAAGGGACTAGTAATGATTAAGTTGGGGGGTGTGATTTATGTCACAAATTGACATAAAAAGTATCAATTAATATCTAAATTATCTAACTTTATTAGAAAATTGATATTTGTTATTATATTTTGCAGAAAAAGAGATCATCAATAGAAAGAACAAGGAAAGAGGATTCCAACGGCGTAAATTTTACGCAAAACGGAGTTAAATTGACCCAGAAATTGAAGAATGAAGAAAGAAGACTCAATTGGGTCAAACCCGAGTCAAATCAGGTCAAAATTGATCAAAAATCAACTGATTTAGTGATCTGGTTAGCCGCCTGGTCCACAGCAACAGTTGCCTGGACCATGGACCCATCAGCGCACCATAAATCAGCCAATCAGCGAGTCTCGGCTCACCGCAACGCATCGCGAGCCCGATCCATGTGCGCGGTCCAGGGCTCATGAGGAGAGAGAAGAAGGTCCGAAGGGCAACCTGGTAACTTCACATCACTCGATGGTCTGATCTTCTCTGATCAAGATCCAACGCTCCACATTTTTGCGCCATCAGACGGCCACCATCGCAGCCGGTCAAGATCCAACCGTAATCAAGGCAATTGCAAGAATCAATAAACACTAGGACAACACGGGATCCTTCTGCAGCGCGATCCAATGGACGAAATCTTCCAACACCTTGATCGGACGGTCCGCGACGCATCCGACCTGATCCCATCTCTGTAGCGCGATCCAACGGCAGCGCTTCACCCAGATCGTGATCCGACGGCCCAGAATCGCTTCCGACTTGATTTATTAGATGAATTGGGTCCTTTAGATGAAGATCGGACGGCTGAAATAATTTCTAGGGTTTCTTGATGGATTTAAGTGCTTTTTGAGCGAGATTTGAGCTCCTAAACCCCCCTAACAGCCCTCTAAAATCTCTTAGTCCCACATCTAAAGTTTTAAAAACCTTATAACCCCCAAATACCTATAAAAAGCCCCTAAAGGTCCTTGTTTTAATGATTCTTGCCTTCCGATCAAGCTTGTAACCCTAAATAGTGGGATTTTTAGCTTTCTCAAGCCTCGAGCTTTGAGATTTTTGTAATAAATTTTTTTTTATAAAATCTTATTTTTATGCAATTTTATCTCTTTACATTATGCAATTTATTTTCTTGCAATTAGGATAGTTTAATTTATGCAATTTAATTTTATGCAATTAGGTTAGTTTAAATTATGTAGTTTAAATTTATGCAATTAGGATAGTTTAATTTATGAAATTAGTGTAGTTTATTTTTCTGCATTTAAATTTTGCAAGTAGATTTAGATCATGTCTAGCTAAGCATCCCTTCTAGGGTTTGCGATGAAGCTAGATCATGAGTAAGGGTTTTACATAGGGTTCTTTCTTTTTCTTAGGGTTTCTTTTTCTTCCTCTTTTGTCAAGAATTTTTGATGAACTACAGTTGGGTCAGAGTCCCTTCATAGTTCATGCTTGATTCAGTGCATAGGAGGAGAAAATCTTAAGGGATCCTAGTTACTACTCCCCTGTAAAGAATCTTGATGGGTTATCGTTGGGCCTTAGTCCCTTCATAATCTATGCTTGGGAAAGACAAGAGGAGTAGTCGTTAGGATCAATAAGAAAAATTCTATGTAGAATTCCCTAATCTAGATCTAGTGGATTCAAAAACCCTAGATTCTTAGTCTTATTGTCTTTAGCAAACAACTTTCGATTTTCGATTTTCGTTAAAGCTCGCTTGAGCATAGATTTGAAAATCGTTTTTAAACCAAATCTCTGTGGGATCGACCCGTACTCGCTGGTCGTGCTACTCTGCACACTGTGCGCTTGCGGTTTTATTTATAAATTTTAAGATTTGCACATCAATCACCACCTCATCCGCCAGATACATGCGGATGGTGCTCACCGCCTGCATCTATAGCCGTTTCCAATCCTGCACCTCCATGGTGGTCGGCTTCTCATCGCACAAGAGAGCATCGATCAACCCCTGTTGGATGAGCACGTCCTTCACCCTTGCCTGCCACAAGGAGAAATTGCTCTTACCATCGAACTTGTTGATCTCCATCTTGATTGTTCCTGTTTTCTCACCACCACTGCAATCTGCGTCCTTGTACCGCCTTGCTCTGATATCACTTGTTGGGTGGATGTCTGGCCAGGACACCACCTTCCAAGATCCTTTCAGTATCACACGATGCAGCAGGAAGAAAGAAGAAACAAAACAAAAGAAAAACAATCAAAATACGTGGATCAGCCACAAAAGGGCTCGCCTCCACGGGGCATGCAAACTTCACTATGAAAAAGAAATTTTACAAGAGGAGACCTCACCCTCAACCCTTGTACACCCAATTCTCTCTCATCTGAAGTTTCCCTCACAAAAATGCTCTCTCTCTTGGAGACCCCCCTGAACCCCTGAAGAGCCTGACGACTGCTGTCCAGGAGCCTCCTGCTCCTTCTCTCACAGCAGCCTCACGCCTCTCTCTCTCCTCTGGTTCGTACGGCGGCGAGAAAACCCAACCACTCGCTTCTCTGTTTCGTCACAGGGTTTTATAGACCTTAATCACGACTTAGATCGTGATTAAGACTCCTTAATCAACCCAAATCACGTCCCAGACCGTCTGATTAAGACCGGGAGCCACCCATGCCGTCGGATCGTGCTCCGGTCCACGGAATAGTGCCGTGGATCGTGAGAAATGCGTGGAAAATGCCCATGCGGTCCACAGGCCCCACCGTGGACCGCCTGGTCCACGGTGGACCGGGGCAAAGGGCCAGCAGGCCGCTGGCCTGGGCCGGCCTACGTGCGCGGGCCTGGGCCACGCCTGCGCACGGGCCTGCGCGCGCCCGCCTGGGCTGCGGGCCCCAACCGCGCGGGCCTAGGTCACGCGTCCCACGCCGGCCTGGGTCGCGCGTCCCGTGCGCCACCGCTTGCGGCCGCGCCGCTGCCGCCCGCCGCCGGTTGCCGGCGGTCCTCCGCCGCCTCGATTCTCGTGCCGACTTCAAAAGCTCGTATCTCCTCCATCCGAGCTCCGTTTCAGGTGATCTTGATCTCGTTGGACTCCATTTTTCACCGCGAACCTCACTGTGGGCTCAATGTGGACTGAATCTCGAGGCATTAAATCCTAACATAGACTCTTCATCGATCGTCGAGATCATCGAAAATTTTATAAAACATGAAACCCCTGTTCGGCCGAAATCTTTTCCTCTCTTTTCTAGCCACCGGCACCGTCGGTTGCGGCATCTCATCCCCGAGATCGAACCCTCATCTCTCTCTCTCTTCTCTTGAGTGCTTGGCCACCGACGACCAGCCAATCATCGTAAATCATGAAGAAAGGGGCGGGTCCCCTGTTTTCTGAAAAAAAAGGAGAAAAGCTTGCCAGCCGAACCTCGTCGCCGGCTAGCGTGCGTGGTCGGCCGTCGCTATCGGACCTCCTGCCAAGCTACCACCCTCGTTGGAGCCAAGTCGAAATCCCTCAGCCCGTCCTCTGTTTCGGCCCAAGGGGGGTCGTGGAAAGATGGAGAAGAAAAGAAGAAGAAAAAAGAAGAAGAAAAAAAAGGAAAAAAGAAAAGAAAAAAAAAAAAGAAAAAAAAAAGAAGGAAAGAGAGAATTTTCTCTCTCTCCTTTCTCTCTCTTTCCTCTCTCCTCTCTCTACCTTCTCTCTCTAGATTCTCTCTTTATTTTCTCTCTCTAGATCTTTTCTCTCTCTTTATGGATTTTGTCTCTCTAGGGTCATATTCTCTCTTTGATTGTATTACGGATCTTAGGATAAATTTGAAATAAAAATATGATGACCTGAGATTGCTCTGAAATTCATATGGTAGATTAGATCTCGATCCGATCTATTTTCAAAATTTATAATATCGATCATGGTTAATCCATATTGAGTCACCTTGATATAATCTCGATCATGATTGCCTCATTTGGAGGATACAAAGATTTTTTCTCTATTTTTTCTCTTTACTTTTTCTCTCTCTAAAACTTTCTCTCTCTTTATGAATTTTCTCTCTCTAAAAGTCTTGTGGACCAATGAAAAGTCCAGATACTTAGATGAATCTTAATTTTGGTTAATCTTAGGAGAGGTCCTGGATTTGTGTAATTAGGATCGATTATCGATAATTTCTTCATATATAATTTTTATATTTGACTTGGATCATGAAGAGATACGATTGTTTGCATAAGATGTCGAGTAGAATATCTTATTTTCAAAATTCATAAATCAAAGAAGATCATTGATTTCTGTATTTGGATCAGTCATCGATAAAAATAAGAATCCCTGTACATGATTATCATTATATATATGCTATTTTACCATTGATCTTGCATCATTGGTTTTGCATCGTTAGATTTGAGATTAATGAATTTGCTATATCTGAGATATCATTATTTGCTTATATGATTTTGAGCATGAGTATGTTATGTCAATATATATGTATCAAAGATTGATGACATGATTATATGGATATGACATACTAAATTGATCATAGTGTAAGTCGGAATTGATTTGATGAAATCAACACATAATAATTAAATAAAAAAAGAGATATGGTATGGACTAGCCTTGTCATGTGGAACAGCCGGCCAGGAGCTTATGCCTGGGACAACCTGCCAGGAGCTTATCCTTGGGACAGCCCCCACTAGCTTATAGGTGGATCAGCCGGTCAGGAGCTCATGCCTAGGACAGTCCGTCAGGAGCTTATATCTGGGACAGCCTCTCACGGACTTTCATACGTGGAAAGCTGGCTAGGAGCTCATCCTGGGACAGTCTTGAAAAGTTTTTAAGTGAAAATTGATTCGGATGATGACTGAGGTATAGATTTAGTTAGTCCTGAGCCAAAAAGAAAAAGATTAAAAATCATGTGATTATGAAAAGAGAAATGAAAGATAAGATATGAAACAATTGTTGAATAAAAGTATTTCACCTGTTAACATATGATGATGCATTTCTTTTGACAAGATAGATAATTTATAGATATTTATATTATTCCAGATATTGAATATGAGATTTTATATTTTATTGCTTATCCTTATTTTTAGATTATATTATTATATCAGTGTGATATAGAAATTTTTACTGGACTGTAAAGCTCACACTCCTTCATCTTTCTTTTTCTTCTCAGAGATATAGGACGCTCATGATTGGCTATAATTTGGATTTACGGGTGAGCAGATGGATAGATAAAATGTCATAGTATCTAATCAGAAGATTGAAAAAAATTTAATTTATAATTATATAAATTTTATTAATTATTATTGAAATTAGATATTATGGACGTTGAAGTTATAATAATTTAATTTGGCCTTGCATATTCTTTAGGACTTGCTCTAAGGAGTGTTCGGCCATCACATATCCGATCCGGATGTTGGGTTCGGGGCGTGACAGAAATCGATAGGATATGACAGAATGGTATCAGAGCTCAGGTTATAATCATTAAGAATTATAATATAAGTGATTTGAATATGACAGAATGGTATTAGAGCATAGATTATGATCATTAGGGATTATGATATAAGTGATTAGAATATTATAGAGTGATATCAGAGCCTAGGTTATGATCATTTGAAAACTAGAATATAAGTGATTAGAATATGATAGAGTAATATCAGAGCTCAGGTTATGATCATTTAGAGATTATGATATAAATGATTAGGATATGATAAAATAATATTAGAGTTTAAGTTTAAGTCACTAGGGATTATGAAGTGATATCAAAATTTTATAGGATGTGACAGAGTGGTATCTAAGCTTAAAGCTTAGGTTACGTCCATTTGGAGACAATGATACAAGTGATTAGGATACGACAAAAAGTACTAGAGCCCAAGTTTAAGATCACTAGAGATTATCATATAAGTGATATCAAAACTCTAGGATTATAATCAATGGAGTATGAAAGATAATATCAGAGTTTAAGGTTATGATCATTAAGTATATGATAGAATGATATTAGAGTTTAGGTTATGATCACTAGAGAATATGAATTAAATGGTATTTGAGCTTAAGGTTATAATTATTCGAGATTGTGACTTTAGTGATATTTGAACTTAGGTTATGATCATAAGGAATATGATAGATATAAAAGAAAGGATTCAATATTTAGATTTCGAATCAATAGATATTATGATGAAATTTATGCATAAGTGGTATATGATATTTATAATAAAATTGATGAGTATATATTAGATTTCAATTAGTAAGGTTGACCTAAGTATGAGAAGAGTTGACCCTATTATGAAGTGCAAGATATTGATAAGTTATATTGAGTATACTAGATGATTTTGAAATGTTAACCTTATATGATTGAAGATCATGATACTTTTTTTAATTTTGATGATAATTGTCTGAGTATTATAAATTTTGGACTTATCAAAAAGAAGTTAATTAGGATATGGTTTAAGAAAGAATTGTATCATATGAGATAAAAATATTTTTGAGTATTGAATCTATAAGAGGATCATATATAAAATCTAAATTTAGATAAAAAATATATACTTGGATTTTATTATAAGAATATGAGATACACGTCTTGGTGAAATCTTTGGTTATTCAAAATATCATATTTGGATGTGATTTTTTTGATCTTTCAAGTTGCATTGAATTTCAAGTCAAAAATTTATTTTTCTAAGTGGATCTAAGATATTTTGATATTATTGTTAAATTAAATATAAAAAACTAATTTTGTATATACATTATGATGAAATCTTTAATAATTCGTATTACCATCTTTGGATTAGATTCCTTAATTTTTTTATGATTGTTGAAGATGGTGAAGTGTATTAATTATTCAAGTCAAAGTTTAGATTTCCGAATTGAATTAAGATATCTTGTTAGTATTAAATTTTGAATGACTTATGCAAGGGATAAAATTTTGTATGGATTTATCGATTAATATTAAGAGTCATGATGAAGAGAGATCTACAAGAAATAATCAAGTTGATTCTACTTATAAGGATGTTGGCTTGAGTTCCTCTAGTTTGTTCGAGTTGGAGTTAATTCTTTTAAAAAGAAAGATTGATTTGAAAATTATCCAAATGATTGTAAGATAAATCTAAGGTTAACTCCGATTAATTCTCGACATGTTGGATTCTTGAGAAGTGATCAAGCTTATGCAATGATTTCAAACATAAGAAGTGGATCAAGATTTAATGTACTATGTCCAAGGTAGTAAAAACAAAGAAACTTAAAGTTTTGTTTTAAGTTTTATATAAAATTTGAAGGTTGGATCTATCCTTGATTGATCTAATATACAAAGATACTTATATCTTTCGATAAATCTATATAATTTGATAAATTAAGATCAGAGTATGTAGCAAAAGCATGGTGATTTAAATTGATTAAAAATATTAATTTTTTAAATCAAAAGATATTATAGAATACATTAGTTGCAAATAAGAAAGGATTTTATTGATAATGAAAGAATGCTATAGATTTTGACCTAATCTAATCATAACTGGGCTTTTTTTTTTAACCAATAGGTTATTTCATTGTAGATAATGCCAAGAAACTCTATATATCTCAAAGTTTATTGTTAACAGCTTGATATTCTTTTGTTAGTTCAAACCTAGAATGTCTTGATACAGATTTTATATTTTTTTAAATTTAATATTGTTACTCAAAATGACATAGAAGATTGAAGTTTTCTTAAAATGAAAGTTCACATGTTAAATTTGTTGGAAGGTCAAAAGAAGAAAAAAAAAGGTGATTGTGAAGAGTATCCAATATTCGATCTTTCTTTATCTTTTATATCATAGGTAGTTTGAGACAATTATGAACTTTGAGTGAAATATATTGGACAAATAACTGTGGTGTGTTAATACAAGTCCTACAAGTCCAAAATGTTACTGTTCTTCAAAAAAAAAAGTTGAGAAATCAATAAGAAGGGATGAATTTGAAATTTTAAATAATTTTATTATAATAAGATTATGAGAAATAAATAATATGTAAGTATTATTGAAAGTGTGAGAATGACATGATGAGTGTATGTTTTAAGTACATATCTCAAACAACATAACTTAATTTCGAGAATGAAATTATTTGAAGGAGGAGAGAATGTAACACCCGGCCCAATTGGGCCCTGAATCAAGCCCATACAAAAAAAAAAGAGAACGGGAAGAAAACTTTCGATGGAAGTTTTCTTCTCCGATGAATTCCGGACGAAAAAGAATTCTAGGACCTTTAGAGCTCTAGGGCCCTCTATAAATAAGCCTTCCCCCTCCCTCAAGAACCTCCACCGACGATCTTCAAGCTTGATTCCTCCTCTTTTTCTTTGAAAGCCACGGTACTCTCTTCTTGTGTTCGTCGGAAATTGAAGGTCGAAGAGGCCACCAGAGTTCAGGTAAGGGTTCAATCTTTCTTCCTCTCCCTCTTTTCTTTCTTCTCATGGTTTTAGACTCCTCACCGACCGTCGAGATCGTCGGAAATTCCATAGAACATGAAACTCCTGTTCGATCGGAACCTTTTCCTCTCTTTTCCAGCCACCGGCGCCGTCGGTTGCGACGTCTCATCCTCGAGATCGGATCCTCATCTCTCTCTCTCTTCCTTTGAGTGCTTGGCCACCGGCGACCGGCCAATCATCGGAAACCATGAAGAAAGGGGCAGGTCCCCTGTTTTCTAAAAAAAAAAAGAGAAAAGCTTGTCGGTCGAACCTCGTCACCGACTAGCGTACGTGGTCGGCCGTCGCTATCGGACCTCCAACTAAGCTACCACCCTCGTTGGAGCTAAGTCGAAATCTCTCAGCCCGTCCCCTATTTCGGCCCAACGGAGGTCGTGGAAAGAAGAAAAAGAAAAGAAGAAGAAAGAAGAAGAAGAAAAGAAAAAAAAAGAAAAAGAAAAAGAAAAGAAAAAGAAAAAGAAAAGAAAAGAAAAAAAAATAGAAAAAACAAGAAGGAGAGAGAGAATTTTCTCTCTCTCCTTTCTCTCTCTTTCCTCTCTCCTCTCTCTATCTTCTCTCTTCAATTTCTCTCTCTAGATTCTCTCTTTATTTTCTCTCTCTAGATCTTTTCTCTTTCTTTATAGATTTTGTCTCTCTAGGATCATATTCTCTCTTTGATTGCATCACAGGCCCTAGGATAAACTTGAAATAAAAATATGATGACCTGAGATTACTCCAAAATTCGTGCAGTAGATTAAATTCCGATCCGATCCATATTCGAAATTTATAACATCGATCATGGTTAATCCATATTGAATCACCTTGATATGATCTCTGATGATCTCGATCATGATTGCCATATTTGAAGGATACGAAGATTTTCTCTCTCCACTTTCTCTCTTTAAAATTTTTTCTCTCTAAAATTTTTCTTTTTCTTCATGAATTTTCTTTCTCTAAAAGTCTTGGGGACCAATGGAAGGTCCAGATACTTAGACGAATCCTAATTTTGATTAATCCTCGGAGAGGTCCTGGATTTATGTAATTAGGATCGATTATTGATAATTTCTTCATATATAATTTTTATATTTGATCAGGATCATGAAGAGATACGATTGTTTGCATAAGATGTCGAGTAGAATATCTTATTTTCAAAATTCATAAATCAAAAAAGATCATTGATTTCTGTGTTTGGATCAGTCACCGGTAAAAATAAGAATCCCTGTACATGATCACTATTATATATATGCTATTTTATCATTGATCATGCATCATTGGTTTTGCATCGTTGGATTTGAGATCGATGAATTTGCTATATCCGAGACACTATTATTTACTTATATGATTTTGAGCATGAGTATGTTATGTCAATATATATATATATCAGAGATTGATGGCATGATTATATGGATACGACATATCTAAATTGATCATAGTGTAAGTCAAAATTGATTTGATGAAATCAACATATAATAATTAAATAAAAAAGAGAGATATGGTATGGACTAGTCTTGTCATGTGGAACATCCGATCAAGAGTTTATGCCTGGGACAGTCCGTCAGGAGCTTATCCTTGGGACAGCCCTTACTGGCTTATAGGTGGATCAACCGGCCAGGAGCTCATGCCTGGGACAGTCCGTCAGAAGCTTATGCCTGGGATAGCCTCTCACGAACTTTCGTACGTGGGACAGCCGGCTAGGAGCTCATCCTGAGACAGTCTTGAAAGGCTTTTAAGTGAAAATTGATTCGAATGATGACTGAGATATAGACTTGGTTAGTCCAGAGTCAAAAAGAAAAAGGTTAAAAATCATGTGATTATGAAAAAAGAAATGAAAGATAAGATATAAAATAATTGTTGAACAAAAGTATTTCACCTGTTAACATATGATGATGCATTTCTTTTGATAAGACAGTTAATTTATAGATATTTGTATTATTCCGGATATTGAACATGAGATTTTATATTTTATTACTTATCTTTATTTTCAGATTATATTATTATATCAGTATGATATGAGAATTCTTACTGGACTGTAAAGCTCACACCCCTTCATCTTTCTTTTTCTTCTCAAAGATACATGACGCTCATGATTGGCTATGATTTGAATTTACAGGTGAGCAGATGGATAGATAGAGTGTCATAGTATCTGATCAGAAGATTGAAAAAATTTTAATTTATAATTATATAAATTTTACTAGTTATTATTGAAATTAGATATTATGGACGTTGAAGTTGTAATAATTTAATTTGGTCTTGCATATTCTTTAAGACTTGCTCTAAGGAGTGTTCGGCCATCATGTATTCGATCCGGATGTTAGGTTCGGGACGTGACAATTATACGTTCGAATAGATGCACATATAAAGATATTAAATTAAATAAATTATATTGATTTGACACTATAATTCTTGTCCGCCTAACTATTATAATTTAGCTTGCAATCATTTTGGCCATAGCTTGAAATGATGCATTTGGGCCCAAATATATAAGATCAATTATTGGATTTGACCATGTCTCATTACTTAGTCATGTGACATATTTAATAAATTTGTAAACAAATACCTCTTGATAAAATAAAAAAAATGAAGTAGCTATCATAGGAGGACAGCGTTTTTAATCCTACATCGATTGTAAGACAAAAAAGACTTTGATTTATATAGAATGGGACATGTTTACCCTGTAGCAAGGCATCTTTTATACAAGATAAAATCATGCGGTATTTGATACGGGTCAATGTGGATAATACTGGATAAGTCTTTAACCATGACATTGACTATGTTTATGAAAATCACCTCCTATCAATACAAATAGAATCCCTCTCGACTAAGAAGACTACTGTCATGAGAGAACAGCACTTTTGGTTCCACATCGGTTGTGAGTTAAGAGAGACTCTGACTTATATGAGATGAAGTTTTTGCTTCGGATAAGGTGGTTAAGAGAGATTCTGACTTATATGAGATGAGCTTCGCTTTCCTCAATGAGATATTTTTTACATAAGACAAAATCATATGGCATCTAATATGGATCAAAATAGATAATACTTTATATGCATGGGTATAAAGATCGGAAAAATACCACGTAGAAGTGCTTTGGTTGTCCAATGCGCATCTCGTATGAGGCCTCCGTATTGCATGCATCAAATTCCATGGTGGATAACACACCACGCTTCCCCTTGCATTTCACCAATTCCCAATTGCGCCTCGTCCGCCATGCATGTGCTCCCGAATTTTCCTCAATGCATATGGGTGCGGGCCGTGCAGCCACCCACCCCCAAGAATCCTACTTTAATGACCAATGAACTCAAAAGACTTCTAAGCGGTGGTAGTGGTGGTGCTGGACTTGAGGGGGCACGGAAGATCGCATATGATGGGAGTGGTGACTGCATAGAGCACCGCAGTCTTTTTCTTTAGACCGAAGCGGAACTCCTCCAGGTCACGACGATTAGTCTAGAATAGAGTGAAAGAAATCAATGGAGATTGATTTCACAGAGAGGGTCTTTACGAGACTTTCAAGACTCAACATAGTGCCGCTGTTGGTGAAAGAAATAATTTGAGGATTGAAGTTAGCTATAACTTCTCGACGTCATCCCTGTCGTCATCCCAGGGGTTAGAGAGGCCGAATTTAAATAAATCAAAGAAAAAGAAAAAAGGATGAAAAAAATAGGAAGGATAACTGAAGTAGTCTTCTGTAGTGAATAATTGAAATTAAGTAGCTTAAAAATTGATTAATACAATGGTGGTTGGAAATAGGTAAGCTTTATCTGCGATCTTCCAGCACTTTCACATGTATGGCGGCCACAATGAATGCATGCTTAAAAGATTTAAAAAATATTTAAAAAATATATATAAAAAATATATAATAAAATAAATAATAAAATCAAATATTATTTAAAAAAATCATGTTCAATGCATCGCATTGGTTTATGAGCTAGTTTTGGTTAAATTTGGAGCTCACTTGAATTTTATCATTTTTTTTTCGTATTTATTTCCTTTGTGTAAAATTAATCTATCATCTAAAAAAAGATCATGCATCTTTTTATTTCAAACACATAAATTAATGATAAATACTCATACCAAGCACGCACTCTTTCTCTCTCTTGCATCCTGCTTCTTGGCTCATAACTGTACTTATTTTGCGTGGCAATTATATGATGAACTGCTATAACCATCTACTAAATATAATTTTCTCTCAGATTTCTTATATATGTCGATGCCTCTCTTTGTAATAACTATTTCATACGAATGAAGCATATTCACATGGTCCTTTCTTTGTCGGAAGCATATCACATGCTTCAATCAATCTATCTTTACTTTGAGGGAAAAAATTGCAGCTGGTTCCTCCAAATCTAACATGCTACTACTTGAGTGCATGGCTTCGAAGTTACATATCTATCCATATATAAATTCTTTTCACATACTGTCCATGCAAGATTATGTTATTTGTTTTCAAATGGTACAAATGCCTATGGCTATGCCCACGCTTATTTGTCTAATCATTTTTAAATAAGCTTTTTGTCCAACAATCTCATTCACATTGGTTTTATTTTACTTTTTTTTTTCAAAAAAATATCATGAAAAGAATGAAAATATTTTTATTATCCTTATTTATAAAAAATTAGAGATAAATTTTCAGTTCTACTTTCATTTTAAAAAGAGCTCCTCATATGAGTTTTATATAAAAATAACTACCCATTTCAAATATAAATTAAAAGTAACTATCTATTTTTGACTGAAATTATCCCTATATCCTTATATCTTTTAAAATACTGTAGTATTATATTATCATAGTGTAGTATTTCTTTACAATAAGGTAGTACTACATTATATTAGTGTAGTATTCTTTTATAATAATTCGGTACAATATTTTTTTATAAGGTAGTATTATATTATATTAGTACAGTGTTCCTTTGTAATAATGCAGTGTTGCTTTGTTGTATTATATTAGTGCAATATTCTTTTATAATAAAATAATATTATATTATCATAGTATAGTATTACTTTACAACAATACAATGTTGCTTTATAATAGTATAGTATAACTTTATAATAATGTAGTATTATTTTATAATAGTGCAGTATTATTTTATAATAGTGTATTATTATTTTATAATAGTATAGTGTTGCTTTATAATCGCAAAGATAATTAGATTATTTCATCCGATTTGAATAGCTGCTTTTAAGTTATATTTCAAATGAAAAAAAATTTTTACTTGAAATTTAAATGGGCAGCTATTTTTAAGTTTAAATTCAATTGGATATTTCTCATTATAATATTAAAAAAAAATAATTATTATAGAAATACATTATAGCTATTTATTATACATACAAAAATGGTTGATGTTTTTTCTTTGCACCATAATTATAAAAAAATATTTATTGAAATTTATTTTTTTATTAATTTTTTTTAAAAAATATATTGTTATAAAAATAATATTTTTATCAAATAAATAATGAATTATTTTTTATCGTTGTGGGTTATCTTTTTACACTAATAACATGAGAGGAGAGAGAAAGAAAGCATGGGCTTGGCAGCACTCTCTCCCTCCTTTTTTTAGTTTTTTTTTTTTTCAAAATTTTATTACTAATTTTTTTCTTCAATTATAACACCGATGTGGTAACCATTCTTATAGTGATTATTATTGATGGTCGTTGAGGTGGAGATCCGTTATGGTATTATACCGTTGTGAAACACTGAAACCTTGCTACCAGGACTGGAATCACTACCGTCCACCGCTGATCTACGCAGCCAAAATTATCAGAGGTCGACAGCCGTCCGATCTCAAGGTGGGAAACCCGCCTCTTCTTCCCTCCGATTCCCTTGGCCACTTTCCTCGCGGAATCCACTGCTCTACGCCGCCGCCTCCTCCGCCGCCCGCAGCCATGGGTTCGCCTTCCGTGATCCGAGACTTCGACATCTTCG
The DNA here is from genome assembly GCF_000442705.2 of Elaeis guineensis. Lineage (NCBI taxonomy): Eukaryota > Viridiplantae > Streptophyta > Magnoliopsida > Arecales > Arecaceae > Elaeis > Elaeis guineensis. Next base: position 13,500,361 of record NC_026005.2, on the reverse strand, counting down.
AAAAGGTCCACGCCATCCTCCTTGCGGCCTCCGGCATCCCGCCGGCGCTCCATCGGCAGCTCTTCTGCAAACTCTCCTCCGAGACCTTCGACGGCGGCGAATTCTTCTCCATCGAGCCATGTGAGGGTGGCCGCAAGCGCCGTCTCGTCCTCTCCGCCAAGTTCCTAGCGAAGGAGTCCGACGTATTCCTCATCGACCACGCCTGGTCCTTTCGCCTCCCCGACGCCCTCAAGCAGGTCAGCACTCGGTTCCATGGTTAGGGTTAGAGTTGGAGCTCTCTTTAGATCATATATTTTTTTTCTTCGTACAGTTTTCTTTTGACTGATGTAAAAAGTTGGGATTTTGTGTGCTTTTAGCTGAGGGAAGTTCCGGGCTTAGCCGAGAGGATGGCAGCATTGATGTGCGTGGACCTTGATTTGAAGTCGGATACTGAAGAGCCGAAGCTCGAAAACGAGGGGGATGATAAGAGTGGAAACGAGGGAAATGTGTGGAAAGTCTTGGAGGAGGAGATGGACAGAGTGAAGGAGAGAGGGAGTGATGCTCCGGCCTGGTTGGAGCTGGAGGAGATGGGGATCGATGATGAGACGCTGCAGTCTCTGGATTTGTCTACCAAATTTCCGGTCCGTAGCACTTTTTTCAACTCAATATCTTTTGTTTCTACGATCTTCCTCACATTCTTCTGTACGTTTCAAATTTTTAAGCCTGAAGGTAAGTATCTGCGGATCTCATTGATTAAATACTCGAAAAAATATAATTTACTCTATAATGTTCCCTCTTATATTGGTATTATGTGGCTTTAAATATAGTGAATTTAAGGACTGGATAATCGTACTCAGTAACTTTCAAGCAACTTAATGTGTAAAAGATCTTGTATTTACTGCTATTTGCTTATCAATTCCTATTCTCTGACAATCCTTTTAAAATATACAGTGTATTTTCCCCATAATTTCCATTGATGGTTATTTTATTTTGTTTTTTAGAATCTGGTTGCCTTGAATCTCTGGGGAAACAAGCTTCAGGATGTAGAAACTGTTTTGCAGGAAGTTACGAAATGTAGAAAATTAAAAGCACTTTGGTTAAATGAAAACCCAGTTCTACAGAGTGGGTAAGTCTGGTTAGTTGCAAATTTCCCGTTTTCCCCATCACAATATAGCTTTTATTTAATTTCTCTTGCCACAATTTCCTTTACTTCTACTTTTGGAGGTTTTTTCCTTTTGGCAATTTTCTTGAGACTCCATCGAGTCTTACTGTTACCTCAGTTTTCATGCTCTTTGCTTTATGCTTTAATTTTAAGAAAATAGAAGAAAAAACTGTAGTTACAGGTACAGACATTTACTTTAGGTTCCTGTAATTGAGAAACAAGCAAACAATTATATCTTCATAAGAACAGACAAACAACCATGAGTTTTTTGTAGCCAAATCAAAATAATGATGCAAGTTTTTGTAACCAAATCAAAGTAATAATGCACAATGTTGACTGGTATGATTGACTTCTCACATTGTCTAGGAAAAACCTAATCACAATAGAGAGACATGTTGTTGTTCTCATTCTTTCTCAAGTGGTGAATATTTACATAACCGTGAAATGTTGTTGTTGCTCTCAGCACCTTTTTCTGATAGACTGTAATGCATTTTCAGGGGTGATGCTATTACAAAGGCAATTATTGACGGTATCCCAGGGCTGGAAATATATAACTCGTGTTTCACTATTAATTCTGGTGAGTGGGCATTAGGTTTTTGTGGAGGTATTTTTGGGGCAGATAATCCTGATTGCTCCTCAAATACCAATGGATCATTAGAGGGCATTGCCGCACTCGATCTTTCAGATAGAAGTATCCACTACCTGCCTAAGGTATGTTGCATCTAATCAACTGCAAAAATATGTACTTATATCCTTGCTCTTGTTAGATTTTGGATCAGCCATGTCCTATTACAAGAATGCTGCTTTTAGAATATAGCACTTGTCATGCATCCATTTAAATAATGTTTACTTGGTTCAAATGCTCGCCAACTGTTAGATTATGTAAGGTTTGGATCTCTTTGACTGTTGCACATAGTTTCTCATTCATCAATAGATCCAGATAAGTGAATTATTCTTCTGATGACATTTTAAATCCCTTTTCCCCCTTTTTTTTTTGTTAGGCATTTTCTCCTGTTTCAATGCCATCTCTTTCACATTTGAATCTTCAAGGAAATCCATTAGACCAAATTTCTGCTGGTGATCTATTTGGCATATTGAGCGCCTTTACTTGTTTGCAAGACTTGGAGGTACCTTTCTTGAATAGGTTGCTCTCTCTCAAATGAAAATGATATGGTGGGACAATTGTCTGACACCAGTACATTATTATTTTGTAGGTAGATATTCCTGGCCCTCTTGGAAACAGTGCAGTAAAGATTCTTGAATATCTTCCTAACCTCTTTTCGTTGAATGGGGTCAGTGCATCAAGAATAATTGAAGATGGTAAACATGTTATTTATTCAGCACTTCAACCACGTCTACCAGAATGGAAACCTACAGAACCTCTTGCTGATAGGGTTATTGGTGCTATGTGGTTATATTTGATGACTTATAGGCTAGCTGATGAGGAAAAGATTGATGAAACATCTGTTTGGTATGCATCTTCTTTATGGCTTTGCTTTAGATTTAGCTTTAGTTGTATGTCCTAGCAATTTTAATTTGTGAGGTAACATGTCCTTCATTATGGAAACTATTCAGTACTTTTTGTGGAGCATGGATATCATATTTAAGAACAAATAGCTACTGTAAAACTGCTGCTTTAAACTTGATGGTCTTGCTACTTTCCCTAACATCACACCTACAATGTAACCTTGTCAAGGCTGAATTTCAGTTAGTGTATCATCCCCTTCCTCACTCCCTTATTCACCCTGAATCGTCTTACCTTCTCTGATAAAATAGTTTCTCTCTGCATGGCATGCTGTTAAGTTTTGTTGTATTAGCAAGAGCTTATACTAAAACTAGAAATGTGCATCAAAACCCATTTTTCATTTTCTTTGCAACGGAGAGGAGTATTTGTTGGAAATTTGCAGATCATCTACATGTTTTTTTCCACCACTTTGTTATAATCTTGTTTTGTTGGTTGCTGTGACTATTGTAGTTATGTGATTTGACACTAATTAACCTGATATCTCATAGCGGTTTACACATTTCTATGGATGTGCTTTCCTTTTCCCTCTCCTTTGCTTCCTCAATATTTAAACTCTCAAATAGTTGTATGCAGCTCATAGAATATTAGGATATATATATTTTGTGGCAAAGATACATTAAAGGAGGATTCTTCTATCCTTCATCCTATATAAGTGTTCCATCTTCTATCAGGTGATTGGTTTCAGTATTAATTCTATTACTAGGTTGCAATTCATGCCTTTATGGAGACAGTAAAGAAGCTGCTCCTGTTGGAGTGCTAATATCCAAATCGGCAAAGGTGTCCATCCAAGTTAAATTTCAATATAATGATTCGAAACCATTCCTATTCATAAGTGGAGTAGCGGCTCTCACAAGGTTTATTCTATGACTACATAAAATGCTGCTGTTCCTGTCTTAAGGCTGAATTATATTCACTTTCATGTTGTTAGAAGTTCATTCAAGAGTTTTCATATTAGACATGAATTGGTCTGAGGCTATGGTTGCATTGATAACCTCTTATACACTAGTAGATAGCACCTCAGTTCAAAAATTCTGGACAGGTGTAACAAGTATTCCTTGACTCTTTGGATTTTTACAGCCCCTTTTGGAATAATAATCACAAGTTTAGTCCATGTCCAGCTGTAATCTATACACCAATCAAGTTAATGAGATGACAAAGGGTTAATAATCATCCAAATTGTTGTTTTCAATCATCCATTTTTCTGAACACATGCCTCTGTTTCTTAAATAGATCAAAACAGCATCCTTTTTTATATGTGCATATCCCTCCTAATGCCTGTTACTATTAAGAAACTACTCTTTCACTGTTTTTCATGCTCTTCTTGGTTGCTCAACCTTATCTCATTTACCAGGAACGATCATGATCGCTAGTACTCAAGATCTAAGGACCTTGGTAGTTAGGTGTTCTTCTCCTTTCTTCAATTATTTTCATATATTCTTGAGATCTGAGCCTTTGTTTTCTACTTATAAGAATATGATATACCGTCATTCCTAGCCACAAGGTTTTCATCTGCTTCCTACGTATCTTAGGACTTGGATGACCAAATCTTGTCAACTTGAAAGTGAAGGCTTTTCAACAGCCTTTTTTATCAAGGAGAGGCTATGTAATTGTAGATTATTAGACCATGTTAGACTTTAAAATAGTGCACACTCCCTACATATCTTAGGACTTGGATGACCAAATCTTGTCAACGTGAAAGTGAAGGCTTTTCAACAGCCTTTTTTATCAAGGAGAGGCTATGTAATTGTAGACCATTTTAGACTTTAAAATAGTGCACACTCCATGTATATGTGAGCATTTGTGTGTATGCATATCTGTATTGTGGATTCATTTATAACATGCTGAAGCATGTAGGTATGTAATGGATGAGTTGGGCTCAGCTTTGCAGCATAGTGATGAAGCAAACTTCAGAGTAGCTCCCTTTCTGTTCATGCCAGAAGGGAAATTGGAGTCTGCTGTGAGGTATTTTATTCTCACCATTGCTTTTATGCCTTTTCAGCTTTTCCTGGCATTTTTTTAATAGGTATGCATAGATTATATAAGTATGTTCTCTCCCTGCACATTTGTTTTTTAGCTATAATTTTTTTAATATGTATTCGGCAATCAGCATGTAGACTGTATGCTTGTGGAGATTATTTCAGTTTGACTACAGTCTGTTGCTAGATAGTCTGATGTTCAGATATCAAGAGCATGATGGTATTTCTTGGGATTATGGATGTAATATTTTATTTATGTACAAAGATTGATCAATCTCAGATGACTGAATGTAACCTTTAGCAACCAATCCATGTAAAGATAGGAGAGGCTAGTGAATTCTGCAAAAAATTAGCATCAAGATGGTGAAATACTTTATTAAATAGTAAGTCGTGTTCTAGCCAGTTCCTAGTTTGTCTTTTGTGATATAGAAAAACCTTCCCCATACTTTTCAAAAGGCTTAGGAAAAGATAGATGGGGTTTCGGAAACCTGGATGGAGCTTGGGATGAAGCAGGAAAAACTTGCATTATATTGGCATAGCCATTGATAGGTATGGGCAGAAAGAAAGGAAATCTCTAAAGCTTTTTCTGAATAGTAAAGCTTCTTGGTGTGGAAGATGATGGTAGTGGATGTGGAGGTAGAGGCAGATGTCCTACGAGAGGCCTGGGCGAACAAGGATGGTGAGGTGCCGGGCTTGATGTAGGGGATGGTTGGCTTCAGGAGCTCTGGTGGTGCAGGCTGAAGAGCCTTCATGGGCAGATTGATAGAAGAATCGAGAGAGAGAGAGAGAGAGAGAGAGAGATGATCAAATGGATAAGAGTTCTAGATGGTCAGGGGTCTCTTAGGAATTAGTCTGGTGTTGTCTTGAACCAGCAGTGCTGGTCAGAACTGAGCGGAACCAGCGGTATCAGGTGGTTCTGCTTGGTTTGGACCAGTTCAGACTGGTTTTATACCTATTCCAAATCGACTCGTAAATCTGTCTTGGTTCAGCCGGTTTAGTTTACTATGCCCTGAACTGGGTAGTTCAGGACAGTTCTGCAGGCCTTGCTTTTTAAAATCTAGAGTCTGATATGGTGTGGATGTTGTGGGGCTAATACTACCTTGCTTACAAAACCATGCTTTGTTTGACCTTATCATCTCTTTCAAGGTTGTCTTGAATGTGTCAAAGTCCCTTGGGGAGGGCTTGTTGGAATCCAATGTTAATTTCTTTTAGATGAGGTTTGTGTAATTGCATATTTATGCTTTATTCTTACAATCGTGTGGCAGCAGATTATAGGCCTTCAATATCTGAATTCATTATTCATTAATGTAGTTGTATACCTATATCTAACGGTTGGTATTGTTGAATGGTTCCTTGATAAAGCTTACATTTTAGAAGGTACTGAATTATACAGCATTGGTCTATTGACATATGGAGCAAATTATGTATAGCACTGGTCTAGCATCTGTTATAACAATGGCAATGTTTTATTAGTATGAGATAGCAAATGCTCTTTTAAGATGCCAGATGTTTGCTGGCCGATGCTCTTTCCTGTTAAAGTGTAAGTAGAGTTTGCTGGCTACTTGTTGACATTCAAGGGAAATTATTTTAGCTTTTCAGTTTTATGGCCCACTCGGGATGTTCATTATGGGGAAGAATGTACTCGTGACTTCTTATTGGGAATTGGAGAGGACAAACAACGTTCTGCTAGGCTTACAGCTTGGTTCCATACTCCAGAAAATTATTTCATGCGGGTAGCCCTTTTTCTCCTCTTACTGTTAAACTATCATAAGTTCAGCTTCTTAGTTATTCACTTTCTTTCACAGGAATTCAAAAAATATTGTCAACAGCTTGAATCAAGAGAATTTCTCGTGTCTGTCATGGAGGCCCTCACTACCAGAAGTATACGACCAAGTGATGGACGTGCTCGCCTGGTTTATACGGATATACCACAAGTTGAAGAATTTTTAACACGCCCTGAATTCATTCTCAGTAAGTGACTTTGCATTGTTATCTATATGCATCATTTTACATTAATTGCAAGATATTCTCTCAAGAAAAAATCTTCAGAGCTATTTTATGTAAAGCAGAAGATTTAGTAGTTAAAATTTGTTCCATTAGAGCTAGGGGTGGCAATCGGGTTAGGTCGGATATAAACGGATCAGGTCAAATACGAGTCGAGTCAAAAATTCTAATCCGGATCTGATATGTTTATTAAATATGTCAGATCTTAAAATCCGAACCCAATTTATTTAATAAACAGATTATTCAATCCGACCTGTTTACGATTCGTCTATAACCTAGTTAAAAAGATAAAACCTGACCCATTTATAATCCATTTAAAAAAATAAGGAAAACAATAAAAATCTGCTCCGCTCGACCGCCTCTTTGCCCTTGCCGCGCTCTTGCCGCCTTCGGCTCTACCTGGTCGGAGCTTTCGACTGCCTCCGGCTTCGCCCTCGTCCTCATCCATCCTGAACTCTGCTGCGATCCCCTCCATCGAGCTCCCAACCACCACAGGCTCTAACTTCATCTTCTCTCCGTTGTAGATCTGCGTGGGTCTCAGCCGTGCCATCGTCGATTCCAAGGATGAGACACCGAAGTAACAAATACTCTCCTTGGGCTTCCCTACCCTCGTCGATCTCAACTCCACCGCTGTCCATCTCCTAAGCTCCGTCAGCAGTGGCAGCGATGGAGATGGTGCCACCTATGGGCCCTGCTTGTCGTTTGCCAATGGGATTTGGGTCTAGCAGTCGCTGGAGTTGAAGCCGGTGTTCCAGAAGGTGGCACAAAGGAGGGGAAGAGAAAACCCTAGCTAATATGTGGGATTTGATGCGGTGGGCAAAGAAGAAGGAAGGGGGTAGCATGGCGTGTCATCCACCATGGGATTTGATGCGGTGGGGTAGCGTGGCATGTCATCCAACATGGGATTTGACGCGGTGGGGTAGCATGGCGTGTCATCCACTGTGGGATTTGATGTAGTCCAATTGCACCTCAGCGGAGGCGGGGTACTGCGAGGGATCGGAGGAATTAGTAAAAAAATGCGTTGGATGAATGGAAGGAGCCCATTAGCCTATTACCCAATTTGTTTAAATAGCTCAGTTAATGATATATCAGCTAATTTGGTCCAATTCAAAAATTATATGGGTTAAATGGGTTAAGCGGGTGAGATGTTTGAAATCTGAATATGATCCAAATAATAAACAGGTTAAACAGATCGATTTGTTTATTATCTAAACTTGTTTAGTCCCAATCCAAATCTGTTTATGGTGGGTCGAACACAAGTTGGGTTGGCGGGTCGGGTCATTTTTTGCCACTGCTAATCAGAGCGCCTAGTATCATCACTTGGTATCCTTCAAATCTATTGCCATAAACACGTCGGGTCATATTTTGCCACTCCTAATCAGAGCGCCTAGTATCATCACTTGGTATCATTCAAATCTATTACCATAAACACAAAATCATGATTTTTTCTGATTTCTGAATAATTGAGATATGCTTTACGGATCACATTAACCAACTATTCCTATTTTGCATTATCTCCGTTTGTAATATATACAAATGGTTGGTTGATAACTGTTTACGATGTCAAATAATTGGTGACAAGGCTTGCTCGTAGTGCCTATGGTTTTGACTTTTTACAGATACCCATTCAAACATCTCTAATTTATTCTGTTACATTAATTCGGAGGGTCTCATCATACTGCTGATTGCTACATCATTTTGTTTATTTTTAAGTGTCTAATTTTCTTTGGACATGCCATATTTCTTATAAATCTGATGTAATTTTTCTTGGAAAGAGATTTGTTCCTCGAGACTTGCAGTGGCTTGAAGTTTTTAGGAGTCTCAATCTGAATTTAATGCTTTGTTAGGTTTTTGGTTAGTCCTCACCACAACTTATGTTTGAGTTGATAGAACATCAGCCTTTGGGTGAGCCGGTGTTGGATTCAAGTCCTCACTTCTCCTAAATGTTGGTCTAGAAATTTCAATTGCTGTTTACAGGCTTCTGTGGAATGGAAGAGGGTGGACATGCTATATATTGTGCATGTGAACACATGGAGCGAACTGAATGGTGACTATGGAGTAGATGGTGGTGCAGAGTAGCACACTTTATGCACTTCTTGAGCCAAACTTGCCCGACCCATGTTCAACCTATGTGGCCTGGTTGTACCGTGTCAGCCTGCTGGCCCTTGTCTGGTTCCTAATGGCTGCATGAAGCATTAATTGCCCATTTAATGGATTAGAATGCATACATCAATATATTATATGCTATGTATATATTATGTATGTATGCATATATGTATAATTGTATATATTATGTATATATGCATGTATGTATGTGTATGCACCGGACAGAGTTCAACTTTATGACCCATGGCCTTGCAATTAGTACATGAAAGAGAAATCCATTTGTTTTTGACACTGTTCCTCAAGGCTTCCATTTCCAACATTGATCCAAACCTTCTTGGCTTCGAGAAAACTAATGTTTTCCGAATTATATTCAGCATGCAAGAAAACGAAAAATCCATGGCAGAAAATTTTTTGGAAGAATGGAAGATCCTTTCGAACAACCTATTTTAATAAGAAAGTCCTGTATCCTAAAATTAATTCATCAGGTTGATAATAAAATCCATAGATGTTCTAGCAGGCATTTTGCACTTGATTCACAACAAACACGCACAGGCATGCATGCATGTGGACACATCTGTATGTATGTATGTATCACACACACCCATAGATACATACATACATACATATGTGTGCATGCATGCTAAGACTTGGCACCTTGATCTTCGTATAGTGTGGTTATGAGTTTGAGAGATATAAGATGAGACTCCTGTGTCATCATTTCTCGAGTTAATAGTTTTATTAGCTATGACCAACATGCTTTATCCCTGCTAAATGTGTCAGGTTCGTGAATCTTTGCCTCTTCATCGATATACTTTCCTATTAGTGCTACTAATTTTAGTTTTTTTTCTTGCAATTCCCCTCTTTCTCTCTTGCTAAGGCCTTGTCCGTCTCTATCACATATTCCCATACCATCAGTTGGTCCTCTATCAATAGATATGTGGATAAGCTCTACTTAATATATTCTGGTTTTCGACCAGCTTGAATGTTCACATTTTGAGTCATATCTTCTATACTTATGCCGCACATTTGCCTCAACACTATCATCTCCAAAATGCTCAATTTTATTTTTATTTTGTAAACATTTCGATCCTAAAACAATTCGATACCTTTTTGTTAAAAAAAATCATTTCAGAGGCATGCAGTTTATTATACTTATTGGTAGTATATCCGCAATGCATATTTTCTCTTTGGGTTGATTCTGCATCTAGAATGGATTAATTTGGTCAATCCTTTGTAGCAATTGTTAGAGATTGCTGGGGATGCAAGTGGACAAGCCTGCAGGCCAAAATTCGTGTTTCGTGCTGGCTTACCACTCCAGCCACATGGAAAGTTTTGCATAACATTTCTCAAGGCCAGCCCATTTGCATCTCTAGAGATTGCCCTGTAATCTAACATGCCATGTCTAACTCTTTTCCCCGGCTTATTTTAACTCTTATGGTATATTTTCATGCGATTTTGTGGGGAAAAGATGATGGAAGATCAATATTTGTATTCATTGCTTTATAGCATCATACACTCATTCTAGTATCTGGTGAACATGTAATATATGATTGCCCTGGATGTTCTGGTTATGGCAATTGGTAGGCAGGTTATGGATATTTACTGTTGGCTAATGTTTTCTGCCATCTGCAGCAACTGATCCAAAGGATGCTGATATCATCTGGACAAGTATGCAAATAGATCCAGAAGTTAGGAAGGCTCTTGGACTATCAGACAACCAGTATATTAACCAGTTCCCTTTTGAAGCTTGCCTTGTCATGAAGCACCATTTGGCTGAGACCATTTATAAGGTTAGCATGCTCTCTGAAATTGGTATAGTGCAATTTTAAATACTGTTCTTTTTAAGGTTTTTGGTTTATTTTCAAACCAAGCGGTTCTGATGTATTAGAAGAAACTTGCAAACCTTGTGCATATACTTCAACCATGGGATTATTTCAAATAGAAATCCACAGGAAAAACGGTAACACAGGTACCACTTGTTATTTTGTCTATGTATGTGCATAATGCCAAACCAGTTGAGGTCATGAATTGCTTAAGTTCCACCTGAAATGTTAGTATTTTGGGAGCATGTTGCAAGACATGATGACCTATAAATTACTTTAAAGGCCCAAGTTGTAAATTTGAAGACCATGACGTCTGGCTCTAAGTTGCATGGACTCATAACATTAGGTTTAAATATCACCGTTCTTATATATTTAAACTTCCATTGTTTTGTTATTGACATGTCCTCACTGAAATTCTTGTGGAATAGATCCATTGATTTTTTTTGAGTGGATGAAGCAGCACCTGTTCAACTTTTATCTTGCTGAGGCCGAAGGGAGTCCCCGATATCCTTCCTTCAATCTTTTAGGACCTAAAGGTTTATTTTGTTTTGGAATACATGTCTTCAGTAAGCTTTGCATGCGAAGTAGGCATAGTTGCAGAGTCTTTTACCGAAAAGAGAAGAAAAAATAGTTGCATAGATTCACCAACACAGCAACAAAGTCGCACAAAAAAAACATGGAGGGAAAAAGGACGGAGATTTTCTTTTTTCTTTTTTTTTTTTTTTTTTTTTTTTTTTTTGTGGGGGTGGGGTGTGTGGAGGGGTGTTCATATGCCTGTCATGTAGCCTCAAGTAATTGAATCCAGGCAGGTGAACTTGGAGGAGGTTCGCTAGCCTGAGGAACAGGAAAAAGAATGGAACTGATTTGATATGCTAAAAACTTCTGCAGTTCTCTAGAATGTTTACAGGCTTATAATCTGATAATCAGCCTTTTGTCCATGGGACAGATGGTTTTGGTGAGGATAGGATTTTGTTGTCAGTTTTGATTATGGAAGAATATAGGCTGTATAGACTAAAGAATTTTGGAGAAGGATTTGAAAGCATCTTCTGTTTCAATTCTCAGTGTTGGATTGAAAATGTTGGTGATTTAGGATCCATACGATCAATGTCAGATAGCTCGAATAAATCTTCTCGCTCTATTTCTTGCTCTCTCTCTCTCTGTTCAGTTTTCATATAATGTCATTTGCTTTGGAATCCTCTTAGCCTGTTTATGGATCTTTTGGAGTAATTTTGTTGCTGCTGGAGTACAACAATATCCTTATTACCTATTCCATAAAAGTCAATCTTTGGATCCTTTTCTTTCCATATGTCTGTTCTAGTTTTTTAGTCCAATAAATACTGGAAGAGTGGAAGCTGAATACACAAATCTATTAGACACTTTCAGATATTTTGATGTGTGAAATACATCAGCTTACGTGCAGGAACTGTAATTCTTTAAAATTTGGTAGAGATGTGCTACGATAATGTTTTCTACTTACCTGTACTTTTGCTCTTATACATTTTGATCTATTGTTGACAGATATCGTGGTAACAAATTTCAGTGTTCCAGAGTCATTCTGATAGGGGGGAACCATTCAAAATTCAGAGAGAATATGGAGAATTTGTCAAATGTTATGAAAGAAATTGGATAATGACAAATGGAAAGTACAAAAATTGCATGGCATACAAGCTTTAATATATTTAATACCAATTCATGTAAAACAAGCATTTGGGTGGCAAAAGTAAAGATCAGTAGCAACAGCACTACCACCATTAATAGATGATATTGCTCATTTATAATCTATTAGTCTTGCTAAGAAGTAACAAAGAACTCATAAAATTTGTTTGTTGTTTATAATTCATGAATGACTCATGTTGGGAATAAGTTGCAGAGTTGTTTGACCAATGAAAAGTTCTCAAACAATTCATGAAGTTTCTGTATTTTAGATTGTATTGTTAGTTTGACAGATATTATGTACCTTTGTTTCGAGCTGAAAGATGTATATACTCCATATGATAAAGTAACTATTGTTTTTCCTTCTTTTTGAGAAAAAGAACACAGCAAATAAGTAGAAATATTGAGGTCATGGTACCCAGAGATGTTCTCTGCAAAAGTTTCATTAGTCCATTGGTTTGTTCTCGCCCTACTATGGTGCCACTGCATTCTTTATCTGTTGCCAACTTGCCACACTCTGCAAGAAAGTAGCAATTTCATACTATCGTATGTTTTGTATATTTCATACTATCGTATGTTTTGTATAATCGGTTTCTGCATTTGATAAAGTTGTATAAAGATATGATTGACTTTGCTTCTATCATTCCATGTTAGTACTCATCAAATCCCTTGAACCTTCCATCTCTGGACAGGCACAGGGCTCTCCTGAATGGCTTCAGCCTACTTATAACCTAGAAATACAATTGTCTCAACTCATTGGAGATTATTATGCACGGAAACAAGATGGCCGTGACAATTTATGGATTTTAAAACCATGGAATATGGCAAGGACAATTGATACAACAGTTACTGGTGACTTATCTGCCATAATCCGACTAATGGAGACTGGTCCTAAGATATGCCAAAAGTATATTGAGCGCCCTGCATTGTTCAAGGGGAAGAAGTTTGATCTTCGTTACATCGTCTTGGTTTGCAGCATGAATCCTGTGGAGATATTTCTCGCTGAGGTCTTTTGGGTATATCTATTAAATTCTCTGCTGTGGCTGTAGTTTGTCCTTCATCTCAAATTAATGATCTCAAACTGCTGTGAAATCTTTCAGCTTCAGAAAATTTTGGCATTTCACAGCCATGATGCATCAATTGCTTCTTGCAGGTTAGGTTAGCAAACAACCCGTACACATTGGATAAGGACAGCCTTTTCGAATATGAAACTCATTTCACCGTTATGGTAAGTTTATCATTCTTATCATGGTATGAAGATATTCTTCCAGAGTGGACATTTAATTATTTGTTATTGCCGATTTTATCTCAATTCTTGGATCCATTTAAGAACATTGTATAGCGTTCCTGCTAAACAATTTAACTGCATACATGGGAATTGTAACTCTCTTCATTATCTTTAATAAATTTCAACATGTTTCATTTTTTTTTTTGCAGAATTATAGAGGAAGACTGAATCACATGAACACACCAGATTTTGTGAGGGAGTTTGAAGAGGAGCATCAAGGTAGCATATCCTTCGGTTCCTATGAAGATTTTGATGTCATGTAAATCTGTCTTTGTGCTCTAATGATGGTAATGCAACCATTCTGCAGTGAAGTGGCTGGATATCCATCGAAGAATCCAAAATATGATCCGGTCTATCTTTGACTCAGCCGCAGCAGTGCATCCTGAGATGCACAGCCCATTTTCTCGGGCCATGTATGGGGTGGATGTTATGCTCGATCATCAGTATATGCCAAAGATTTTGGAGGTATGTGGTGATGGGTTTATCTTATGTTTCATTAGTTTCCATAGAGGGACAGACTATCGCAACCACCACCATCTTGTCCTCTTGTTTTCCTCCTCATCTACCAATAGATAATGTGAAACTAAAAGATGAAATTCAAATTTATCTGCATAATCTCAGATGGTTAATAAAGAATCTACATACACATGATTTTCCATGTCCTGTCGGTTTTAATTTCATTGTCATTTCTAGCTGTCTTATAGTTGCAATGAACCACAAATTTAAGTGTGGTCATCATCTTCCTATAACTGACGAGTGAAAAGTAGAACCTAAGGTAAAAATATGGTGTAGCTGGAAATCTTTTATATCTATTAGTAACTCAAAAATCTTTCATGGGTTATGTCGTAATAGAAAAGGACTGGATCTTATAATTCAAAATTCAATGCTTTATTTGTTACTTTAGTGATCGAGTAGCTTACCCTTCCAAATGCAGGTGACATATTGTCCGGACTGCACTAGAGCATGCAAGTATGATACTGAAGCAATTGTAGGAAGCGGTGGTGTTATCAGAGGTCGTGATTTCTTCAACTTTGTGTTTGGCTGTCTTTTCCTTAATGAGTCAACACATGTTACAAAACTGTAATCCTTTTGAGTTAAAAAAGAAACTCTTTTCATGTACTCGTAGCTTTTTTGGCAATTTTTTTTGATCAATGTTGATGGTAGATCTTTATAAAATGATGAGCTTATTGTTCTATTAGTTCACTGTTTCATGTTTATTTCAATCTTTTGGAACATCAGTTTTGCTTGTCTTGATGGCCTCCAATGATTTTTCCTGATGGACTCAGAAATGAACATTCATGCAATGCACGACAGAAATATCGGTGCTTGTGACCATATATGTTTATTATTTTTCAAGATCAAACCCTACTGATACTTTTCTTTCTCGCTTGTCGTTATTCTTTTTGTTTAAAATAGATAACTGAACCGTATGTAACACACACGAGCGCGCGTGCACATGCGTGTCTGTATATATATATATGCGTGTCTATATATATATATATGTGTATGTAGAAGGAGACACTTATTGTATATATATATATGCGTGTCTATATATATATATATGTGTGTGTGTGTGTGTGTAGAAGGAGACACTTATTGGTGGGAGTCGGAGATGATTGACTTAAGGAGATAATATATATACTTGTGTGTGTATAGAAGGAGACACTTATTGGTGGGTTAGGGATTCGGAGATGATTGATTTAAAGAGACAATATATATATATATATATGTATATATATATATATATATGTATATATGTATATATATGTATATATATGTATATATATGTATATATATGTATATATATATATATATGTATATATATGTATTTATATATATATATGTATATATATGTATATATATGTATATATATATATATATATATATATATATATATATATATATATATATATATATATATGTATGTATGTATGTATGTATGTATGTATGTATGGAAAGAGACACTTATCGGTGGGTTAGGGAGTCGGAGATGATTGGCTTAAGGAGACTGCATTAGCCGTGCAAGGTGTATCATACTTGCTAATATGGAGAAATTATTCATTGGATTAGGTCCGCTAGGCTGATGATCTGAGGGATCATTTTGTTGTTGCGTTCTGGTTGGACTGGACCACAAGCTCAGTGGTGGACCTGGTCCAAACAAATATTTCTTGCCAACATGTGGAGGGGTGCTTAGTGATTTTGGATAGCTTGCAGGCGATCTTGGTCTACATATGATGTAAGTTGGTTTCGCATTTTCCATTTCCATCGTAGGACAGATTTAGATGTCGGTCCTCAACAAATCTCCATTTGTAAACGTATGTTGTTTATAATGCAACTCTTAACTCGTCATCATATCCGACATTCAAACAAGACCAGTATCTAACCCCCCAAGATTCTTCTGAATCCTGTGCATATCCTGCGCGGAAATTTTGAAGGTCTTCTTCAACACCTCCGGAATCCTTGGATCCGACCGGAACGCCGCCAGCGGCATCATCTGAACCCCCGGATTCTGGCTGTTGAGCCCCGACACCGCCACCGCCGGCGCCACCGGATTCAAATTGTACAAGAAATGAACCAGCCCCCTCGGGAAAACGAAGGCGTCCCCCGGCCTCAACCGCTGGGTGAAGAAGCGGTACGAGGTGTCGACGAATCCGACGAGGAGGTCGCCATGGAGGAGGAGGGCGACCTCGGAGGCGCGGGGGTGGGCGTGGGGGGGCACGAGGCCGCCGCCGGCGAGGTCGACGCGGGCGAGGGAGAGGCCCTGGGCGTTGGCCCCGGGGAGGGCGGCGGCAGTCGTGAGGGTGACGTTGAAGCCTAAGGGGTTGGCGGCGGTGTTGCCGGGCATGGAGAGGATGGAGGTGGCGAAGTGGGAGGGGCGGGCGAGGGCGGGGTCGAGGCAGGGGAGGCCGTTGAGGTGGAGGGACTGGCCGGCGGGGGAGGTGTCGGCAACGCAGTAGTCGACGAGGAGGTCGGGGTCGGGGTTGGAAGGGGAGAAGAGGAGGGATAGCAGAAGGAAGGGGAAAAGGGTCGGAAAAGATGAGTATTTTCTCATCGTTTGCTCTCTTTTTCAGAAAGAAAGGCTGGTTTGGAAGGAGAACGTTGGGAGTGAATTCACGTCAATTGCTATATGTATATAATATACGTGCATCTGCGGCGGGGTAGTTGAGAAAGTGATGTTTGGGGCTTTCAGAGGTTAATGCTTCAAGGTTTACCAAGGTGAGCTTGGGGATGGGGTGAAGTAATGATTAATATATTTATTCCATTTTTGCCAAACAAAGAAGGCATTTCTCAGATTTAAGACCAAAAAGCTTTCAGTTCTTTGTCTCAGAGCCCAGCTAAGATGTGAAAATTAATGTCTTAAATGATACACAAGCAGCAAATAAATATATTTGCTGAACAACATCCCTTGAGCAAAAATGCCAAAGGTACAAAAGGCAAACTTTATACTAATGCTGGATCAATTTGGTATGCATATTTTTGGTATTTGTTTTAACTTAATATCCGCGATGACAGAACAATTGCAACACTGGGAGCAAAAAATCAAAACCTGGAAATTTTTACTGCATGGTCCCAAGACAAGGACAGCCATCCACAATGATGGGAGGCTCATGAAAAAAATAATCACACACCCTATTCTTAGGACATGGATCAGTGATCTCCATTAATTCCAAAGATACGGACTTTGTGCATGTTAGGGAACTTGGTAACCACCAGCACAAACACAGCAAGAGTATTGAGGAAGAGCATCGGATGCTGGTAGTCCGTCGTGTGCAAGGCAATCAGGTACCTGCGAGACACACAATGATAGTTATGTCAATGAATAAAGGTAGGATCATGCTAAAAAGAAAAAGAAAAAGCTTATTCAAGTTCTAATAGGACATTTGGCACAACTTTAAAAATTATATGAAAGATCATCAAGATTCAACCGGACAATTTCCTATATCCTTCGATCATAAGTATACTTTTCTCAGTTGTGATGGCATGACATCCCAATTTAGTATTTGTTTGTCAAGAAAGAAGACTAGATGTAGAAATCATATCACCTACCAGCCACAAGTGACAGACAAGTTAAAAAGAAGAAATAAACGTCCATTTTCTGTTCAGAAAATACACCGGCAGAATTAACACGACAAAACATTTATACATTAAACAAGTGTTTGCACAGATACAAGAAACGATTTAATAAAAGAATAATGGTGAAAAAGATAGCGAGCAACTTTTTCCCCTTCTTGTTTTCCCACATGCCTATGCTACAAGCCAGCCATCTTCAAATTTAGCATCCAGAATCTTTATCTATATTACCCATAGATATATTGATGATGTACTTGCTAGTCAATTAATTTTAGATGTAATTATACTTATATAATTTCTGATACCAACATTAACAAAGTTAGTAGAGGTAGAAACATGATAGTTTGGAAAAGAAATGTATCGTTAACAAGAACTAACTTTTAACTGTCTTCAGCAAGCCAATTATTTCATGACATTTTAGCAGAAAAATAACAGTATATATATATATATATATATATATATAAACTAGAATACATCTTTTGCATGCATGCCCATGACAAAAATCTCACAGCAATTGAGTACCACATATGCAATATCAATGCAAAATCTAGCAGCTATTAAAGGTGAAAGACTGGAAGTATTACAAACACAGGATAGGAAGACAAATAGTTCAAGAACATTGGCTGGCTTGGGAGCCTGTGACCTTTCTTTGCCTCAAAAAACATAACAATGATTGGAACTTCAGTTTTGAATTTTTTTCAAGATCGTGCCTGGAGGATACTCACAGGATCACCGGTACAGTAGCCAAAAACTTTCTATTATTGGTAAGCTGCTTGCCATTGTCCATCTGCTCCCACCAAGTTAAACCATTGTAAATACCCTGGTCTTCAGCAAATGGAGTTCCTTTCCTCCAGTGAAAACAATGATACGTCACCTAAACAAATACCAAAGTACCCACCAGTGAGATTTTACTCCATCACTTCGAGCAGATTATTTAGATAAGCCACTGATTTATTATCAGCTTGAGGCACCAGGCAAGAGGGGGCAAAAACTCTATTATAAAATATTGTCTTTTTATTAAACTGAAAGAACCAGAAACTGAACTGGTAGTTCTGCATGAAATGATTAAGCATATATCAACTGTTTAAGAAAAAGCTTTTACAAGTTTTTACGGTAAAGGCAAGTAACTAAACCACTAGAGGGGGCAGAACCAACCAAAACTCAGATATAAATCATGGAAAAGTTAATTACAGACTTGTTACTTCAAATTGCAAAAAGTTAGGTATGGTCAGATGAGTAATGTTCTACCTTGTCAGATTTTTTAAACAAAAAAGAAGCAGATCTAATGATGTGCTGATGTTCTTTGTAACAAACGATCTAGTAAATAACCTATTAGACAAACTGTTGCAAAAGGATACAGCACCAAACAGGGGGAAACTCCTATTATCACTTGAAATGAAGTTGCTTGAATGGCGCAAGAACACAACTTCTCTCCAAATCTTTCCATTCTTAAGTTGTCTGCCTACACCTAAATATTTGAGTTCTTACATCCCTACTACACTTCTGAAATTCAAGATCTTCCCAAGAAAACCTGCTAGGTTAAAATTTGAAACCTTCCCCAAAAGGTCAATCTGGTCCTGAATCCATTTCTCAACATTTTTAAACATTGTATGAATCCCAAAGATAGCTTTCTCCAAGAGATGCATATTAGTCTCCGATTCTCGGTAGCACTAATCCAACTCAATGTAGGCATGTAAATTGGTCCATGCATAGCCAGGATTTCTGCAAATTTCAAATCCTTCAAGTTTATCAACGCTTCAAGCACCAAAACAACATATTGGTCTTCTCATAACGTTCTAAAAATATCATGCTTCAACTCAAAAGCAAGAGAGGAAAGTCTTGGGAAGGCAAGGTTGCTCCATTCATCTACCACAACATATCTACTGTCCTCGCATCAATGCTCCATACTTAATCAATCTTTAGTCTCATTCACTCCTTCAGTAGAAGGTCAGCATTACACTCTTTTGTAACACAATTAGAAGAACAAGAGAACAAATTGATAACATGAGAGAAATGGGCAAGTAAACTTACCTCCTCGCGTCCCCAGTTATCCATTATCCTACTACCATCTCCATCACAATCCTAACAAGATTTAGAGACTATCTTACTACTATCATCAACGATCCCATCCCTCAAATACTTAAAGAGTTAGACTAATACATACACCTCCATTATACAGGAGAAACAGAAAAAGCGCAAAACATTATATCAAAAAAATCAACCTTTTTACTTCAACCCAAAAAAAAAAATCAGCCTTTTACTTCTTCATGGTATCATTATCATCCATTCAAACCAAAATTCCAATTTTGGATAAGCAACAAGCAATCTCCATCATAAAAGCCCAAAAAAACCTCATCTTAGGAATACCAAAAAGAAGTAGAAAAAGAATAAGAGAAGACGACATCCGAAGGCCTGCATAGAGGCACCGAAACCCTAAAAAGAATAGAACTAGGGGAAGGGGAACCAGGAAAAGAAGGAGAGAAGGGGGTCTTACGAAGAAGTGGGTGAGATTAACGACGGTCCAGGCGACACCGGGCGAGCAGCGGAGGAGGGAGAGGATGGCGATCCAGGCGAAGAATATGAGGAGCACGTAAGCCGTCCAGACGCCCGGGTACATCACCCACTCAGTGTTCCGGTTCAAGACCGGTGGTGGCGCCGCCTCCGCGTAGAGCTTCGGCATTCTCCTCTCCTTCGTCGGGAACAAGCTCTTGGTCGCGGAGAAGAAGAAAGAACTCGCTGTGGGAACGCGGAAGCGACAGCCTAACGCGGCTCGATAAAAAGGTTTCAAGTTAACGCCGATATCTGTTGTTGTAACGGAAACAACAGCCATCGTTTGCCGAATTCCTTACTGCAGTTGGTTTTCTCCATTTTGCAGAGGGAAGGTTAAATTGCTGTTCCAACTGTTGTTGGTTGCTCGGAGGAAATTACAGTTTCCGTTAATCGTTGGGGCAGGAAATAACTTATGGAAACTGCCAGTTTGACTTTTGCATGGTAAATATTATTTTCACCGGTTGTTTAACACGTCATATTCTTACAGTTTGATTGATTTAATGAAACGTCCAATATTATATGTATTAAGAGTTCAAACTAACAAAACTGTGCACAAACCTCGAAAAAATTATTTTAAAATTTATCTATAAATAGATATTAAGGTCGCCAATTTTTTTATTCTTCTTTTTTTTCTTTTCTTCTGTTACCCCTTATATATACACACATCCATATTTATTTTGATAAAACGAATTGCTAATACACTTTACTATGAATATATTAAAAGAAAATTAAAAAAATAATTTTTCAAAATGCCCACAAAATATCCTCCATATAATTTTCTCAATATACTCAATCACATAAAAAATCATCTAGTCAATAGCATTATCGGCCTTGCAATAAATATGATGGATGCCCAAGGAGTTATAGTTTCTTACCCAACGCCTAATATCATGAAGTGTGGGCATAATCTTTCTATGTACATGTAATTCTACAGGGCACTTGCTTATATGCATCACGATGGATTGTACTACCTATCCAGGGTCCGTGGTTTCGCAAGGCTTAAAGATCTAAAATTTCTGGGGCCTTGCATCGAACACATTCCATTGGTTCCACTATCACAACCGTCAAACAATGGTGTCGCGAGCTGATGGTGGAAGCAAGAAAAGAAAAGTCAACACAAAGCCATGAGAGTGCCTCCTTTCGCGAAGACCATCTCCCCACTAACCGTCTCCACTCTCATCAAATCCCTACATTCCTTGGCGGCCAACCCACCACCCCTTCCTTCTTGCAAAGACTTCGATTCCTACGCCTCGCTCCTCCGCCGCTGCGCAGCAGAGAAGTCCATCGTAGATGCCAGACGTGTTCACCTCCACATGAAGAAGGCCGGCTTCCCCTATCTCAGTCTCGGCAACAAGCTCGTTGATGCTTATTTGAAGTGCGGAGCCATCGACGATGCCCGGGAGGTCTTTGATGAAATGCCTAAGCCGCATATTGTGCTGTGGAACGCCATGATATCATCCTACACTCGCTGCCGGAGGAGCAAAGAAGCTATCTTTTTGTTCCAGGGGTTGCTTTCGGAGGGCGTTGCGGCTGATGAGTTCACCTTCTCGAGCATCCTTAGAGCATTTTCTAATTTACATCTCATTGCAGAAGGCCGGGGAGCTCATGGGCGGCTTGTGGTTTTGGGTTTGGAGGCTATGAACGCTTTTGTCGGCAGTGCATTGATTGATATGTATGCAAAGTTTGGGAGATTGAGGGATGCCCGAGCTGCCTATGATCGAATTAGTGATAAAGATGTGGTCTTGGTGACGGCCTTGGTTGTTGGCTACACTCAAAATGCGGAGGATGGTGAGGCAATTTGTCTTTTCAGAGATATGGTTAATAGTGGAATTAAACCAAATGAATTCACATTTGCTAGTGTTTTAATAGCATGTGGAAATCTCAGGGAGTTGAGGAAGGGAATGGTGATCCATGGTGTCTGTGCTAAATCTGGGTTTGAGACAGGAAATTCATCACAGACTTCGCTTCTAAGTATGTATTCCAAGTGTGGCCATATAGACGACTCTCTGGAGGTATTCAAGCAGATTGTGAATCCGAATGTTGTAACTTGGACAGCTATAATTGGATGTTTGGTGTGTAATCAAAGGGAAGAGCTTGCTCTTTCGATGTTTCGCAGCATGGTTCGTGATTCTGTCTGCCTTAATGCATTTGCCTTGTCAACAGTTCTCCAAGGGTGCTCAGCTCTTGCATTGTTTGAACAAGGAAAGCTGATCCATGCCTGTGCTATAAAGATTGGGTTGGATACAGATAGTTTCGTTGGTTCCATGTTAGTTGATACATATGGAAAGTGTGGACGTGTTGGAATGGCTAAACTGGTTTTTGATAGTCTGCCAGGATTTGATTTGGTTTTGATGAACTCTATGATCAATGCTTATGCACAGAATGGCCACGGGCTGGAAGCAGTTGGATTGTTTGATCTAATGCAGGACTTGGGATTGGAACCAGATGATGCAACATTAACCAGCGCCCTTGCTGCTTGCAGTAATGCTGGACTAGTCGATGAAGGCCGTCGAATATTTTCTTTCATCAAAAATAAGTATAGCTTCGGGCCATCTAATGATCATTATGCCTGCATGGTCGACCTGCTTGGACGTGCTGGAGGGCTGAAAGAGGCTGAAGAACTAATAACTAATATTAAGAAGCCTGATAAAGTTTTGTGGAGGACATTACTAGGTGCATGCAAAATACATGGTGAGGTAGAGATGGCTAAGACGGCAGCAAGAAAAGTACTTGAGCTTGATCCAAGTGATGCCGGAACTTATATTCTATTATCAAACATTTATGCATCTTTAGGTCAATGGAATGAGGTTATTAGCATGAAGTCTGAAATGAGGTACATGAAATTGAAGAAAGGCCCAGCAATGAGCTGGATCAAGGTTGATAGAGAGGTCCACACATTCATGGCTGGAGATAAGTCCCATCCACAGGCGGAAGAGATATACAAGGAGTTGGAAAGGTTGATAGAGAGGACCAAGGGTTTGGGCTATGTTCCAGATACAAAGTTTGTGCTGCAAGAATTGGATGAACTGGAGAAGGAGAGATCTCTATATTACCACAGTGAGAAGTTGGCGGTTGCCTTTGGTGTCTTGAGGGTCAAGGGCCAGGGGAACACATCTATCACAATTTTCAAGAACCTTAGGTTCTGTGGTGATTGTCATGCTTGGATAAAGTTGGTATCTAAAGATCTGGGGAAAGAGATCATTGCCAGAGATGCTAAGAGATTCCATCATTTTAGAGATGGATTATGTTCCTGTCAAGATTACTGGTGATGGAAATTAAAAGAATAACAACATATAGTTCTTTCTTGTCTACTTTTATTTGCTCAGCTTCCAGAGACAGGAATTCTCTTTTAAGAAATGGTTGAGAGACGGGAATTCTCTTTTAAGAAATGGTTGTTTGGTACAATGATTGATCTGGAGTGGGACCTTGTGGAGTCATAATGCACTTAGTTATGATTATGTTAGGCTGTACCTCAAGGAAATTTCATTCTTGAAAGGAAGATGGATGTATCACTGGCATCATAAAAGAACTCCTGCAGGCCCTGGGCTACTTGCTTAGGCTTATTCCACAAGCCCTTGCAAATGAGAGGGTCAAGTCTCGGCCATTACCGTGATTTGCCTCTGGCCACAAATAAATACTATAACATTCTAGTGGCAATTGAAAGTTAAAATGGTGTGATCAACACAAGGTTTGTACTTACATGCCTTTCTGAATTTTGCTTTTCTTTCTGTTCCCTGTGTTAATTTTGCTTTAAATGGACTTGTGGAAAGAACCTGGCCTCTGGCACTGTCGCACGGGACCTTACGATTTTGTCCTTTAAAAGGCACTTCACGAGGGAGAGAAGGTTTCAATCTATATAAGCCATAATCTCTCTTAACTTATAATCGATGTGGGACTAAAGAGGCCATCTCTACACCACAACATAGCCCCCCTAGTCAAGGGAGAGTTTGTGCGTGTGGGCATGAGGCTTTTTCTACAGACGGCGCCAATGTTGCGGTCATGGGTCAAGGGGTCGAATAGCTCGGATGGTTGGTTTATGCCTCCACGTCTGCATGTGTGAATTATTGTTTGCTTTGGCCTCTGGCGCTGTCACATGGGGCCTCATGATTTTGCCCTTTAAAAGATACCTCACGGAAGAAAAAAAGTTTCAATCCATATAAATCATACTCCCTCTTGACTCGTAACCGATGTCAGACTAAAGAGGCCCTCTCTACACCATAACAGAAATTTTCTCCATAATTAATGGGCTTAGGACTCAAAAAATAATTGGTAAATTTCTGGCGATTGTAGTGGTTTTGTTCATCCTTGCCTTCAATAATATGGAATGCTTTCCATTAGAATCAGTGGTAAGCAGTTTTGGTGGTTCGTTCATGCAATACATTTTTCATTCTTCTTTTTTGCAGAAAATTTTGTGAACTTTCTAGAATATTTTTAAGGTTGATATGCATTGCCTTATGTATGAGAACTAGGTTATTTGGCATCAGAATCACTACCTTTTAGCCGTTCTGAGCTTTCATTTATAGCTGTCAATTTTGCTAGATTTGGTGTACCAGCACTACTGTCCTGGCCTTCCATGCAACGTGCAAGGCAACTATTACCAGTATGTCTGCCTTAGAAATTAAACTTGACATTGGTGATCAACTGGTTATGAGAAAGACTGAGAAGTATTATGATTGCAAGATTGTTTTCTGTCTGGATGTGTTATTTCTTGTTTCTATAGGTTGCATTATATCTTTCTTCAGCTCGATGTTATGTCAGTTTGGCCCATAGGGGTTATCTTCCTGATTGCTGATGTAAGGGACTAAGAAGAGATCGATTGCTTAGTGGAGATTTCATGTATCTTTGATCTGGCTTGTTAAGAAAGATCAGAGTAAATACTTTTGAAAGTGGTATTTTTCCACAAACTTCTTTATTGAGACCTCCTTTTCCTTCCAATTGCTTTGATGTGACCTCCAGCTGGTAGCTTTTCAGGAAAAATGTTTATGATGCAGTCCATTCTTGTTGTTAGGCGGAGTTATCCTTGTACATATGCTTTTTCAGCATGCATAATGGTTAGTTTCCTTTTCCTTTTGCAGGATCTACAGGTCTGCAATGCAGTGGAGGCATAAACTGAAATTTTGGATTCAGATAAATGTGGTGAGTGTGATCCCTGCTAAACAAGAAATGATAAGAAGAAATTGAGATATTGTTATTGATCCCGAGCCTTTGGAATCATGGCCAGGAGCAGAAATGGAGATGGGGTTGATGGAGCCATATGCTTTCCCAATTCTGGCGCTGGGAAAAAAAAAACATTTTTCTAAAGTGGATTCAACATCCATAGTTCGAAACCCTTGCTTCCAAGCAATGAATAATGCTTAATATGGTGTGGAAGGAATGACACCTCTTTCATGGAAGCCGTGTACACCTTGATGTACATCACATTCATAGGCAAGGGAATGATGTGGTCTCCAATGTTTCCTTGGTGAGCTGGTCACCAGCCTCCTGAAGTCTAGGCCCTGTTTTGACTCCGTGTGAGGTGCTTCCACAAAATATTGGAAGAACTTATGTAATAGGTGGGATGATAAGCATGGTTTTTGGTGCAAATGAAGCATGGATTGAGAATGCAGTTGCATGCAGAGGCAATGCGGTCAGGCACAGTTCAAGTTGTGAAATAGGCATCAGTGTATGGATTGAAGGCCAGCCGGTGCTTTCCCACACCAGATGCTTGCAGTGGGGCTCAGGAGAATCCAAGTTCAGCTGTCCAATTGTAGAGATGTGTGTGTGAGAGAGAGAGAGGGAGAGGACACTTTACCTTTTGTTTTGTTCGTTCCTTCTTCCACTTATAGGACATTTTCAGAGTTTTGTACTTGGAATTTTGACATATGTTCTATCCATGTGAAATGGGATAGTGGAAGGATTCCAGAGTTGTTTACTTGAAAAAAGATGTTTATCTTTGTCTTCTCCAAGTTATTAGCTACCTTCTTTATATTTCGGACAAATTATTCATAGACTTATAGTTAGTTGATTTCATCATTTGTTATCGACTTATCATTGCCTCTTCTTTTTCTTTTCATGGGCCTGTGTAATGTGTTGCGGGAGGACGGACTTTAGTCCTATATCGGATAGTGAGTTAGGGACACCTCGTCTTATAAAGTTTGGAGACTCTCCTCTCTCTCAAGAGGCGCCTTTTGGGTCAATGGCCCAGAGGGATAAAGTCGTGAGGCGCAGCTACCGAGGGCCAATCCGTCCGATTAAAGCGTTGGTGCCAGAGCAAATAATATCTCTTGCTCAGGAGGGAGCCAGATCCGACCTCATGAGGCCGGGGTTATCCCGACCACAATATTGATGGCCCATGCAGGTCCTCCCAATAGATAGTGTGTCTTCGATAAAGGTCTGACTGCTGAGGGCGAGTCCGTTCAATTTAGACGTCAGTTCTCTGACTTGGGGGGCTACTGTTGTGGGAGGAGAAACTTTAGTCTCATATCGGATAGTGAGTTAGGAACATCTTGTCTTATAAGGTTTGGAGACTCTCCTCCCCCTCAAGAGACAAAGCCGTAAGGCCTCACTGTCGAGGGCAAATCCGTCCGATTAAAACATCGGTGCTAGAGCGGACAATATTTCTTATTCGAAAGAGAGTCGGATCCGATCTCATGAGGCCGGGGTTACCCCGACCACAACATAATAAATTATCTATTTAAACTTGTATTTTCATGTTTACTATCATATCTGTTGATTTCCTTGATTCATAGACCTTAATACTGTAATTTCAAATCAATTCAAGCTTGTGAATATGCTGTGGAGTAACCAAAACTATCTTAATGCTAACTTAATCCTATAGAATTATGCTGATTGTTGATTGTGGAGCCATCTTGAGCGAAATGGCCAATTAATGGCTGATGATATATGTAAACCTGAGTCTGAAAATATTGTTGAACATTCATTATTCTTGTTGATATCAAACAAATTAGTCTTCCAAAATTGGCGGCTATGACAATGTTTAGTCTTTGGTAAAAAAAACAACATTCAGAATCTTTCCAGGAAGGAGGGAAAAAATTGTTAGCCAGTCATGGAAGTCAAAATAGAATCTGCTATGGAAAAGAGGGGAAAAAAGATTGTCAAAAACAACTGAAAATTCTTAAGCTAGTCATGAAAGTCAAAATAGAATCTGCCATGGAAAGAAGGGAAAACAAATTGTCAAAAACAACCGTCGCCTGAGAGATTCGAACTCTCGCGGGGAAACCCCATGTACTTAGCAGGCACACGCCTTAACCACTCGGCCAAAGCGACGCTATCATACTATTAGCTGCATCGATATATTAATAGTTCTTAATACCAAACGACCCTTCCATAACCCTGACCATTCTCGCGGGAGGTGGAGAGGAGGAAAGGACAGACCTTTGGGGAAAGGACAGTGGGTGACGATGGAAGGAGAAGGCGGCGACGGCGGCCGGAGAGAGGAGGTCGAGGCGGAGCCGCGGGACGCGCGGGTGGTGAAGGAGCTCCTTCGCTCGATGGGGGTGGGGGAAGGGGAGTACGAGCCCCGGGTGGTCCACCAGTTCCTGGAGCTCGGCTACCGCTACGTCGTCGACGTGCTATCCGACGCCCAGGTATACGCCGACCACGCCGGAAAGCCCGCCATCGACCCTGACGACGTCCGCCTCGCCATCCAGTCCAAGGTCAATTTCTCCTTCTCCCAGCCCCCGCCCCGCGAGGTAACACTGCCCTCCCAAAAACCCTAACCTTCCCCTAATTGTAACTAACCCTCGATCTGGTTCTCTTTTCTTCTCAATGAATTGTATAAAGATCTCGTTTTCTTTGAATTACTCTCGGATCTGCTAGTCGGTGGAAGTAGTGGATTCGAATTTGGCGTGAATTTGGGAGATAAAAAATTTCGGTTTTCCAGTTCAGGGTTGCTATGAATTTGGAAGATGGTTTGGATTTGGTATTTGCGGATGATGTATTGGTAAAATTTTTTCTTCAAAACTGAGATTTTTGAAAACTTTCAAGGCTTACTGCTTTCTAGGATGCAAAGGGTTGAATTAAAGATTTCAGCTTTGGAGGTTTTAGAGCTGGATGAGTATTAGGATTTTAATTTAATAGCAGCATTAGTGGCAGGTATTGCTCCAAGGACCGAATTAGTTAGAAGTTTAGAACCAGTTCAAGAAAGCTGGTTATATTTTGGTGCTGATATTACGGATTGAATTATTTCTAATAGAATAAGACTCCTCCTGTTTCAGCTTTTAGTATCAACAACAAGTGTTAGATGTTTCGAACGATTATGTTTCTTTTGAATGCTGAGAATTCTTATGATAAGTTCTGCATGTTTCTGGTGAAAACTAAGGCTGAAAATAGTGTGAAATTTCGTTTTGCTGATCTCCTGGTCTGACCAGATCGCAACAGGTTTTGAAAATGTTCAAAAGCTAATGCGAATTACATTGTAGATCCCTTTTTAGGAAGTATTATATCATATAAAGAAAATAGACATGAGAGAGATACCTCCTCAGGCCCGACCTTTACAGGAATGAGCTCTTGTTAGTTGCAGGCTGGTGAAGGTTAGCAGAAAGGGCTTCTTGGAGCTTGATCAAAATGTCGAGAGATGGCGGTTTCGTTGATAGATTCTCCTAGAAGGTCGCAAGTTGTAGCCACCAACCAGAGGATGGTGTTGCCTCATGAGGCATTTCTGGGAGAAGGGGAAATTGACCTTTATCTTCAGTTTAGTAATAGTATTAACCTGATAATGAAGCATGTTGGAATAGAAAATTAGAAATCCTAAAGTGAAGTTAGGTTATCACTGCTATGACAGGTTGAAGCACCATGGAATGGACACATAGCATGAGAGATTGCTCAAACTTCTGAATACTCTTGCATTTTCTTGATTTTGAGTTTTGATGGTAGTTGAATGGTAGTTACTTTTCCCAATGGAGGTACAAAATGCCCCTAATGATCCACTATGAGTCTCTTTGTTCAGGTCTTACTTGAGCTAGCGAGGAGCAGAAACAAGATCCCACTGCCCAAGTTGATCACGCCACCTGGGGGGATTCCGCTGCCACCAGAGCAGGACACCCTGATCAGTTCCAATTACCAGTTGCTGATACCGAGAAAGCAGCCATCCCAGGTTGAGGAGAATGAGGAAGATGAGGATGGTTCCAATCCGAAACCAAACTCCAATATGTCACAAGAGCAGAAGACTAGCACAGACCAGCATTCTCAGCAACAGACACCACAGAGGGTGTCTTTCCCTCTTAATTCAGCTGCAGCAGCAGCAAAGAGGTCACGGTGAGAAGGGGGTTGGATTGGGGGCACGAGCAAAAGCTATGTGATGTTAGCTAAGTTTTTTGAATTGAGTAGAAACTTAGGAGATCAGTTCATTGTTTAATTCCATCTTGCTCTTTTGTTTGAGAAACAAAGAATTTTTATGACGTCTTATATCAAAAGAAAATTATGAGAACAATGTATTATTGTTTGACTCTACCTTGCTTATATTGTTGAGGAAGCAAAGAAGTTTTTGTGGCCTCCAACACTGCCCTGGAAATGCAATTTTGACAAACAGATATCACTGAAGTATGATAAAAACAACCTAATTTTGTTAACAGTCCTGTTGTTGCTGCTCGATAGAGAAATAGACCTCTCTTTAAATTATAACAAGCTCAGTTCTTATTGCTTTTGCTGGGACTCCTAGTGGTAGACAGTATTTTACAGCTTCTTACATCAGTCGTCATCGGAGGGACTCCTACAAAACAGTTGGAACATTTCAGTGAGTCATCTAGCTGCATTTATATAGTAATGTGCTCTCTTTGGCTGCTGAAGACGATAGAGAGAGAACTTTTCCTTTGCTTGTATCCTAAAAGGCCAGGATATACTGGTGCTTTTGAGCTTCTCTCTTTCTTCTTCTTTTTTTTTTTGGTGGAAACTAGTGCCTTTCAGTTGACCTTGGAAAAAAACTTTTCTAATAAGCTACGAAGGGTGCCTCGAACAATTACCCAGCTCAAAAAAGATGAAACTCTTAATTTCAGTTTTTTATTGATTTGCCCTGTCTATTCATCATCTCAACAACCGGACCGAGCCTTGGTTGCAGAAGACCGACAAGATCCCGAACCATCTCAGAAAAACGAAAAGATCCCAAGGAAAAAACCAAAAGACCCAATCTAGCCTCACATCATTTCTTTCTTTCTGTAGAGAGATGCAAGAATTCGAATGCAATATAGAAATCTGCTTTAACAAAGGAACTTTATTGAATGTAGAATTGGAGAGGAAGCAACACATTCTACAACATTGGAATCCAGCTTCTAATTCCAGAATGTAACTGTTTCTGTACACAATGTTTATATATACAAATAACTAGAAGCACGGCTTAGCTTCTCCAATTGCCTTGACTTACTGTGAAATCCCGGTCATACATTCTCTGGATTTCTTCCCTGTACTCGGTCAAGGACTTATCAGGTAATGCCGGGCTTAGCTCAACCACATCACCCATCCTCAGCTTCTGAGTAGAGTCGCTCACAGGCTCATGGTTCAACCTTGGTCTCAGATCCTCCTTGACTGCAAAGCCATAAGCAGGCCATCTTTCAGTCGCTCTTCCAACTCTCACCATCAGATCCTTCACCGTCGAGTTTGCTGGAAACTCCTGTACCGACATCTGGAATAGAGAGCTACAACATCAGGTCTCTCTTCAAGTCACTATAAAGGATTTTAAATAATACTATGGTTTAGAGATTGTAGCAGAAGGAAACTGGTCGAAATAAATGTACACAATTAAATTAGATGATGACCACGGTAGAGTTTGGAAACAAAGTAATTTAAACGGTGCTATCTGATTTTTATAACTTTTTTATTAATCATAAATTTCATGGTGAAGCAAAATATAAATACACCGTATTACCTTATCATTTTCCAGCATGATGACAAAAATGGGGCCTTTGTGATCACATTGTTTGGTGTATGAGCAGGGGCAGTCATCGGAATGATCAGGAAATGGGCATGGTGGCCTGATCGAATCAGCATCACCAAAAGATGAGGGTCGATCTATGTTCATGGTCTCGCACTGCCAACTGACAACCCACCTTGCCCATTCCACCATTTGAAGCACAAAAGAAGAGTGCTGGCTATCCCCTTCCTTGTATCTCCAATGGGCAGCAAATCCATATTCTGCCTGTAGATGCATATCTCTAGTTCGAATTTGTACTTCCAGTGGCAGCATGTCTTCATTCAGAACAACACTGTGTAAAGATTGATAACTGCAAGCAAAATTCAGCAGTAAGCACAAAGAAAGATCGACAGATAGGCCCAACCTAACAACAGTCAGTAATGGCATACCCATTAAATTTGGGATGGGTTATGTAATCTTTGAACCTCCCAGGAACCTCAGGCCACAATTGATGAACAATATCCAATGCTGTATAACAGTCTTCCTCATTCTTGACTATCAAACGAAGCCCATGTATGTCATGGATCTCATCCATGGTTAGCTTTTTCCTGCAAATAGCCATATCAACATTAATGCAGTCACCATCATGGAATGCTGTAGTGCCCCATACCATCTGGTATGGTACGGCATATCAGTACGCTATTTCGGAGCATACCGACACTACTGTCTCGTACCGAACCGCATACCGACATTGCAGCAGGAATATATCGATACAGATCCGGTATCGAAATGACAAATCTTGATCACCATAATCATTGGTACATCACTCCCTACCAATTTCATGGTATATATTACAAAATTAACACAATTAATGAAATCACAACACCATGCACTAACTATAGAACAAAATAATGCAGGACGGTGGCCCTCCTTTAGTCTCAAAAAATGTAGGGGTAAAAATTACAATAAGGTATACCAAAATACATACTGGGAAGTAAGAGAGGACTTACTTTAGCATCTTGGTGTAGATACTGTACAAACTCTTGTGTCTCCCAGATAGAACATGATAAGAAACACCACCATCCTTGAGGGCTCGGTCTAATTTCTCTATGGCAGATGCAATCATCGCTTCATCAAAGGATCTAAGGAGTTTGGAGGATAGTTCTTTGTACTGGTCTGGATAAAGATGCTTGAAGCACAGATTCTCAAGCTTCTCCTTCCAACTTGAGATTCCCAGTCGGTTAGCCAAGGGAGCAAAGATTTCCAAGGTCTCCTTTGCAAATCTTTGTTGTTTGACCATAGGCAAAGCTTCCAATGTCATCATATTGTGCAGTCTATCTGCCAGTTTAATGAGAACTGCTCTGGCATCTGCCATCGCAAGAAACATTGTATGTAGTCGGTCAGCCTCAATGGTTCGACTTGCAGTATTGTTCTCCCGGGCAAGTTTGCTCAAGTGGCTTAGCTTTGAGACCTGAAAATTGGTCTGACAACATTCATAACTGACCTTCTAATATCTGGCTAAATACAGATGCATATTAATGTCTATTTTTCATAAACCAAATTCTCCACCTGGAGGTGTACTACTGAAAGAAAATGGAAAATGAAAGTACACAGGATTGGCTTCTATAAGTTTTGAAAGCATTACTACCACATGCTTTGGTGAAAACTTAACACCAGTAAACAGAGAATCAAAAAGCAGCCATGTTTATAAAAATATGAATGGCATAAACAAGTGCATTGCATCAATTTAACTAGTTGTGCAGCGTACCAAACTACAAGTTTCATATCAATTTCACAACTCATGACACCAGCTTAATTTAATCTATGATCAAATTTTCCATGAAACTTTCCACACATCTGAACTATGTTTATTCACAAAACTTTTTAGGTAATACTACATGTTGATTAAAATTGGATAGATCATCCACAACACCCGCCCCCCCCCAAAAAAACAAACACCCCCCAAAAAAAAAAACTAAAAGCTAATATAAAGTTGGAAATATGTAATTCTAGAACAACTAATCCAGAATTACTGAAATTTGTAAATTGTAACTAACCTAATGATGAACGAGTGATGGACAACTCATTTTGGATGAGCCCACTTTGGAGGACCCCATATACCTAGGCCATATCCCAATCTAAGAAGTCAAAGTCTAGTCGAATAGCATTTTCTAAAAAGTAAGGGTGCTTTTGGTTAGCCATTAAAAAAGTATTTTTTTTACTTTTTTATTTTTAAAAAAGCAAAAATCAAAAAGCAATGTTTGGTAACACCATGAAAAGCAAAAAGCAAAAATTTAAAAAAAATCAAAATAATTGCTTTATATGCAAAGCAAAAATTTTTTGCTTTCCAAAATTTACTTTTCTGCTTTTTTTGCTTCCGCACATCTAAAACGCCAAACTAAAAAGTAAAGAGCCCGAATCCTTCTCCCTTGTCTAGCTCTTCGCCTCCCCACCCTCTTCTCCCTCCTTTCTTGAACCCTTCTCCCTCGTCGAGTTCTTCACCTGCCGTCCCCAAACGTTGCTTTTTGCTTTATAGCAATATAGTTACCAAACATATTTTTTACTTTTTTGCTTTTACTCAATAGCAAAAATTAAAAAAAATAAAAAGTACTTTTTAAAAATCAAAAAGTGTAACCAAATGCACCCTAAATAATTGATGCTCAAGTTTTACAAGCACTTATGAATATGGGGCATCTCTGTTGAGTTTCTAGTCTTCATCAATTATGGTCTGCTATGTGTCTCTTAATGTTATAAAAGTAGTTATGGATTGTTTCTTAAAAATTGTAATATATAATTCTAAGAAATATGAAAAGTCATCTAGAGCCTAATATAGAGGCATGTAGTAGGAAAAGAAAGAAAATGAGGAAAATATGCATGTTTAAGTTAATGTTACTTGAATCTAGGAAAATGCATGTTTAAGTTAATATACTAAATATCATCCTGCTTGAACTTTACTCCTCTATCTCAACATCTTCCTCTTATGCTAAAAAGTTCCAGCACTGGTTGTTATCAGAGAAACAGCTCAACACTCATTCTTTTTCCTTTTCAACTACTCAAGAATGCATTTTCTTTCTAAAATCATGGTCTAGAATGACAAAGCATGATGAACTTCTTCGACATCACAAGCAGAGACTCCATCATCATGATGAACACTTGGCTCAACAAGAAGATTGGCTTCAAGGAACAACTACAAATTCTTTAATTAGGGATCTAAGCAACTACAAGACATGCTAATGTCAACTAATTAGAAAAAAAGGGGATCAACCATTTTTCTTAGAAGCTATTTATGCTATACAACATAAAATCATGAATAACCAAGGATCAAAATAAAATCATGAATAATCAAGGAGAGGAATAAAATCACCTTGTTAACATCCCATCTCCTGAGTCACCTCATTAAACTTTTGGCCATCCTCTAGCTCTTAAAACACTACATGATTGCAGACCTAATTATTCCAATGGATTCATCGATCCAATCAATCATACATCAAGACAATATGGTTTGAGAGGAAGTAAAACTTTGGTTTCAAATTCCTACAGACACTAGAATCTGAAGTTTTGGGATCAAATTGCATGTCCCAAGACCTTAGCAGAGAAGAAGGAAATGATCAGTCTTGTATGTATATATATATATATAGGGAGCGTATCAAGTGAGAGGTGAGAGGACATAATAATAATCCTTGGATTCACATCAACGGTTCAGATGAGCGCCGCGGTTGTCCAAACTGTCCAAATACCCCTAGGGTTTATCCATTCCTTCCTTTTTTTTAGTTTTTTTTAACGCGCGCACGGTGCTCATCTGAATCGTTAATGCGGATCCAAGGATTATTATTATGTCCTCTCACATTAAGCCACTCCTCTCACTTGATACGCTCCCTATATATATATATATATATATATATATAGATAGATAGATAGATAGATATGCTGAGTCATTCGATCATGTCTTCCAGTATCTGAATCTCTTCATGAAAACACCAAGGGAATTCATTATGGGATTGCAACATGAACTCCTAACAAATAAAAACTATATGGAGATACAAAATTTGCAAGACCGAGTTAGTGTGCTCAGAAGACAAGGAATTCCAAAGAATAAATGATCAAAGAAGTTGATGATGAGTTCCACATAGCGAAAGCCTCTAAAGTAAGAATAATGGACTACTCATATGAATCAGACTAATTTGGAGTACCCTATATACCTAGACCTAGCTCATATCTCAGTCCAAGTAAAGAAGACAAACTCTAGTAAAGTAGCATTTATTACATAGTAAAGAAAAGTTGATGGTCAAGCTTTACATGTGTTCATGAATGTGGAATGTAGCTTTTATAGTTTCTATTCACCAATTGCAGTACATGAATGTCTCACTTAAAGTTATAAAAGGAGTTATTGTATTAATGTAAGGGATATGATGAGTTATCCGATATCTATAATGTTATGCTATGGTAACTCGGAAAGTTCACTCAAAAAGGTCGCTCAGCTTTCTTCCACCATTCACTTTGCTTCATTATGTGGCACTCTTCATGATGCCAGTTCAGAGGAAGAGAATACAACAAACCAGCCGAGTGACATTTTTGACTTACTAAAGCATTTTGATACCTATATAACGGTATGCAGCAGAGAAAAAAGGATATTAAATATATAGTCGTTAAGAGGGAAAAAGGACAGCTCAATCGGAAATGCAATACATAATCGAGAGGGGCTTTGCTTCTCTCAAGAGGAGAGAGTATTTACTCCTCTCAAGTCCAAAATTAATAACCTGAAACCAAACCAAAGATCCATACTAGATCATGGCCTAAAGACCAAAAGTCACATATTTTGGTTATCTATATCCCCTCCAAGAATGCCTAAAGACCAAAAGTCACATGTTTCAGTGATCTATATCCTAGCATCAAATAAGCATGGAATGGATGGTTAAAACAACACAAGATCATGTTTTACTATGTTCTGAGCTTTAATATTTGTTGATTTTTAATTTAGATCATGATTAATAAGGTGGACTCTTAATTTAAATGTTTTATCATGTATTTTAGTATACTAGCCCAATGAAAATCAATCATTTTTTATCTATTTGAGGCATAAGTTAGAACCCACCAAAATACATGATTTTTGGTTTCTGTGCATTTTCAGTGATTTTACATAATGATCAATGAATTGTGTGTATCTTCAATTTAAGTGTCTGATTATTGTTTTGGACCTGAGAGGAATAGATACCCTCGCCTCTTGAGAGAAGTATAATCCATCCCTATATAATTTAATAAATTCCATTGCTAACTTTCTCGAATCAATGCATCAAAAAGAAAATAAAAATAAAAATAAAAACACATGTGTCGCAAGAACTTTAGATAGACGTGGCATACACAACTTTCTTCCCCAAAAACATATTACAGATGTAAATGTTGCATGACCAGGGCATTGTGAAGTAGAATTATCTGGCAGAAATAACAGATGCGACATTCTATTTGACTAAAGTAATAGATCAACACTCAATTTTATACAAAGTGAGGAATACAGTTAATCAAAGAGGGCATGAAACAACCTACCCCTTCAACCAAATCAGCTACATCAGCTCCAAACCCCCGAGAAATATAATCATAAGTAACAAAAGAATCATCAAACGTATCATGCAAAAGCCCTGCAGCAACAACCGTAGCATTAGCACCAATATTTGCAAGCAACACCGCCGTCTCCACGCAATGCTGCAAGTATGGATCGCCACTCAACCTCATCTATTAAACAAAGAAAAGGAAACCATTTCATCTAACATCTCCAAATCACCATTAGAACAAATAGCCGAAAGGATCGTGAAAAGAGGAAGCTTTCCAATTCAATTGCAACTATTATGGAAATAAGTATGATCACCTGTCCTCGATGAGCTTTCCCAGCTTCATAGAATGCCTTTTTAACAAACTCCTCATTAAAAATCTTATGTCTCGACTGAGCTCCAGAGAGAAACTCCCTGGCATAAGGCTCATAGCCAAGCTCACCCAATCCTTCCTCCACACTGAATGCAAATTCTTCCACATCGATTCCACCACCGCCACCCGCCATTGGAAAGCTTGTGGAATCATAATCCAAGCAAGAGCTTGCATTCCTAACAAATCCATTAAAAAGCCTCTCTCTTCCCACCCTCAGATCACCCCCGTTCCACTCCCTGGATGATCGCAAACATGGCGGACTCCTCGAAGAGCAACTGACCGCCATTCCGATGCTTCCACTGCAGGAACCCGGGCCCTGGAACACAGACACCGGGCTGAGGTCTCGACCCTTGATCGAAGACGAGTATGGGGAGTAAGACAATGAGCTCCCGAGCTCATCCGATCGATCATGCCACAGTGAGCCAAGATCATCCCCTCCGGTAAAGCTCGAGGTGGCGGCCGAGGGTGCATACCGAATGGAAGGCAAGGAGAAGAGGCAGGAAAGCCCGCCGAGCATCGGCTTCTGACCGGAGACCGAGGAGGCGGCGGCCACCGTCGAAGAGGCCGGCAGCCTAGAATTCAGCTCGTAGTCCGGCAACCCATGAGATGAGCCAATTTGACAAGAGTAGTGGGGGCTCGAGCAGACGCCGCTCGGCGCGCTGGCGCAGAACACGATCGCCGGCACCGACATCGATCCGGAGCCCTAACTCGCTCCAATTAGGTCCAGAACCGAGATCAAAATCCCAAATTTCGAGCTACGGAAGGCCAAAGGAGGCACCTTTGATGGCAGATGGATCAAGGGAGGGCCAAATGGGGAGAGGGGAGCCCCAAAGGAGGCGACTTTAGGGGGCCCATCGGGGAAGGGGTGGGGGGTTGGTAGCCCTAATAAAGAGTGGAAGAAGAGCAGAATGGAGACGAATTATAATCAAAGGATTCCCTAGGATTCGGTGTGGAATGCTAAATTCTAACGAAGGCGTGGAAGGAAAACCGGGAGAGAGAGAGAGAGAGAGAGAGAGAGAGAGAGAGAGGAAGAGAGGGTCAAAGACGTTTTGAATTACAGAGAGAGAGAGAGAGAGAGAGAGAGCTTTCTCTTTTGGTTCCGTTCGGCGTTACATGGTTTCTTGCGGCCGCGGAGAAGAATCTAACGTCCACGTGGTGTAATTGCTTCGCGGCACGGCAAAGGAACCGTCGAGCCAAATGACGAGTTTGGCCTTCAAGGAGTTATCCGTGTCGCAAGGATGGGCCCAAAGGTTCACTACAGGCAACTACTAGTAGCTCTTCATTACGTGGCGGTTTCTTATTGGTAAGTAGCATTGAAACCTCTTGGTTCCACCGCTTGCCGTGCTACTTGGAAAGCGTAAGCACTTATCTTCCTTGGTTGTCACGTTATAAGTAGACGGAATCGTATCGTATGACTCTGGGCATGTAATAGACGTACATTGTCAACAGCCAGTTTGCTAATTTTATAATTTAGACTAACAAATTGATCTAGAAGGTGGTCTTTTTTTTTTTTGGTAGAAAATCTAGAAGGTTGGTTGTTGGCTTAAGTGTGCGTACATGGTTACAAAACAGTTAGTAATACTTGATGACCTTTTCTCAACCCTTGAGGTACTTTGAATCTGGACCAATAATGGATCTGACTAAGTGCAACAAGAGGTCGCGTTTGGTTCAAGCATGTGGTTGGCGTGAAGCTTATAGACAGCATATTAAAAAAGTATGCATGATTGAAAAATGGTTATACTAGTCAAACATTATGACAAGTATCTAAGAAAAGGTTATATAAGTTATTTCCTAGCATAAAGATAACTTTTTATATGTATTTTTATTTTTTTAACCAAAAAATATCATTCAAACGATACTTCTCGTATTCAAAAGTGAACCAAACAAAAAATAGCATCACTGCAATGTAACTATATCCACTATTTTCATTGAATTCTCGAATCAAAATGTTGTTTATATTACTTTATAATGGGAATTCCTGGTTGTGTCCCTACATGAAGTGTGTCTTTTTTTTTTAGTAAATACAACATCAACATTGTAGTCGACAATTGCATTGTACCTGAAAAAAGTGTATGCCAGATGGGTTTGGTTCAAGTAATTTATAGAAAATAAAATAGTAAGTTGCTGCATTACAAAAAGGCCAGAGAGAGGTCACATCTGATGACTTTGTTAGCTCTGATGTGAGGTTACACGTGCTAAAATCATGCCAACCAAGATGTCTCTTTTCCCAACGTGCAGGTTAGGCACAATTAGGCAACCACATCATATTTTTTACCTTCTTTTCAATTTCTCCTGCCAATACAAATATTGGCAATATGTCTGAAAATGCCCTCACGCACGCAATTAAATATCTCTTATAGTTTTACATTGCTCCGCTAGCATATTTTTTCTCATGAAATTCATTTCATAATTTTCTGCCTAACATGGTATGAAAGAATTGGTACGACTAACAGGATTTCATGCTAATTATGGAAGATTGGACCAATATTGAGGCACGATATTAAGTTATTAACACCACATCAGATGCTAAATGAAATGGTGGATGGAATTGGGATGACCATCGTTAAACCGACGTTCCTGGAAGGATTTGGATTTGAAATGAGGGAGGGGGGGAGAAATTTAGACCCAGCCACGTGATCAATGAGACAAATTGGTCACACGATACACCGGCACACGGAGCGGTGTACGTTGGCATTTGTCACCAAAGAGATGTATATGGCTCCCAACCATCGGGCTCGTGATCCCCGAGCCGACAGCGAACGAAATGGGTTTATCCGCGAATGCTCAAATGCGGCCACCGAACAATGCTGTTCGGATAACTTGTTTCAATAATTTTATTTCATTAAAAATTGAAGAGTAAAATGTTTCAGGAACAAGTTATTCTTTCTAATTATATTTTTTTCTCAATGTAATTTTAATCATATAAATCAATGGTGTCACTTGGTCCTCCAATTAATGCTCCGATAAGATACAAAAATAAACTATCATATCGGTAGAGATTGTAACTCTTCAAAGTTATCCCCTCTATCAAACATAGCATAAGTTGTGTAAGTGATTTACATCCCTAGTTTTTGCATAAAGCATCAGATGTACTGGACATATTATGCAAAATTGAAGATCCGTTTTCACAGTAAATTCATCATATTCTCAAGCATATATTGGTCAGTTCATTGCTTCAGCAATAAGGACAAAGTAACATAGCTTTTATATCATTTGCCCTCTTATGGGTAAAATCTAGTTCTATGGTTCACTAGCTTGCCTTAACCCTAGTGGGAAGTGCATGCCTTCTGGGCAGGATGGGTAGAAAGCTTCAGCTTCTCACTTTATAGCCAACCGCCATGATCCCGAGTTTCAGAAAGATCAAAAGCTTACTTTGTGGTCATACATTAAAAAAAAAAAATGGAACAGATAAAGGGCTAATCAACTCAGCATCAAATAGAGGAACAGCAAGTTCAAATGACCATGTATGGTCCCCTCTATAAATTATACAATGCCAATAGAAGTTCAGGAGACATAAATACTGAAAGCTTTACAATTCCAAGCAACTGCAAATGCCTCTATTTCTTCAGTTTATGTTACTCAGCAATAATAGGGTAGGAAGCGCAAGTTGCAACACCTGCATTAACAATCAGCAAATCAGCTTTCAACTGCCTAATAAATTATGGTAGAGTCAGATGATATCATAATGCGAGACATGGGAATATTATTTGAGTTAAATGGTCACAAATGGTCATGCAGTACCCTATTTTGGATTTTGTTTAACAATAGTTATAGGGATAGTTGCAAATATGATGTGTACCAGAGATAAGAATGCTGTGGGGATGTGGTGATATTGGGGCCAAGGACTACATTTGGAGTGCATGTGGTTGAGCATAACATAATGGAACGAGAAGTAAAATGGTTTGGTTGACAGGTCCAGGTCAAAGGATGAATATGTGACCAACTCTAAGAGAAGATCAACTGTCACAAGGCCTGTCAGATGTAATTGTGGTTTATTAAATACAGAAACCAGTTTGAATACAGTCCAAGATACTTACCACACATGTTCTTTCCCAACTCCATCTTGAAGTAGCCATCTAGTCCCCAATCTTCTCCCCATGAGTTCTTGATCAACCAATATGGAATGCCATCCTCGACCCCATAACCAACAGCCAGAACAGCATGATTTACATCCTACAAATTTCCAACAGGTTTGCAGATATGTTAACTGATAGTAATGTTAGTTATATTGACTAAATGATACAAGCTAATACTATTTTTTTTATGGTAATATATTGCTTGTCTGTGACAAGAAAAATGGTGGCTACTTGGAACTAGAGATTTCAAGTGTTGTATAGATGAAAGAAATGATATTCCCCTTCCATGCCAGCAATGGCATAATCAAATAGAGAGCTTATTCCATAGCAGCAATTGGATAATCAAATAGAGAACTTATCAAAAGTTACCATTTGAGTGCTGCCACAGGTATCACTGGAGTAAACTCCTCCCTTGTAGAATCTGAAATCTTTAACCACTTGAAATGCAACACTAACAGGACGGACCACTCCAACCGCATGTTTTAGTTCATCCTCTGCCCCCTTTCCAAAAGAGAGAATAAGTAGAACTAATCATTACCATTATGAGTTCAGTTCATTTATAGAAACATATATTGAAGATCACATGGTCTCGGTTTGAAAACTTGCAGTGAAGTTTCCAATTCTATCCGTCAATCATAAACATGTGAGCTCATACAAAGCTGAAATCTATGTTAATATCCAGAGTATTTGGAAGGAAGTCAAGAAAGGTTACCATTTAGCATATTCTTATGAAACCAAATGAGTAATATGTCTACATCCTCTCACCAGGGTTATGTTGATGGAATCAGCGACTCTGACACCAACATTCTCTGGCTTAAAGTTGCAGATGCCATTGGCTGCAGTATATGGGTATGACTCTTCAGTGTCAAGGCCCCCATTGTACTTTATGTATTCGAAAGCCTGAGAAGGCAACCCTCCATGGCATCCAAAGTTATTAAATGCATTGGCACAGTCAACCAGCTGCTGCTCTGACAGAGAGATACTCTTTCCTGTTGCCTGTGTGTATGCTGCCTCAAGTGCCCCAGTAGTGCTGCCAATTTGTGGGTTGCCATTGTTAGATCTCATAATGAATTACAAAATTTTGCTACTCTAGGAACTCCATAGAGATATAAGATCTTAAAAATGACCTCTAAACTCCATTTACCAAAGCTTGGTCTGAATACATTTAGTTAATGTATATGTTCAAGATTTATCAGTAATAAAAGTGATATAGCAAAAGTAATGTCATCCCGTATCTAGCTAAAAATCTTCGGAGGAAGTATCAATAAAATGAAAAAATGTTTGCATAGATTATAGGTAATAATCATGATAGCATTGTTTTATACTTTATAAGCTTTTCAACATTTTGTACAATCTCATTCCAACAACCAAGCTCTGCAAAACCAGCAGGACAGCCTAGTTCAGGGTGTACTGAACCAAATCAGTATGGAACCACGTCAGTGTGCAGCTTTGGTTCGAGGCAGAGTCGGAACATATTAAAATCAGGCTGGATCAGTATTTCAATATAAAATCCCCCACCCCATCTCTCTCTCTCTCTCATCTTCGAAACCCTAGTCCCCTTTCTTCACTTTGATGCCGCCGCCACCAACCATAAGTTATCACTACCTGATTGCATACCATGTGTTGGTAGGGTATAGTACCGTACCATATCAGCCCGATTCCTGACTGGTACAGCACCTGGTACCTTGCTGCCAACAATTGATAATAGAACCCAAATAACGCGAATGGAGGTCAGAATATGGATTACATCAATATGGTTAGGATCTTATTGGCTAATTGATTCAATTTTCTTTAATTTGGCAGAAAATGAATTTTGATCAACTATAATAACTAGTGTTCCTTGTGACTCTTGAAATGACTCTGGCAGAACAAGTCAAAGTCGACACCAGAAAATAAATAGAGATATGCGGAAGAATGTTAGGTTGCTTAAGAGAAAGAGGGAGACAGAAAAATTGCGCAAAGAATCCAGGAGATTGAATAATGACATAATGAGTTGGAAGCTGGTGGGTTTCTATTTAAAATTTGGAGTATGTCTCAGATGTCAACAAAAAATACATCATGTGGATTGTGGGTAGATCAAAGTCAATAGATAACCATGCTCATTGATTTACAATGCTAATAGAAGATTTTGCAATGAAAATTTGCAGGTGCTACTCAATGAAAGGGCATAATTTCATGCCCAGGAAGTTGGGAATTGGAAAGCAAGACCTGAATAGTTTGACAAGGATTTGGAACAGGCAATGATGATGGTAGACACAAAACATAATAAGACTGACTGGAGAAGGTTTACAAATCAAAGTGCATAAATTACAGATATGATTTTTATTTGTGGCAGTGAATTGTTAGGATGATATCTGAGACTGATCATAGATAAACTCTTCAGATTCCTACTCAGTCCAGTCATTGATAAAGGCGACTTGTCCATTGGCAGATGATTTTGTCCAAGGCCTGGGTGTTTGCAACACACACACACACACACACACAAAAGAAAAGAATTAAATCAAACATTGAATTTTATGATAAATATCAATTATAACCCACAAGCTTGGTCCTTGTTTTCCGTATCATGTGCATGAATTTTATTAAGAGACCTGAAAGCTCAGCTTCAGTAATGTATAATTCCCTAAAATGGGCAGCAATACAACATGAAGCCTTCCATTCAACTCAAAGGATAGATGAAGTAAAGGGTCCAGATATGAGAGAGCCTATTAAAGAATTCTAGATAAAACAAATTGCCTTATAAACGGATTGCAGTACCTTCACTATGGATTTCACTGGAGAGTCTTAACTCCAACTCAAGTACTATAACAATCCCGAAGTTCTGTCCTGGTACATGATGTCGGGATACGAGAGGCATGCACCCACTCCCCTTTTTTTTTGACTCTCTAGTTCATCCAAGTTTAAGTGTTTCTAGGATAAAACAGAATGCACACACTCCCTCTATTTTTGACTCACTAGTTCATCCAAGTTTAGACTCAAAATGGTTATAGATCTACTTTTGACTGATTAAGCAAAATAATGAGCTTTGACCAATGCTTCATTTACTGCCTCAAAAATTCATTGACCATCATATTTAAGATGTGAAGATGAAAGAGTTCCTGAGTAGGATGATAAGTGATCACTATAACATAGGTGATCCACATGCAACATATTGAATAGGGGTGCAAACGAGTCGAACCACTCATGAGCTACTCGAGCTCGACTCGAGTCCAAGTTCGACTCGACTTGGTTATTATCGAGCTCAAATAGTAAGATACTCGATTCGAAAACTCGCGAGCCTACTCAAATTTATATATATTTTTTATAATATTATTTTTATTTATAACATATATAATAATATATATATGTTATTTCAAGCTCGAGTATGGTTCGGTTGATATTCGAGTCGATCTCGAGTTTTGCTTATTTTTCATCAAGCCAAGCTCAAGCTTGAGATATTAAGGCTCTATTGATCTCGAGTTGAGTTTTAAGTCCGAGTATTTTGAGTCAAATCGA
Organism: Elaeis guineensis; assembly: GCF_000442705.2. Lineage (NCBI taxonomy): Eukaryota > Viridiplantae > Streptophyta > Magnoliopsida > Arecales > Arecaceae > Elaeis > Elaeis guineensis. The sequence continues at coordinate 13,455,894 of NC_026005.2, read as the reverse complement.
GTTCGAGCTTCCAGCTACTCGATTCGGCTCGACTCGGCTCAATTGCACCCCTAATATTAACTGAGCACCATAAGATTAAAAATAGAGCTGCAGAATGGTAAGACAAACAATCTAACCTGATTGTTAACAATAATCAATTTTGATGCCAAAACTAGAACATATATGCTCATCGGGTTCCATATGGCAATGGCCAAACCCCTACCATGTGTGACTATTTTCCAAGCAGTATATGCATACATTTATAAATAACACATTTATCAGCAGATGTGGCTTTTCATGTTGATTTAATGTACATATAAACTTTTGAACTTTCAAATTCAATATAATTAGAACTTAGAATTTGCACGGTAGGTCTTGATTCATGATCATTATTTTCCTATTAGACAGAAAATGATTATTATCATAAGATTTAAACACATGGCATACAAATAAAGATATTGCATTTATTAAATTTGTAGCTCCCCATTGTAAGGAAGTTATAGTTCGAGATTGATACTAGATTTCTTATTAAAAAAAAATTAATATCAACTAGAATTTTAAATACTTATTTCCAATTACAAAATCAAAAATCAAGACAAATCCAACAAGAAAAACCCTGATTCAAATACAGCATGTTTACAACTCCAATCATAACCTATTTCACAAACGGGACCCACATCAAAAGTCAATGCAACCTAAAAACAAACATGACGATGGCATATAATCAAGGAATATTGCAGGCATAAAGCTTGGCATAAGCATTATGCCCACCAACATGGAGCATAGGCAAAGAATTGTTTTGTGAACTACAATTATTTGAAAGGAAAGCTGCAAAAAAAATAATCCATTGAACTCATTATTTATGCCTGCCATTTTATTTTAGTAGATCGAAAATTAAAGGAAAAAAAAGCTTCAGAGCATCCATAAGTTGCACGTGGAAAGTTTGCCAGGTCTATAGCCTCTAACTTAACAACTTCATAATCAACTAATTTATAAGAGATTATATCCTACACCATGAGCACCATGTGACGGTGTGCCACACCAATTATAGTCATTCATTCCTATGGTGGTGCACCAAGATGAGCACTTGATGAATCGAGTTTACACAAATAAGCAATCGTGATTGGTGTGGTGCACCTCCATATGATGTACAATATAATTTCTTCTAACTTACTATGTTTGCACCAATCTCTCTTTGCCATCTAGCATGAGGATTGTCCGTATGAACTTTTAAGGGAACATTACAGCGTTATTCAAAATAAAAACATCACAGCAAATAGTTATTTTAGAAATTTTGGCTAAACAAAAATAAAAGAAATTAATATACACAACTTCGCCTATTCCTTTTCTATTTTTTTTTTCTTTTTTAAAGACAAGACTATTCAGATATTTCCTATTCTCAAACCTAATGCAGAATAAGGGCATTTGAGTCATTTTGATGCAAAACAAGAAGTGCCCACCTGAAAGTCCAGCAGGATCCACACTGGCCCTGAGTTTTGACCGGGCTGACAATTCCCTCCTCCCTCCAGTCTTTCTACAGGGGCAAATTCGTCATATCAGCGGAAAATATATGTTCCATAAAATCACTACCGAATCACCACCGTCCGAGCTCAAATCCACGTGGGAGATCAACTCATCCACGAACCTACCATTTCAGGGAGCACCGCGTCGGTCAGCCTGTGGTTGCCCTCCAGAGTAGCAGAGCAGTTCTGCGCCGCTCCCAGGCGGCTCGCCTGGAACTCCTCCCAGCTCCAATCCGCGAATCCTGATGCAAATCAGACGGCCAAGATTTAGCCCAAATCCGTCCAATCAATCAGACGGCCCAGAATCTATCTTCCACACAAACTTACGGTTGATCCCCAGGGTATACGGTAGGCCCTTCCTATTGGTGGACCGGATGAGCTCCAAATTCTCCACAAAAATCCGAAATCTCCGCATCATCTCCTCCGTTGACTCGTACCTCTTCCCATACCTAAAGAGGACCATCGATCATCAAACTGGACCACCTTTCCGGACCGTCCGATCACTGAGAGAGGGATTGAAAGAAGCATACCTGCGAGCGAAGCGGGCAAAGTGGGGGGCGTGGCGGGAGCCGCCGAGGACGCGGAGGAGGGCGGACTCTGTAGATCCGTCCCGATCGGTAACGTATCGGATCGGGTTCGCATCCTCGAAGTCTGATCCGGAACCGGCACGTGCGAGCGATGTGGCCGCGGAGAGGAAGAAGGCGACGGCGAGGAGGGAGAGGAGGAGTCGGCGATTGGTCGCCATGTGACCGCCGGCCTCTGGTCTCACAAACAAAGGCGAGCGAGCAAGTAAAGCGTGGGTTTTTATCCAGGTGGGAAGTAGAAAAAAATCGTATAAGATTCGGGTGACGTAGAACTGGACATCGAAGAGATTCTCGTGCATTAGGACGAGAATACCCGGGATCACAACCGTAGGATGCTGATCTGATGGCTGTCATGTGAGGGTTGTTTTTGCTATCCTCCAGTAATTACGACAAGGAGGCGTTGGGCGAGGATGACGCCGTTAAGTTGGACGTCAGGATAAAAAATTATTATTTATTGCATGTGGTTGGACATTTTTACTAATGATTGATTATATGACTTGTACGACAGTGTAACCAGAGGTGAGCTTTAGTAGGTAAATTTTTGGCATAAATTAATTTGATTTATATCAACGTCATATTTTTAAAATAAAATTATTTAGTTACATGGTGCTTCGATTTTAGTTAATTTATCTTTATTTTTTCCAAGTTCCGAACTCAAATTATGAACCTAACTGTTTTAATAAGAAATAGATTGTCGAGGCTAGCTATTAGAGTGATAACCAGTTATTAGGAACATGTTAAATTATAAAATGGATCCGAACCCATAATAATCATTTCCCACCTCAATTAATAAATTATAGTTCTTTCTACCAACTCAAGCAATGTTTTATAGTTAAATTAAAGCTCAATGTTTAATTCAATTAGCACATAAGAGCTGTGCAATGTGCATGTTAGCTTCTATACATTAATTTCTGATCCAGGTTTGGAATTTTGGCATGACTGGGTCAACAAATTAAATTCCTAATCCATGAAATATAATTAACCCTCAAACTTCATATTGACCATTTCTTAGAATTTGTTGAATGGTTGCCTAACCGACACAATATAATTATGTATGTTCCAGAGATACGACGCTTCCGTTCTTCTCAACTCAACTCCTGGGAACCCTTCAGAGAAGGAGGCTCCGCCAAACAACCCCAGCTTGCGAGGCTTCGAAGTGATCGATGCAGCAAAGGCCACAGCAGAAGCCAAATGCCCTTGCAAGGTCTCATGTGCCGACATCATCGCCTTCGCCGCCCGTGACAGTGCCTACATAACCGGCGGCATCGACTATGAGGTGCCGGCTGGGAGGCGTGATGGAAGAATTTCTCTGGCGTCGGAGGCTCTCGACAACATTCCATTCCCAACCTTCACTGCCGACAAACTCAAGGAGAGCTTCGAAAGGAAGGACTCGACGTTGGATGAAATGGTGACACTCTCGGGAGCCCACTCCATTGACCGCTCTCACTGCTCCTCCTTCACGACCAGACTGTACAACTTCAGTGCCACCCACCCTCAAGATCCCTCCGTGGAGCCAGCAAGACTAGATGCTACCCTGCAACTGCATTTTTTTTTTTTTTTTTTTTAAGAATTAAGGCTACCCCGCAACTGTGTGGGCACACCAAACGATCTCTTCGCTCTCTATTTCGACGACGGGAATAATTGCAAACAAATTGAGGCCAAACGGTAAAAACAACAAACCTGACTACAATATGCCGAAGTAAATGCCGTCAAAAATTATTAAACTTATACGAAAAATTACATTTGAAACGTTTTTTAAGATCGTTCTTGCGTCATAGCCATAAAGAAAGCAAGCAGGAGAGGCGGGTTAACTTTCCTTCATTGCCCACTAAAGGAAGCATTCGAACTTCAACTTGAGCCCCGTATCTGACGAATGACGGGATCTCGGGTCGGATTGAGATGGCGAGTTGGTGCTCTGCTTTTCCATTTTTTAAATTCTTGATGGAATTAGAAACTAAAGAGAGATGCTGAATGGTCAAGGCTTTTAAGACTGGTAGAAAATCATTGTAGAGCTTGATTCTTGTTTTTTCTTTGATTGAGTCTAATTCAAGCTTGATTATTACACCATTGCGAGCTTCTGCCAAGACTGCATCAATCTCAGTCTATGCGCAGTTCAAGCTTGAATTTGAGCTTGAACTCATGATAATTGATGAATTGATTCAGCCAATCAAATTAAAAAAAAAAAAAAAACTGGAGGTTTTTGCGCAATGTATACTTATCCAAAAACAATTAATACTTGACAGTAAAACATAAATTGAAAAATATCAAATTCTTGGTGAAATATACAGTCACCTCACCAAATATAACTATCATGCGAATAAGCGACAAGATCATATGAAGTGCTAAAACTCCTCATAAAAATAAAATAAGCATACAGCTCGATACATGGGATTTTAGAACAACTTCAGTTCCATAATGTTCATCCTAACAAGACAAACAATTCAGTAGCTAGGAAATGACATTGGAAAAAAAAAAAGGGGGGGAAGATGTTTTTTGAAATTATGATCCAATATAGAAGCACAGCAGTTCAGAAAAATTTCACAATCACGGCATCTTCTTGAGCCTTGATTCACTATCATAATAACATAATATCAAACAGCATCTTGTTGGATTTGTGCAGATATCTTATCTTGGATTTCATAACGAATAACAATCGCACTGAAGAAGATCATGATTTCTGACTGGCAGTAAAAAATGAAATATACAACTTGCAAAGTAGGAAACTCAGATTTAATTTTTTTTTTTTTTAAATATTCTCGGCATCATGAGCCTATAATGAAAACATTTAACAAGTAATCCAACTTTGTCTGGAATATAATGATTTAAAGAAATCATAAGACTTCAAATGCGTTGAAGTGAAGTGAAGATTCATAAACAGACAATCGAGCAATCTAAGTCCGATGCAAAGGATGATACAAACCTTATCACTATGGAACCCAAAAATAAACCCAAACACCTTCATATATTAACTCTCTCATGTTAAACAAAAGCCATGAAAAAAATTATCCATCAGAATTAAGAAGCTAATGCAGATGCTACAGTAGTATACCGACATATAGAAAGTAATACCATCCAGTACCCACTGCAACACCACTACTAGCCTCAGAGCTATCCTTAAGATTTGATCAACTAGGCCCTCCACAAGACCATAGCAACCATCTTTGATTTCTCAGAAGATAATTGGGTGAACTTGAAAATATATGACCAGAAATTTTATAGCAACAATCATAGATCCAGAGAACTACATTCACAATGATAATACTAACGAACATTCACAAAGACAAAATGATGCCAACATGATCTCAGAAATCAAAAATAAATACCCCATTCATCGATTAAAAAACTACAGATTCTAAAGATACCCTGATATTCATCCGATCGATCTGCCAAAAACATCATGAGATTTCAAATCTTACACAAAATTAAATCATCAAGTAAATGGATCGATGCTTACCCACTTCATTACTCTAAACATATATATAATTAGATCCGAAATTTGGATATAAACACGTCCAGATTCCAATAAAAACGGGTTTCCAGATCTAAAACCCACTAACGAGATCGGAGTTCAGAGAAGCAGTAGACAAAAACCAAGACCTGACCAAAAACAGAGCCGAAATGACCATCAGGCCGTGAGCACGACGGCGCCGCCAGCCTCCTTGATCTTCTTCTCGGCGATCTTGGAGACGAGCTTGGCCTTCACGACAACGGGGCAGGTTGGGGGCAGCATACCCTTGCCGAGCACCTTGAAATACCCGAATTGGGTGACGTCGATCATGGGGGCGGAGCTTCCGCCGGCGGCGGCGGCGGCGGCCTTGACGTCGTCGGGGACAAGAGACCAGAGGCGGTCGACGTTGACGGTGGGGCAGTGGAACTTGTTGCGGAGGCGGTGGAAGTAACGCATGCCGACCTTGCCGAAGTAACCGGGGTGGTACTTGTCGAAGAGGATCCGGTGGTGGTGCATCCCACCGGCGTTACCGCGCCCACCGGGGTGCTTCCGGTGCTTGCCGATCCGGCCGTGGCCGGCGCTCACGTGGCCTCGCTTCTTCCGGTTCTTCTTGAAGCGCGTCGTCATCCTCGCCCTCCTCTCCGACAGCTAGGGTTTTTTTGGGGGGGGGGTGGGGGGAACAAAATGAGGCGGCGTTGGAAACCCTAGCAATGATGATTATTTATAGAGAAAGAGATGCAGGATTGACCGTCTGATATGTGGATGATTATTTATAGAGAAAGAGATGCAGGATTGACCGTCTGATATGTGATGGAGTCCATTGGGAGGATGATACGGTTGGGCTAGGTCTTGACCACGGCTTCTTGGATTGGCTTGTGACCCAAATCCAACTCTGGGTCTCGATGGCTGGAGATGCCTAATTAGCGAGTGAGTGGTGTCGGTTTGGGTTCCCCCGCCGTGTCTAAAGTGTCGATAATGATGTGTTATGGATGATTGGTGGGATGAGCCATATATGATTTGATTGTCCTAGGCTCCAAATTTTGTTTTAGACAAGCTAGAGTTTTTCCTAGCTTGTTTGCATTTAGGGCAATTACGCTCAAAGTATCAATAAATTAAGATCTCCGTTTGATATCACCCTTTTTTATTATTTTTTATTTTCAAAAATAAAATAAAGGAATTGAAACAAAAACCATGTTTTATGCTATTGTTTTTATTTTTTTTATTTTAGCAAAAAATATTTTTATTATTTCTTAAAAATAAAAATAAATATTTATTTATAATATTTTTAAAAAATAAAAAAATTATATTTTACTACTGCATCGCAATGGTCATGTTGTTGTCTTCACCGTCTTCATAAACATCACTTTCACTACTATCTACACCATTGTTGCCCCCGCAACTCTATCACCATCTTAACTACATTACTACCATCTTAATCGCTATTACTATCATCTTCACCACCTTGCCACCATACTACCATCTCTTTTATCACCATCATCATCCTACCATCCTTTTGCTGTACTATTACTATCAATATCAATTATTACCATTATTGTTTTTGCCATATTTTTTCTATCTTGTTACCATCATAACCACCAACACCGTTACTATTGTCATTGCTACATCAGTATTTTAAGCTTTTAATTTTTTTAGACCATGCAAAATATATTTATTTTTTTTAAAATTAAAAAAAAAATAAAAAATCCTAATGTTTTAATTTTTTAGAAATAAAATAAATGAAACTAATGCCAAACAAAACCTTATTGTTTTGTTTTCTATACTTGTAATTTGTATGGAATATCAACAAATAAACGTGTGCAATACACGTTGCAAAAAAAAAATTAATAAAATAAATTTGAGATATTGGAAAATAAAAAATAAAATATATAGATTTGAGATTTTAAAAAGAGTCCAATAAACGAAAGATGTGTGTAAGATATACACTACAAGAAAATAGGTCTTCACCAGCATACATAAATATGACTAAAAGTATGAAATAATGCCACTAATACCTTAAGCGGCACTTTAATGAAATGTCGAGTTAATGTCGCCAATAATCATGTCGCTGATTCATCAGCATGAACTAGTGATACTTTTATTATGCCGCTTAAAGACTATTTATAGCAGTTCTTTTTTTAGTGTTCACTAACATTTTAGCGTTGCTGCAAATTCAATTAGTCGCATAAACAAATATCACTCAAAGAATCAGTAAAAGAAAATATTAGTAACAGTGGCATATCAAAATATTACTAAATGTTAATTAGTAGCATTCATAAGTACCGATAAAATATTATTAACCAGCGATAATTTTATGAATGTTGCTAAAAAATTTATTTTATCAATTTTTTTAAATATTTATCAATATTTTTAAAATACTACTAAATCATATAACGGTACTAAAAAATACCATCTAAAGATAAGGTTAAAAGATATGGAGTAAATAGCGACGATACAAAATGTCATTACACTTTAATTGGTGACATTTAAAAATGCGAGTAAGAAAAATCTAAATTGTAATAATAGATTTATCGATGCTTTTATAGTTTAATTTTCTGAATGCTTTTTTGCAGTATTTCATATGCTAGTGATAGTTATTTTGAATACTTAAATATTATTATTTTATTTAACCTGTATAGAATCTATTTGAAATATATATTGGATGCTCATTAATATATCATAAAATAATACATTCTGCAACCATAATTACGAAATTGAAGAGTGCTCTTAATTAAACCATCCACATAAATCAATAATTTTTTTATTGATGCTTTCTGGAAACAGTAACAACATCCCATAGATAAAATTAAAAATATAAATTTAATTTTAAATTAAAAATATAAACACTCCATAGAATAGATAAATCCAAAGTATATCTTATAATTTATGAAAAACCATATACATAAATATGGAAAAGAAAAACTAAATTCCAAAGTAATTCATCTGATTCCTAAGCATGAGCCACCTGCAAAATAAAAATAAATCAAGTATTTAGATCATGATTATGTGAATTCGTATATAAAAATAATAAAATAATTTATAAAGTATATTATGCTAATATGTTTATTACAAAAGTCGAAGGTCAGGTAATGTTTGCTCCAATAATATCTTTAATTCTTCTACAATGTCCATCAGGTCTTATCAAAGACTTATTATCTACTTTTACCATCTCAACATAAATCTTCCAAAATTGAGCCCCAAGCGCATTCTTTCCCACAACTTTGTTGGGATCCTTACTTATAAGAGTTCCTACTGCAACGTCAAGATGAGGTATTTTGGAACTCTTTATCATATCTTTATCTCCTTCCTACAAATAGAAATTCATATGTAATAATATAAAATATCAAAAAAATCTTGAGTAGTAAATTTGCAAGATAAGTCATTTAAAGCAAGATTCATTTACCTTTAGTGAAGAAGAATGCTGTAACTTTATCCTTTTTGCTCTATTTCTCTATAATATAAAAATATTATTTTTAGCTTTTATTGTAGCATAACTATTAGATGATTTTAGCTATATCATTGGTTTATGTAATTCCTGACCTATCATCTTTAAGATAAAAATAAAAGAAAAAAGATATTGATATTGAGATAGATATATATATATATATATATGGTTCTAGTGGGTGATGCATTGGCTAAACAAATGAAGAGAATAATATGTAATAATAAGTGAGGCTTCAGATGTGAAGTAATAAATAATAAAATAAATTATTATAAGTTTAAAAATATCATCTAATGACTTGGAGCAATATGACTTGAGGATGTCGAGTTGAGAGGATGTGTTGGTGAATCCTCATGATCGTTAGATGCATCAATTGGCTACATGAAATGATAAAAGAATTAAGTAAAATATTACTAATTCTATATTACATAAAATATTTTCATGCAAAATCTAGAAGGACTACCTGTCTATTGTATGAGGGGGACACATATAAGTTATCAATTCTATGCTCTGCGGCTGCCTGATTTCGTAGTTCTTATACAATCTGAATGAGAGGAGAAAGCTAAGCTTGCATCTCTGAGTATTTTTACTCCATATCCGTATACTTTTGTTGCACATCTGTGTACTTTTCTTATAGTTCTTCCTTCTCTTGTCGATATACTTAGAGCTCTTACTTCAAAACACGGACCTCCTCTATGGTTTCAGTCACCTTCTTTATGGCCTCGGCACGATTTTTATCTTACCCCAATAATTCTCAGGTGAGGGACCCAATCCTACCATTCGAATATGCCCATTTTTCTCTTGTTCCATGACTGTTGCATATAGATCATCAGGAGCGGCACCTTTTTCTATTAATTCAGGATTGTGGATAGCTGCCTCACATAGCTCATCCTAAAATAGAAAATCAACAATTTAGATGATTATAGATAATGATATAAAAATAAATTTAAAAAAAATATATAAGTGGTTAAAGCATTAGACAGACAATTCTTTGCGCTGCTGCATCATTTATAGGAATCTTATCTTTATGTTGATGAGTAAGAATGAAAAGTTTTGCTCGTGTAGGTGGCCTACCATCAATTGACTTTGAAGCCTACAATCATAAGATTCTCAATAATAAGATATGCATTTATTAGTAAATAAATTAATATGTAGCAATATATTTTTATCCATGAAGTAGGAGATTGGGTATTTATCTGCTCATCATTGATGGCTGCAAAACTTTTTGTACCTCCTGTATGACTAAATTCTTGCTTTTCTCGACTAGATTTATTTTTAGTACTACGATTCTAAGATAGTAAAAGAAAATTTTAATAGTTAAGTATATTTAAAAATTTAAATTACATAATTATGATTTTGAAGATGAAATAATAAAAGTAAACTATGCATATTACCTTCGCTTCATCACTATTCCAAAATGATAATAGAACTTCATATTGTTCAGAAATGACTCTCTCATCGGGTGCGATATCACACTACTGGACAGCAGATAAAGATAGATCATAAAACTTAGCTTTGAGATGACCTTTTTCAATCTTTCCATTTTCGTGAAAGTGACTTCATAACCCAACCATAAGAAAATGAGTTGATGTCACATTTGATCTGTAATACATTGAGTAGATAAGTGTTATACAAACAAAAAATAATTAATACATTAAATTTCTAAGATATAGAACCTTTTAATATCAGGATTATTTCCCACATACGGTCCTTCTTCTCATCTGGCATGGTCCTCCAATCTAAATGGTTTATAGATGCTAAATCACCCCTTCGAGCAATTGTTCCAAGAAGGTTAAAAAACATAGATGCATTATTTCCTACTCGCTGTTCTAAGTCATTTACTTTGATTGGCAAACGCACACCCTGTGATAAACTCCAAATATCTTTACATCTCGTGGGGCCTCGAACATTCTTTTTGGTACATGCAGAGTCTATATGACATAAAATAGAAATGCAAAGTGAGCAATTATCATGAGAATATCTTTACAAATATGGAGAGTGCTTCCCCTAAGCTATTGAAATGTTATTGATAAATTTAAAAATAAAGGCCAATGTTATGCCATGCCATGCCATGCCGTGCCAATGCAAAATATATGTGTCATGCTAATGCAAAATATGCCATGACATTTTACTCTTAATGCTACTCATATGGAATGGTGAAATTTAGGTTTAGTAAGTCATAATATGCATATATAGGAAAAGCCCTATGAATTGGTTGTATTCCGAGCCACTTTGAGCACAAGACTAGATATGAAGTCAAATAAATATTAGTAATTAAAATGATAAAAATATTAAACTAAGAGATGAACCATCTCATTCGTCAGTTCTATCCATGGCTCTTGTCTCCTCCAAGACTTTGTTCTAACCCTTTCAGATTCTTGTTCAAACATTTAGCAGCAAATATATATGGAGGATGGATGCCCAGGCTCTCGCCTAATCAAATGGACTCTCTGGGCCTGATAGGAATACTCTCCTAAGTTGAGTTGTGCCACATCGGGACCCAAAAGAAAAAGGTACCAGTTAAAAAAACTTCAAGGAAAAAGATTGGTGGCCAAATAAAAAGGAAAAGAGATGTGGGAGTTTCGGCCATCAGCCATAAAAGACAAGTCCACCGTCCCCACTTACTCTGAAATGATAAAATGGAGTTTTTGTACCTAGACAATTTTGATCACACATGTCAAGAGACCTGAGGGTCACAGGCCAAGCAAGTGAATTGACAAGTCATCGTGCTTCCTTCAATGTGCATGAGTTTTAAAACATTGATATTACACGTCTTAGGTCTCAACAAATTCAAAATTTAGTGAACAAAAAATTGATAGATTTTAAAATTTATAAAAAAAATTATTTAGATGCCTAGACCAACATATAGGGAATATAAACAAAATATGTATTTTATACCTATAGATGCCTAAGATGACAGAGGATCAGAGGAGTGTAATAAGGCCGATGAGACTTGATGCTGATTGAAGTTAGTAGGCTCTGTGATAAATTTATAAAATAAATTAGTTTAATAAATATAATATTTCTTAGAAGTAATATTCAGTATACATTAGATACCTATATGAGCATGTGAGACCAAAGGAGTAGAGCTTGATTGGGGTGGCTGACTTGATGAGGCTTGATGATGATTCAAATTAGTGGGCTCTATAATAAAGTTGCAAAATAAATTAGCTCACTAAAGTATCATTTCTTAGAAATGATATTCAATATAAATTAGGTGCCTATATGATCATGCGAGGGCAAAGGAATTGAGCTTGACTAGTGACTCAAAGAGGATTGATGCTGATTCAAGTTAATGGGCTCTATCATAATGTTATAAAATAAATCAACTCACTAAATATCACTTAAAAATCATATTCATTAAAAATCACAAACCTGCATAAGCAGGCGAAGCCAAAGAAGTAGAGCTTGATGGGGGCAGCTCACTTGGTGAGGGCGACTGATGATAGTAGGACCTTGCACATGTAGAATTATGTTATTGTTAGAAATATCTACCAAGTGCCGAACCTGCTACTGCTTCATTTTTATTTTGGCGTGCCATAATAACTATGTGTACAGTCCTAAATGGAGAAAATAAATCAAAGTTTATCAGCATTGTATTAGAAATTAAACATGTATCGTATATATAAATTATAGTTGGACAATTAAGAATATAATGTTGTTGTAGTATAAAAGCCTCTTGTATTGTCATATAAAGAAAAATACTCTTGCAATATGAAAAATATTTGCATACATAATTACATCTTATACATATCATCTGATGTGACACACATAAAATAAATTATTTTATAAATAGAATTAGAAGTCAAAAAGCAAACGTTCAATCATCATCTTCAATATTATCATAGTCATCTTCATCTCTGGGCTCTGTTTGTTGGATATCTACTAAGTTTGCTTCAATAGTAGTACCAGCAGCATCCGCTCTATCCCAATTTAATTGCATATCAAATGCGGTTAAGTCATCTTCCATTCTTTCACCATTATATAGGTTACCCTCATCGTAAGCCTCTAAATCATCTAGGGATGGCAAAATTAATCCGACCCGATGGGTATACACCCTACCTGAACCCGGTCAAACCCGAAAAATAGGGTTTGACTGGGTTTGGGTAAAATCCAAAAATTATAGTACGGGTATGGGTAGTGCTATTTTCTACCCGAACCCGACCCGAACTTATGGGTATGGGTAATACCCGAACCCATATCCGAATATATATATATATATATACATATATATATATATATATATATATATATATATATATATATATATATATACACACATATATATATATATATATATATATATACATATATATATATATATATATATATATATATATATATATATATATATATATACGCACACACACACATATATATATATATATATATACATATCCGAATATACATATATATATATATATATACATATATATATATATACATATACATATACATATACATATACATATACATATACATATACATATATATATATATATATATACATACATATATATATATATATACATACATATACATACATATACATATATACACACACACACATACACACACATATATATGATCTCTCTCTCTCTCTCTCTCTCTATATATATATATATATATAATTATATATATGTATGTATGTATATGTATGCATGCATATATGTATGCATGTATGTATGTGTGTGTGTGTTAGAAGTGTGTATGTGCGTATGTATGCATGTATATATATATAATTGGTAATTCTATTTTTGATTGATAATATGCATAAAATTATTTTACTTTTTTTTTGGGTATAGAATGGACAGATATGGGTTGGGTATGAGGCGGGTATGGATTGGATATGGGAAAATGTGTTACCCACGGGTATCCCCGAACCCGTTGGGTATGGAGATGGGTATCTCTTTTCTTACTCGATTGGGTATCGGGTAGGGTTTGGGTATAGGGTATTAAGTTCGGGTTTGGAGATGGGTAGTATACTATCCGACCCAAATCCTATCCATTGCCATCCCTAAAATCATCGGAAAAAATATCATCGCTCATTTCATACAAATCCTGTGGCTTTGTCCTGATAACCACCTGCCAATCTTTGTCCGTAGGGTCCTCTACATAGAAAAATTATTCTGCTTGGGATGCAAGGATAAAAGGTTCATCTGATATATTTTGTCCAGTACTTATTAACCTATTAAAGTTAACAAGAGTAAATTCAAAATTATCTTTGATTCCCCTACCTCGTGATGTCATATCTACCCAATCACATTTAAATAATACAACCTTAAAGTGCTCATAATAATCGAGTTCGATTATATCCTTTAGGGCACCGTAGTAAGTAACATCTCCTACAATAGGATTATTATCTCTAGCACTCGCAAAGCTTGATGTCTTCGCCGTAACAACAACTCCACTATTTTGATATTTCTTGCTTCTTTCACGATCTTTAGTATGAAATCGAAAGCCATTTATGATAAATCCAGAAAATCTTCTTGCCACTTCATTAGGACCTTAGGACAGCCATATAATTTTATTAGATACTGGAACATCACCTTCCTTAAAGAGCTGGTCAATCTGTTTACATATGAGAAATTTTATTATAAGGATTAAATTGTAATCACCAATCTTAAAAAGTAAAGATATGCCCATTAGATTTTATCTAACTTGATATAATATAAAACTTACATGATCTGCCAACCATTCATGGAATGTATTATTGTGCAAACGTTCTATGTCTCTTCGTCTTGCATTGGGATTTTGCATCTCAAGTATAGCAATATGCTTCCTATTATGCAAGATTATTTAATATGAGATCGAAGTTGTACTTAATTATACATAAGAACTTCAGCTATTGAGAAATTTATCTTACTCAAGATACATGCTGATTGTAGGATAGTTAAATAGAACATAGCGATGTGCTTGTATCTTTGTTATACGATCATGATCACAAGGCTCAATTTTTCCTATAGCATGACCAGTTTGTGAAAAAATTTCTCCTTGCAGCTCACTAGTAGCATCATCATAGTTCCTTGATAACTTGTTGAACTTCATTTCTATGCCATGCAAGTACCATGAGTAAAATGTAGCACATTCATCCGCTATATATCATTCTGCAATTGAACCCTCTGGATGACTTCTATTTCGCACATAATTTTTTAATTTAAGCAAGTACCTAGATAGAAAAATTGAGAGGTTTTAGAATAATATAGGAAAAAAATTACAATGTCGAGAAACTTTAATAATACTAATGCATACCTCTCGATCGGATACATCCAACGATATTATACCAATTCAGCAAGCCTAACCTCACTCGCTAAATGTATGGGCAAGTGAATCATAATATCAAAGAAAGATGGAGAAAAAATTCTCTCCATATTATGAAGTATAAGTGCAATCCGATCCTTCAATTGCTGAATATCTACCACTCGAACAACTTTGGAACATATTTCTTTGAAAAAAGTACATAACTCTATTATGACAGAGCCGATATTTCTAGGCAATACTTTCCTTATAGCTAATGGAAGTAGTTATTGCATCAAAATATGGTTGTCATGGCTCTTTAGCCCTATCATTTTGCGCTCTCTAATATTAACACGTCGTGATATGTTAGACGCATAACCATCTGGCACTTTTATCTTCTTCAACAATTTAAAAAAAGTATCTTTCTCCTTTGGTGTCAATGAAAAACATGTCAGGGGCAAGTATGCTTTCTTACCCCCTTTAATATGCTTCGGATGTAGTGCATGCCTTATATTCAAAAGTTCAGGGTCGAGATGAGATTTCATATTATCTTTTATTTTTTCATCGATATTAAGCAATATATTAAGTACACTGTTACATATATTTTTTTCAATATGTATGACATCAAGATTATGATGTAAGAGAAGGTCCTTCTAATAAGATAATGAAAAAAATATACTTTTTTTCTTCCACCCTTTTGGCTTGTCAGCATTTTCGTCCCTTCTTCTTGTTCTAGATATACCTTCAGGTTTCTTTCCAAATGTGATAACATAATCCTCTAATTGCTTTAGAACATCAGCTCCAGTTAGTGGAGTAGGTGCAGAATCAAATTCTTTGGTATTGTCAAATGAATAACTTTCATGATGAAATTTGTGATCAGACTCTAAAAATTTGCGATGGCCCATGTAACAATACTTCTGTCCAAATTTTAAATAGTGAGAGTGGGTATCAATATGGCATGAAGGGCAAGCATATTGCCCTTTAGTGCTCCATCCTGATAGCACAGCATAGCCAGAAAAGTCACTAATTGTCTATAACACTGCTACATACATTTGAAAGTTTTGCTTGCAAGAAGCATCATATGTCTCGACTCCAACTTTCCATAATTCTTTCAACTCTTCTGTGAGAGGTTGTAGATATGTATCAATATTATTTTCAGATACAGATGGTCCCTTAATTAGTAAAGATAGCAAAAGATATGGTTGCTTCATGCAAAGCCTTGGAGGCAAGTTATATGGTATTAAAATAATTGACCATGTGCTATGAGGAATGTTCATTGTTCGAAAGGGGCTAAAATCATCACTTGCTAATCTAAGTTTAATATTTCGGGATTCGACGGAGAAAGATGGATGTAAGTAATCAAATATTTTTTAAGCAGAGAGTCTATTGGGTGCCTCAACCTCCCATCATGTGATCTACTTTCTTGATGCCATGTCATTAATGAAGCTATCTTTGATGACATGAATAGTTTCTGAAGCCTCGATTTTAAGGAAAAGTGGCGTAGAACTTTTACAGGAATTTGATCTTTATTTTTGGATGATGATGATACATCATCATCTAAAGGCTTGTCAGATGCTCTCCGCCTTGAAGCCCCACAAATGGCATATGAGGATGCATTCTCGAATTCTTTCCAGTAAAGCATGCAATTATTGGGACATGCTTGAATATTGTTATAACCCAATCCAAGAATTTCAATTATCTTTTTCACTTCATAATATGTATGCGGCAATGTCTCGGCATCTGAAAGTGCTTTTGCAGTAACTGAAGTAATCGGATAAATGATTTGTTACTCCAACCATTCGAACACTTTATATGAAGTAATTAAACTATAAATTCCAACTTACTAAATTTCTTGCAATCTGGATACAATTCTTGGTTGGCCTCTTCAACCAACTTATAAAATTTTTTGACTTCAACATTAGGCTCCTCTATATGCTCATTAGTTGAATTTTCTACCACATTATTTGCATTTAGAATTGAAAATACATATTGTAACATCTCATATACGCCATCAGGTTGATCTGATTCATCCTGATCATAACAAGCTGTTAGGATTTGACGCCTCGAGATTCAGCCCACATTGAGCCCACAGCGAGGTTCGCGGCGAAAAACGGAGTCCAACGAGACCAAGATCACCTGAATCGGAGCTCGGATGGAGGAGATACGAGCTTTTGAAGTCGGCACGAGAATCGAGGCGGCGGAGGACCGCCGGCGGGCAGCAGCGGCGCGGATGCAGGCGGCGGTGCGCGGGACGCGCGTCCCAGGCCCGCGTGGGATGCGGGACCCAGGCCCGCGCGGGACGCGGGACCCAGGCCCGTGCGGGACGCGCGTCCCAGGCCCAGGCCCGCGCGGGACGCGCGACTCGGGACCCAGGCCCGCGCGGGACGCGCGACCCAGCGGCCTGCTGGCCCATCCCCGGTCCACCGTGGACCGGGTGGTCCACGACGCGGCCTATGGACCGCGTGGGCGTTTCCCACAGGTTTCTCGCGGTCCACGGCCCTATTCCGTGGACCGGAGCGCGATCGGACGGCCCAGGTGGCTCCCGGTCTTGATCGGACGGTCTGGGACGTGATTTGGGTTGATTAAGGAGTCCTAATCCTTCTCTAATCAAGTTTAAAGTCTGTTTAAGCCTTTAAAAGGCCTGAGACACAGCAGAGAAGGAGAGGTTCGGTTTCTCGCCGCCGTACGAATCGTGGAGAGAGAGAGGGGCGAGGGCGCTGTGAGAGAAAAGCAGGAGGCTCCTGGACAGCGGTCGCCAAGCTCTTCAGGGGTTCAGGGGGGTCTCCAAGAGAGAGAGAGCTTTTGTGAGGGGAACTTCATGTGAGAGAGAATTGGGTGTACAAGGGTTGAGGGTGAGGTCTCCTCTTGTAAAATTTTCTTTTCATAGTGAAGTTTGCATGCCCCGTGGAGGCGAGCCCTTTTGTGGCTGATCCACGTATTTTGATTGTTTTTCCTTTTGTTTTGTTTCTTCTTTCTTCCTGCTGCATCGCGTGGTACTGAAAGGATCTTGGGAGGTGGTGTCCTGGCCAGACATCCACCCAACAAGTGGTATCAGAGCAAGGCGGTACAAGGACGCAGATTGCAGTGGTGGTGAGCAAGACTGAAGATGGAGAAAACAGGAACAATCAAGATGGAGATCAACAAGTTCGATGGTAAGAGCAATTTCTCCTTGTGGCAGGCAAGGGTGAAAGACGTGCTCATCCAACAGGGGTTGATCGATGCTCTCTTATGCGATGAGAAGCCGACCACCATAGAGGTGCGGGATTGGAAACGGCTACAGATGCAGGCGGTGAGTACCATCCGCATGTACCTGGCGGATGAGGTGGTGATCCATGTGCTGAGCGAGACTTTCCCGACGGTGCTGTGGTCGAAGCTCGAGGAGTTGTACATGGCGAAGTCTCTCACCAACACTCTTTTTCTCTGGAGGCAGTTTTACCAACTGCGGATGACTGAGGGACAGAGCGTGCAGGAGCATCTGAGCCACTTCCAGAAGATCCTCACCGACCTTCTCAGCGTTGGCGAGAACGTTGAGAAGAAGACCAGGACGCTGGTTTTGCTGGCATCGCTTCCTTCTTCGTACGAGTCCTTGGTGACTGCTCTTCTAGTGGGGAAGAGTACTATCAAGATGGACGAGGTCACCGCGGCAATACTCCAGAACGAGGTTCTCAGGAGGGAGAACCCAGCTTCGAGCTCAGGTGTCGATAGCTCACCTTTGGTGGCTTCTGGAGGTGCAGGAGGCGGTAGACAGAGCGACAGGAGATCGCATCGAGGGCGGTCTAAGTCCAGGAGGGACTTGAGCAAAATCAGGTGTTACCGGTGTGAGGAGTTGGGGCATCTAGCCAGAGATTGGTACATGACATGTTTTGACATGGCATGAAAATTTTAAATGGGATTTTATCTCAATTTTTAACCAATGTCAGTGTGGTCATAATTGTTATATATGTGTATTTGGGTGTAGAAATTTTCTAAAACTAACGTTATAATAGTTTTCCATTCCACCACTCTATGATCGGAGTGAGTCTCTCCTAATTATTATGAGCACCTGACCAATTAAGTGGTGCAATAAAAATAAGGAGAACATTTATATTTCAACATCGATCCTTCCTTTAGAAAAACATATACAAACCATTAATTAGTTTTTCCGGTTAAAATCTTCACTATATTGTTAGACCTTCATTCTTTTAACAAAATGATTTCCCAAGCTTCCACCTTAGATCTCTGTTTCCGCGTAGTTCTCGTGGAGCTTTGATAACATATGCATGATCACAGAATAACCAAGCTCGATTATATGATCTAGCTCATGCAGTGCTTACATTTCTTTCCCTTATTGGAATACATGGTTTGGTGGCATGTTGTATTGATGGCATTCTAGAGCGTCCTTCTTTGCCAAATTGGTAAAGAAGTGAACTCCAAATCTTGAAATACGGTTCTCGATAGTCCAATGGTTAGCCTGGTAGGCCAGCCTCATGCCTTATCCAGAAAAAATCTTACCCTGCATGCAAGACTTGGATGCTTTTTTTTTTTTTTTTTTTTTTTTTTAACTTTAAGGGGTGTTTGGTTCGTAATCAAAATCGAAATAGAAATAAAAATCGGAATGATTTAGAATTGAAATCGGAATGACTAAATCCTCCGAAGCATTTGTGATTGAAATTGGAATCGAAATCGAAATTAGATTGAAAAATTGAATCTACAGAGAAGAGTAGGGATTGTGTTCTATATAGATTAAGTCATTCCCATTCCATCCTGAAATCGAAATCGGAATGAGATTTCTCCTAACCAAATGGTTAGAACGTGAGTCACTTATTCCGATTCCAGACCCCCACTCTCCTCAATCAAACACCTTCTTATTGCCTTCCTAAACTCTTGTAGAAGTATAATTTCTTACATCAGTCGTTACAATATCTCCGAAATGACTAGATAATCCTAATAACTCCTCTCACGAAATAGAGCCACCATGGTCCTATAGTTGGCCACCTAGTCAGTCGTACTATTTGCCTCCATGTTGATATGACTCACAACATAGATGATATGTGATATAAAACTAGATATCTATTAACATGGGATGACTCACCCATGTCAATGAACTGTCATAACACTAATTCATGATACAACTATTCCAAAGTCCCCTTCCAACATATATTTCAAATTGCACTAAGGTGCATGAATGGTTTCCAATTAAAGCCTGCAATACATTGAATGGTTGAATTGATCATCTAATGAACTATCCGCTGTCATGTAATCGTGTCTCAACAAGAAGATGTTATCTATGTTCTTGAAGGCAAGTCCTTCAGACCTCTAATATTGTTTATCTTAATTCCATTGTCACGGAAGAAGCAATCAACCTCCTTTTCTCATGATTATGCATTGAGCATCAACAAACTTGCATAAGCTTTTATGACCTCCAAGCCTTCCATCTAGGATCTCTACTTACAGGAAATGCTGACCGAGCACTTACGGTATATTCATGATGATCATATAATAACCAAGCTTGATGACATAAACTATCTTTTATGATAATCACATTTCTAATTCAAACACATGGTTTGGTTGTATATACTGATGATATTCTTAATTGCTTCCTTCAAGCAATTGATAAACAAGTATTCACTCTAAATCTCTCCAAATATTGATTAAGATCCTCAAGTTGTCATGTCCCCGACCCGAGATCACGAGCCGAAGGTCACGGCAACCACCGCATACTCATAAAAAATTCTTTCCATAAGCATACAAGGTATTTTATCACGATACCAATACTTCACAGCGGAACAATTAGTTAATAATTTAAATCAAAAAAGATAACAATCCAAATTTCAACTTTAATATCTCAATAACTTTCACAATGTTCAATAAGTCTTACATTAAATTCAATAAGCCTTTCAGTCTAAATAAAAGTATAGAAGTTCTGCTTCTAATCACTCTGTCGTTTCTATCTTATATCATTTTAATTCTTCAATATCTGTAAAAACAGTAAAATAGAAGGTAATGAGCTAGACAGTCCAGTAAGCAATGATCATTTTCAACAGATTTCATTAAGTATTTAAATAAATAATTATTTATAAAAAATAAGTATATAGAGTTCATCAATTTAAAATTCATGAAATAGAATTAACCCTCAAACTTCGTATTGATCATTTCTTAGAATTTGTTGAAAGGTTGCCTAACCGACACAATATAATTATGAATGTTCCAGGGATGCGACGCTTCCGTTCTTCTCAACTCAGCACCTGGGAACCCTTCAGAGAAGGAGGCTACGCCAAACAACCCCAGCTTGCGAGGCTTCGAAGTGATCGATGCAGCAAAAACCGCAGCAGAAGCCAAATGCCCTTGCAAGGTCTCGTGTGCCGACATCATCGCCTTCGCCGCCCGTGACAGTGCCTACATAACCGGCGGCATCGACTATGAGGTGCCGGCTTGGAGGCGTGATGGAAGAATCTCTCTGGCGTCGGAGGCTCTCGACAACATTCCATTCCCAACCTTCACTGCCGACAAACTCAAGAAGAGCTTCGAAAGGAAGGGCTCGACGTTGGATGAAATGGTGACACTCTCGGGAGCCCACTCTATTGGCCGCTCTCACTGCTCCTCCTTCACGACCAGACTGTACAACTTCAGTGCCACTCACCCTCAAGATCCCTCCGTGGAGCCAGCCTTTGCAGCATACTTGAAGACTAGGTGCTACCCTGCAACTGCATTTTTTTTTTAAGAATTAAGGCTACCCCGCAACTGTGTGGGCACACCAAACGATCTCTTCGCTCTCTATTTCGACGACGGGAATAATTGCAAACAAATTGAGGCCAAACGGTAAAAACAACAAACCTGACTACAATATGCTGAAGTAAATGCCGTCAAAAATTATTAAACTTATACGAAAAATTACATTTGAGACGTTTTTTAAGATCGTTCTTGCGTCATAGCCATAAAGAAAGGAAGCAGCAGAGGCGGGTTAACTTTCCTTCATTGCCCACTAAAGGAAGCATTCGAACTTCAACTTGAGCCCCGGGTCGGATTGAGATGGCGAGTTGGTGCTCCGCTTTTCCATTTTTTAAATTCTTGATGGAACTAGAAACTAAAGAGAGATGCTGAATGGTCAAGGCTTTCAAGACTGGTAGGAAATCATTGTAGAGCTTGATTCTTGTTTTTTCTTTGATTGAGTCTAATTCAAGCTTGATTATTACACCATTGCGAGCTTCTGCCAAGACTGCATCAATCTCAGTCTATGCGCAGTTCAAGCTTGAATTTGAGCTTGAACTCATGATAATTGATGAATTGATTCAGCCAATCAAATTAAAAAAAAAAAAAACTGGAGGTTTTTGCGCAATGTATACTTATCCAAAAACAATTAATACTTGACAGTAAAACATAAATTGAAAAATATCAAATTCTTGGTGAAATATACAGTCACCTCACCAAATATAACTATCATGCGAATAAGCGACGAGATCATATGAAGTGCTAAAACTCCTCATAAAAATAAAATAAGCATACAGCGCAATACATGGGATTCTAGAACAACTTCAGTTCCATAATGTTCATCCTAACAAGACAAACAATTCAGTAGCTAGGAAATGACATTGGAAAAAAAAAAAAAGAAGAGGGGGAAGATGTTTTTGAAATTATGATCCAATATAGAAGCACAGCAGTTCAGAAAAATTTCACAATCACGGCATCTTCTTGAGCCTTGATTCACTATCATAATAACATAATATCAAACAGCATCTTGTTGGATTTGTGCAGATATCTTATCTTGAATTTCATAACGAATAACAATCGCACTGAAGAAGATCATGATTTCTGACTGGCATTAAAAAATGAAATATACAACTTGCAAAGTAGGAAACTCAGATTTTAATTTTTTTTTTTTAAATATTCTCGGCATCATGAGCCTATAACGAAAACATTTAACAAGTAATCCAACTTTGTCTGGAATATAATGATTTAAAGAAATCATAAGACTTCAAATGCGTTGAAATGAAGTGAAGATTCATAAACAGACAATCGAGCAATCTAAGTCCGATGCAAAGGATGATACAAACCTTATCACTATGGAACCCAAAAATAAACCCAAACACCTTCATATATTAACTCTCTCATGTTAAACAAAAGCCATGAAAAAAATTATCCATCAGAATTAAGAAGCTAATGCAGATGCTACAGTAGTATACCGACATATAGAAAGTAATACCATCCAGTACCCACTGCAACACCACTACTGGCCTCAGAGCTATCCTTAAGATTTGATCAACTAGGCCCTCCACAAGACCATAGCAACCATCTTTGATTTCTCAGAAGATAATTGGGTGAACTTGAGAATATATGACCAGAAATTTTATAGCAACAATCATAGATCCAGAGAACTGCATTCACAATGATAATACTAACGAACATTCACAAAGACAAAATGATGCCAACATGATCTCAGAAATCAAAAATAAATACCCCATTCATCGATTAAAAAACTACAGATTCTAAAGATACCCTGATATTCATCCGATCGATCTGCCAAAAACATCATGAGATTTCAAATCTTACACAAAATTAAATCATCAAGTAAATGGATCGATGCTTACCCACTTCATTACTCTAAACATATATATAATTAGATCCGAAATTTGGATATAAACACGTCCAGATTCCAATAAAAACGGGTTTCCAGATCTAAAACCCACTAACGAGATCGGAGTTCAGAGAAGCAGTAGACAAAAACCAAGACCTGAGCAAAAACAGAGCCGAAATGACCATCAGGCCGTAAGCACGACGGCGCCGCCAGCCTCCTTGATCTTCTTCTCGGCGATCTTGGAGACGAGCTTGGCCTTCACGACAACGGGGCAGGTTGGGGGCAGCATACCCTTGCCGAGCACCTTGAAATACCCGAACTGGGTGACGTCGATCATGGGGGCGGAGCTTCCGCCGGCGGCGGCGGCGGCAGCCTTGACGTCGTCGGGGACGAGAGACCAGAGGCGGTCGACGTTGACGGTGGGGCAGTGGAACTTGTTGCGGAGGCGGTGGAAGTAACGCATGCCGACCTTGCCGAAGTAACCGGGGTGGTACTTGTCGAAGAGGATCCGGTGGTGGTGCATCCCACCGGCGTTACCGCGCCCACCGGGGTGCTTCCGGTGCTTGCCGATCCGGCCGTGGCCGGCGCTCACGTGGCCTCGCTTCTTCCGGTTCTTCTTGAAGCGCGTCGTCATCCTCGCCCTCTTCTCCTGCCCTCTCCGACAGCTAGGGTTTTTTTGGGGGGGTGGGGGGAACAAAATGAGGCGGCGTTGGAAACCCTAGCAATGATGATTATTTATAGAGAAAGAGATGCAAAATTGACCGTCTGATATGTTATGGAGTCCATTGGGAGGATGATACAGTTGGGCTAGGTTTGACCACGGCTTCTTGGATTGGCTTGTGACCCAAATCCAACTCTGGGTCTCGATGGCTGGAGATGCCTAATTAGCGAGTGAGTGGTGTCGGTTTGGGTTCCCCCGCCGTGTCTAAAGTGTCGATAATGATGTGTTATGGATGATTGGTGGGATGAGCCATATATGATTTGATTGTCCTAGGCTCCAAATTTTGTTTTAGACAAGCTAGAGTTTTTCCTAGCTTGTTTGCATTTAGGGCAATTACGCTCAAAGTATCAATAAATTAAGATCTCCGTTTGATATCACCTTTTTTTTATTATTTTCTATTTTCAAAAATAAAATAAAGGAACTGAAACAAAAACCATGTTTTATGCTATTGTTTTTATTTTTTTATTTTAGCAAAAAATATTTTTATTATTTCTTAAAAATAAAAATAAATATTTATTTATAATATTTTTAAAAATAAAAAAATTATATTTTACTACTGCATCGCAATCGTCATGTTGTTGTCTTCACCGTCTTCATAAACATCACTTTCACTACTATCTACACCATTGTTGCCCCCGCAACTCTATAGCCATCTTAACTACATTACTACCACCTTAATCGCTATTACTATCATCTTCACCACCTTGCCACCATACTACCATCTCTTTTATCACCATCATTATCCTACCATCCTTTTGCTGTACTATTACTATCAATATCAATTATTACCATTATTGTTTTTGCCATATTTTTTCTATCTTGTTACCATCATAACCACCAACACCGTTACTATTGTCATTGCTACATCAGTATTTTAAGCTTTTAATTTTTTTTAGACCATGCAAAATATATTTATATTTTTTAAAATTAAAAAAAAAAAAAAAAATCCTAATGTTTTAATTTTTTAGAAATAAAATAAATGAAACTAATGCCAAACAAAACCTTATTGTTTTGTTTTCGATACTTGTAATTTGTATGGAATATCAACAAATAAACGTGTGCAATACACGTTGCAAAAAAAAATTTAATAAAATAAATTTGAGATATTGGAAAATAAAAAATAAAATACATAGATTTGAGATTTTAAAAAGAGTCCAATAAACGAAAGATGTGTGTAAGATATACACTACAAGAAAATAGGTCTTCACCAGCATACATAAATATCACTAAAAATATGAAATAATGCCACTAATACCTTAAGCGGCACTTTTATGAAATGTCGAGTTAATGTCGCCAATAATCATGTCGCTGATTCATCAGCATGAATCAGTGATACTTTTATTATGCCGCTTAAAGACTATTTATAGTAGTACTTTTTTTAGTGTTTACTAACATTTTAGCGTTGCTGTAAATTCAATTAGTCGCATAAACAAATATCACTCAAAGAATCAGTAAAAGAGAATATTAGTAACAATGGCATATCAAAATATTACTAAATGTTAATTAGTAGCATTCATAAGTACCGATAAAATATTATTAACCAGCGATAATTTTTTGAATGTTGCTAAAAAATTTATTTTATCAAATTTTTTAAATATTTATCAATATTTTTAAAATACTACTAAATTATATAACGGTACTAAAAAATACCATCTAAAGATAAGGTTAAAAGATATAGAGTAAATAGCGACGATACAAAATGTCATTACACTTTAATTGGTGGCATTTAAAAATGCGAGTAAGAAAAGTCTAAATTGTAATAATAGATTTATCGATGCTTTTATAGTTTAATTTTCTGAATGCTTTTTTGCAGCATTTCATATGCTAGTGATAGTTATTTTGAATACTTAAATATTATTATTTTATTTAACCTATATAGAATCTATTTGAAATATATATTGGATGCTCATTAATATATCATAAAATAATACATTCTGCAACCATAATTATGAAATTGAAGAGTGCTCTTAATTAAACCATCCACATAAATCAATAATTTTTTTATTGATGCTTTCTGGAAACAGTAACAACATCCCATAGATAAAATTAAAAATTTAAATTTAAATTTAAATTTAAAATATAAACACTCCATAGAATAGATAAATCCAAAGTATATCTTATAATTTATGAAAAACCATGTACATAAATATGGAAAAGAAAAACTAAATTCCAAAGTAATTCATCTGATTCCTAAGCATGAGCCACCTGCAAAATAAAAATAAATCAAGTATTTAGATCATGATTATGTGAATTCGTATATAAAAATAATAAAATAATTTATAAAGTATATTATGCTAATATGTTTATTACAAAAGTCGAAGGTCAGGTAATGTTTGCTCCAATAATATCTTTAATTCTTCTACAATGTCCATCAGGTCTTATCAAAGGCTTATTATCTACTTTTACCATCTCAACATAAATCTTTCAAAATTGAGCCCCGAGCGCATTCTTTCCCACAACTTTGTTGGGATCCTTACTTATAAGAGTTCCTACTGCAACATCAAGATGAGGCATTTTGGAACTCTTTATCACATCTTTATCTCCTTCCTACAAATAAAAATTCATATGTAATAATATAAAATATCAAAAAAATCTTGAGTAGTAAATTTGCAAGATAAGTCATTTAAAGCAAGATTCATTTACCTTTAGTGAAGAAGAATGCTGTAACTTTATCCTTTTTGCTCTATTTCTCTATAATATAAAAATATTATTTTTAGCTTTTATTGTAGCATAACTATTAGATGATTTTAGCTATATCATTGGTTTATGTAATTCCTGACCTATCATCTTTAAGATAAAAATAAAAGTAAAAAGATATTGATATTGAGATATATATATATATATATATATATATGGTTCTAGTGGGTGATGCATTGGCTAAACAAATGAAGAGAATAATATGTAATAATAAGTGAGGCTTCAGATGTGAAGTAATAAATAATAAAATAAATTATTATAAGTTTAAAAATATCATCTAATGACTTGGAGCAATATGACTTGAGGATGTCGAGTTGAGAGGATGTGTTGGTGAATCCTCATGATCGTTAGATGCATCAATTGGCTACATGAAATGATAAAAGAATTAAGTAAAACATTACTAATTCTATATTACATAAAATATTTTCATGCAAAATCTAGAAGGACTACCTGTCTATTGTATGAGGGGGACACATATAAGTTATCAATTCTATGCTTTGCGGCTGCCTGATTTCGTAGTTCTTATACAATCTGCATGAGAGGAGAAAGCTAAGCTTGCATCTCTGAGTATTTTTACTCCATATCCGTATACTTTTGTTGCACATCTGTGTACTTTTCTTATAGTTCTTCCTTCTCTTGCCGATATACTTAGAGCTCTTACTTCAAAACACGGACCTCCTCTATGGTTTCAGTCACCTTCTTTATGGCCTCGGCACGATTTTTATCTTACCCCAATAATTCTCAGGTGAGGGACCCAATCCTACCATTCGAATATGCCCATTTTTCTCTTGTTCCATGACTGTTGCATATAGATCATCAGGAGCGGCACCTTTTTCTATTAATTCAGGATTGTGGACAGCTGCCTCACATAGCTCATCCTAAAATAGAAAATCAACAATTTAGATGATTATAGATAATAATATAAAAATAAATTTAAAAAAAATAGATAAGTGGTTAAAGCATTAGACAGACAATTCTTTGCGCTGCTGCATCATTTATAGGAATCTTATCTTTATGTTGATGAGTAAGAATGAAAAGTATTGCTCGTGTAGGTGGCCTACCATCAATTGACTTTGAAGCCTACAATCATAAGATTCTCAATAATAAGATATGCATTTATTAGTAAATAAATTAATATGTAGCAATATATTTTTATCCATGAAGTAGGAGATTGGGTATTTATTTGCTCATCATTGATGGCTGCAAAACTTTTTGTACCTCCTGTATGACTAAACTCTTACTTTTCTCGACTAGATTTATTTTTAGTACTACGATTCTAAGATAGTAAAAGAAAATTTTAATAGTTAAGTATATTTAAAAATTTAAATTACATAATTATGATTTTGAAGATGAAATAATAAAAGTAAACTATGCATATTACCTTCGCTTCATCACTATTCCAAAATGATAATAGAACTTCATATTGTTCAGAAATGACTCTCTCATCGAGTGCGATATCACACTACTGGACAGCAGATAAAGATAGATCATAAAACTTAGCTTTGAGATGACCTTTTTCAATCTTTCCATTTTCGTGAAAGTGACTTCATAACCCAACCATAAGAAAATGAGTTGATGTCACATTTGATCTGTAATACATTGAGTAGACAAGTGTTATACAAACAAAAAATAATTAATACATTAAATTTCTAAGATATAGAACCTTTTAATATCAGGATTATTTCCCACATACGGTCCTTCTTCTCATCTGGCATGGTCCTCCAATCTAAATGGTTTATAGATGCTAAATCACCCCTTCGAGCAATTGTTCCAAGAAGGTTAAAAAACATAGATGCATTATTTCCTACTCGCTGTTCTAAGTCATTTACTTTGATTGGCAAACGCACACCCTGTGATAAACTCCAAATATCTTTACATCTCGTGGGGCCTCGAACATTCTTTTTGGCACATGCAGAGTCTATATGACATAAAATAGAAATGCAAAGTGAGCAATTATCATGAGAATATCTTTACAAATATGGAGAGTGCTTCCCCTAAGCTATTGAAATGTTATTGATAAATTTAAAAATAAAGGCCAATGTTATGCCATGCCGTGCCAATGCAAAATATATGTGTCATGCTAATGCAAAATATGCCATGACATTTTACTCTTAATGCTACTCATATGGAATGGTGAAATTTAGGTTTAGTAAGTCATAATATGCATATATATATATAGGAAAAGCCCTATGAATTGGTTGTATTCCGAGCCACTTTGAGCACAAGACTAGATATGAAGTCAAATAAATATTAGTAATTAAAATGATAAAAATATTAAACTAAGAGATGAACCATCTCATTCGTCAGTTCTATCCATGGCTCTTGTCTCCTCCTAGACTTTGTTCTAACCCTTTCAGATTCTTGTTCAAACATTTAGCAGCAAATATATATGGAGGATGGATGCCCAGGCTCTCGCCTAATCAAATGGAGTCTCTGGGCCTGATAGGAATACTCTCCTAAGTCGAGTTGTGCCACATCGGGACCCAAAAGAAAAAGGTACCAGTTAAAAAAACTTCAAGGAAAAAGATTGGTGGCCAAATAAAAAGGAAAAGAGATGTGGGAGTTTCGGCCATCAGCCATAAAAGACAAGTCCACCGTCCCCACTTACTCTGAAATGATAAAATGGAGTTTTTGTACCTAGACAATTTTGATCACACATGTCAAGAGACCTGAGGGTCACAGGCCAAGCAAGTGAATTGACAAGTCATCGTGCTTCCTTCAATGTGCATGAGTTTTAAAACATTGATATTACACATCTCGACGAGTTCAAAATTTAGTGAACAAGAAGTTGGTAGATTTTAAAATTTATAAAAAAAATCATTTGGATGCCTAAATCAACATATAGAAGATATAAATAAAATATATATTTTATACCTATATGTGCCTAAGATGACAGAGGATCATAGGAGTGCAATAAAGCCGATGAGACTTGATGCTGATTGAAGTTAGTAGGCTCTGTAATAAATTTATAAAATAAATTAGCTTAATAAATGCAACACTTCTTAGAAGTAATATTCAGTATACATTAGATACCTATATAAGCATGTGAGAATACATTAGATACCTATATGAGCATGTGAGACCAAAGGAGTAGAGCTTGATTGGGGTGGCTGACTTGATGAGGCTTGATGATGATTCAAATTAGTGGGCCCTATAATAAAGTTGCAAAATAAATTAGCTCACTAAAGTATCATTTCTTAGAAATGATATTCAATATAAATTAGGTGCCTATATGATCATGCGAGGGCAAAGGAATTGAGCTTGACTCGTGCTGCTGACTCAAGGAGGATTGATGCCGATTCAAGTTAATGGGCTCTATCATGATGTTATAAAATAAATCAACTCACTAAATACCACTTAAAAATTATATTCATTAAAAATTACAAACCTACATAAGCAGGCGAAGTCAAAGAAGTAGAGCTTGATGGGGCCAGCTCACTTGGTGAGGGCGACTGATGATGGTGGGACCTTGCACATGTAGAATTATGTTATTGTTGGAAATATCTACCAAGTGCCGAACCTGCTAGTGCTTCATTTTTATTTTGGCGTGCTCCATCTCCTTGGGGCTTCCCCTCCCACTGGGGCGTGCCCCGAACCGAAGCAAACGACAACAGTCGGGTGGAGGCGGACGACCGGGAGGACTTCCACCGACTAAAAGACATGTCGGTTCCGAAGCAGAGGGAGCTTGTTACCGAACAAGCTCTCTATGACGCCGGCTTGAGCTTGGTCTCCCGACTAGGTATCGCCCGATCTCCCGGTCCTCTTTTCATTCGGCCTTTATTCCGGTTCTTAGATTAACACTTCTGTCGGTATCGCAGGGACACCTCCAAGGATGCGGCCAACCGAAGCCGAGATTCGGCAGTATGCAGCAAGGAAGAGGCCGGCATCGGGGACAGGACCTTCGCGTCCACCGAAGAAGCCCACTCCCGTGTCGGCGACCATCGAAGCGTCGGCGACCGACCAGTTAAAAAAACTTCAAGGAAAAAGATTGGTGGCCAAATAAAAAGGAAAAGAGATGTGGGAGTTTCGGCCATCAGCCATAAAAGACAAGTCCACCATCCCCACTTACTCTGAAATGATAAAATGGAGTTTTTGTACCTAGACAATTTTGATCACACATGTCAAGAGACCTGAGGGTCACAGGCCAAGCAAGTGAATTGACAAGTCATTGTGCTTCCTTCAATGTGCATGAGTTTTAAAACATTGATATTACACGTCTTAGGTCTCAACAAATTCAAAATTTAGTGGACAAAAAATTGATAGATTTTAAAATTTATAAAAAAAATTATTTGGATGCCTAGACCAACATATAGGGAAAATAAACAAAATATGTATTTTATACCTATAGATGCCTAAGATGACAGAGGATCAGAGGAGTGTAATAAGGCCGATGAGACTTGATGCTGATTGAAGTTAGTAGGCTCTGTGATAAATTTATAAAATAAATTAGTTTAATAAATACAATATTTCTTAGAAGTAATATTCAGTATACATTAGATACCTATATGAGCATGTGAGAATACATTAGATACCTATATGAGCATGTGAGACCAAAGGAGTAGAGCTTGATTGGGGTGGCTGACTTGATGAGGCTTGATGATGATTCAAATTAGTGGGCTCTATAATAAAGTTGCAAAATAAATTAGCTCACTAAAATATCATTTCTTAGAAATGATATTCAATATAAATTAGGTGCCTATATGATCATGCGAGGGCAAAGGAATTGAGCTTGACTAGTGACTCAAAGAGGATTGATGCCGATTCAAGTTAATGGGCTCTATCATAATGTTATAAAATAAATCAACTCACTAAATATCACTTAAAAATCATATTCATTAAAAATCACAAACCTGCATAAGCAGGCGAGCCAAAGAAGTAGAGCTTGATGGGGGCAGCTCACTTGGTGAGGGCGACTGATGATAGTGGGACCTTGCACATATAGAATTATGTTATTGTTAGAAATATCTACCAAGTGCCGAACCTGCTACTGCTTCATTTTTATTTTGGTGTGCCATAGTAACTATGTGTACAGTCCTAAATGGAGAAAACAAATCAAAGTTTATCAGCATTGTATTAGAAATTAAACATGTATCGTATATGTAAATTATAGTTGGACAATTAAGAATATAATGTTGTTGTAGTATAAAAGCCTCTTGTATTGTCATATAAAGAAAAATACTCTTGCAATATGAAAATTATTTGCATACATAATTACATCTTATACATATCATCTGATATGACACACATAAAACAAATTATTTTACAAATAGAATTAGAAGTCAAAAAGCAAACGTTCAATCATCGTCTTCAATATTATCATAGTCATCTTCATCTCTGGGCTCTGTTTGTTGGATATCTACTAAGTTCGCTTCAATAGTAGTACCAGCAGCATCCGCTCTATCCCAATTTAATTGCATATCAAATGCGGTTAAGTCATCTTCCATTCTTTCACCATTATATAGGTTACCCTCATCGTAAGCCTCTAAATCATCGGAAAAAATATCATCGCTCATTTCATACAAATCCTGTGGCTTTGTCCTGATAACCACCTGCCAATCTTTGTCCGTAGGGTCCTCTACATAGAAAAATTATTCTGCTTGGGATGCAAGGATAAAAGGTTCATCTGATACATTTTGTCCAGTACTTATTAACCTATTAAAGTTAACAAGAGTAAATTCAAAATCATCTTTGATTCCCCTACCTCGTGATGTCGTATCTACCCAATCACATTTAAATAATACAACCTTAAAGTGCTCA
Source organism: Elaeis guineensis (assembly GCF_000442705.2). Classification (NCBI taxonomy): domain Eukaryota; kingdom Viridiplantae; phylum Streptophyta; class Magnoliopsida; order Arecales; family Arecaceae; genus Elaeis; species Elaeis guineensis. Next base: position 13,422,958 of record NC_026005.2, on the reverse strand, counting down.
TAATAATCGAGTTTGATTATATCCTTTAGGGCACCGTAGTAAGTAACATCTCCTACAATAAGATTATTATCTCTAGCACTCGCAAAGCTTGATGTCTTCGCCGTAACAACAACTCCACTATTTTGATATTTCTTGCTTCTTTCACGATCTTTAGTATGAAATCGAAAGCCATTTATGATAAATCCAAAAAATCTTCTTGCCACTTCATTAGGACCTTAGGACAGCCATATAATTTTATTAGATACTTGAACATCACCTTCCTTAAAGAGCTGGTCAATCTGTTTACATGTGAGAAATTTTATTATAAGGATTAAATTGTAATCACCAATCTTAAAAAGTAAAGATATGCCCATTAGATTTTATCTAACTTGATATAATATAAAACTTACATGATCTGCCAACCATTCATGGAATGTATTATTGTGCAAACGTTCTATGTCTCTTCGTCTTGCATTGGGATTTTGCATCTCAAGTATAGCAATATGCTTCCTATTATGCAAGATTATTTAATATGAGATCGAAGTTGTACTTAATTATACATAAGGACTTCAGCTATTGAGAAATTTATCTTACTCAAGATACATGCTGATTGTAGGATAGTTAAATAGAACATAGCGATGTGCTTGCATCTTTGTTATACGATCATGATCACAAGGCTCAATTTTTCCTATAGCATGACCAGTTTGTGAAAAAATTCCTCCTTGTAGCTCACTAGTAGCATCATCATAGTTCCTTGATAACTTGTTGAACTTCATTTCTATGCCATGCAAGTACTATGAGTAAAATGTAGCACATTCATCTGCTATATATCGTTCTGCAATCGAACCCTCTGGATGACTTCTATTACGCACATAATTTTTTAATTTAAGCAAGTACCTAGACAGAAAAATTGAGAGGTTTTAGAATAATATAGGAAAAAAATTACAATGTCGAGAAACTTTAATAATACTAATGCATACCTCTCGATCGGATACATCCAACGATATTATACCAATTCAGCAAGCCTAACCTCACTCGCTAAATGTATGGGCAAGTGAATCATAATATCAAAGAAAGATAGAGAAAAAATTCTCTCCATATTATGAAGTATAAGTGCAATCCGATCCTTCAATTGCTGAATATCTACCACTCGAACAACTTTGGAACATATTTCTTTGAAAAAAGTACATAACTCTATTATGACAGAGCCGATATTTCTAGGCAATACTTTCCTTATAGCTAATGGAAGTAGTTATTGCATCAAAATATGGTTGTCATGGCTCTTTAGCCCTATCATTTTGCGCTTTCTAATATTAACACGTCGTGATATGTTAGACGCATAACCATCTGGCACTTTTATCTTCTTCAACAATTTAAAAAAAGTATCTTTCTCTTTTGGTGTCAATGAAAAACATGTCAGGGGCAAGTATGCTTTCTTACCCCATTTAATATGCTTCGGATGTAGTGCATGCCTTATATTCAAAAGTTCAGGGTCGAGATGAGATTTCATATTATCTTTTATTTTTTCATCGATATTAAGCAATATATTAAGTACACTGTCACATATATTTTTTTCAATATGTATGATATCAAGATTATGATGTAAGAGAAGGTCCTTCTAATAAGATAATGAAAAAAATATACTTTTTTTCTTCCACCCTTTTGGCTTGTCAGCATTTTTGTCCCTTCTTCTTGTTCTAGATATACCTTCAGGTTTCTTTCCAAATGTGATAACATAATCCTCTAATTACTTTAGAACATCAGCCCCAGTCAATGGAGTAGGTGCAGAATCAAATTCTTTGGTGTTGTCAAATGAATAACTTTCATGACGAAATTTGTGATCAAACTCTAAAAATCTGCGATGGCCCATGTAACAATACTTCTGTCCAAATTTTAAATAATGAGAGTGGGTATCAATATGGCATGAAGGGCAAGCATATTGCCCTTTAGTGCTCCATCCTGATAGCACAGCATAGCCAGAAAAGTCACTAATTGTCCATAACACTGCTACATGCATTTGAAAGTTTTGCTTGCAAGAAGCATCATATGTCTCGACCCCAACTTCCCATAATTCTTTCAACTCTTCTATGAGATATTGTAGATATATATCAATATTATTTTCAGATACAGACGGTCCCTCAATTAGTAAAGATAGCAAAAGATATGGTTGCTTCATGTAAAGCCTTGGAGGCAAGTTATATGGTATTAAAATAACTGACCATGTGCTATGAGGAATGTTCATTGTTCGAAAGGGGCTAAAACCATCACTTGCTAATCTAAGTTTAATATTTCGGAATTCGACGGAGAAAGATGGATGTAAGTAATCAAATATTTTTCAAGCAGAGTCTATTGGGTGCCTCAACCTCCCATCATGTGATCTACTTTCTTGATGCCATGTCATTAATGAAGCTGTCTTTGATGACATGAATAGTCTCTGAAGCCTCGATTTTAAGAGAAAGTGGCGTAGAACTTTTACAGGAATTTGATCTTTATTTTTGGATGATGATGATACATCATCATCTAAAGGCTTGTTAGATGCTCTCCACCTTGAAGCCCCACAAATGGCATATGAGGATGCATTCTCGAATTCTTTCCAGTAAAGCATGCAATTATTGGGACATGCTTGAATGTTGTTATAACCCAATCCAAGGTTTCAATTATCTTTTTCATTTCATAATATGTATGCGGTAATGTCTCGCCATCTGAAAGTGCTTTTTTCAATAACTGAAGTAATAGGGTAAATGATTTGTTACTCAAACCATTCGAACACTTTATATGAAGTAATTGAACTATAAATTCCAACTTACTAAATTTCTTGCAATCTGGATACAATTCTTGGTTGGCCTCTTCAACCAACTTATAAAATTTTTTGACTTCTACATTAGGCTCCTCTATATGCTCATTAGTTAAATTTTCTACCACATTATTTGCATTTAGAATTGAAAATACATATTGTAACATCTCATATATGCCATCAGGTTGATAAAAGAAGGTGTGGCTTCCCTATAGAATATTCAAGTAGTGTATCCCTTAAGAAATCCATTGCATACGAAATGATCATATACATCTTCTCGAGTCTTCCATATGTTGTTACTATAATTTTTGCATGGATATAGTATCTTTTTCTTATGCAATATCTCAAGAGATACATTAGTAAATGCAAAATCTAGGAATTTGTTCAATCCTTCCAAGTATGCATTGCTCGCTCTAAATTAATAGATGACAAAAGAAGGATAAATTAAAGCAAGAAATTAAAATAAAAAATTTGATATTCGATATCAGAATATATATATATATATATATATATATATATATAGGTTGATGGATCCACTATTTGTCCATAATAATGTTGTATATTTGTTTTAAAAAGTTGATCGATAAATAAGCTAACCTACCTGCAAGAACTGTCGAAAAGAAAAATATAGAATTGAAACCATGAGTTTGAGTCAAAAATTTGTGGTTTTAAAAATAAAAAATTATATAGTTTAGATCAAATCTGCATAACTAATGCCATAGTATAAGTATCAAACTTATACCATGACATTTTTTACAAAGAACATAACTTGGTGATAGATAATTATTTTGCCTCGGAAAGCTTTAATTGATCAAGTCATCAGTTTTCTCACCATAGAGAAATACCAAGTCATTGTTTAATTTAGGCAAATAAAAGTATGAGAACCAGCATCTCAGTTACTTATATATGAAGTGCTTCACTATCACAGGAAGCATGAGCGGAAATGGTCAAGAAGGTACCGAAATTTTGTTAGTAACGACAGTCAGGCTGTCCAGTTTTTAGTTCGTTGGTATAGCCATTCAGATGGTACCTAGAAGTTGAAACCATTAAAAGTCACTGATGTGAGAATTAAGAAATGCAGTAGTTATTGTCAAAACAATCTTGACTAGAATTAAGAATACAACCTTAAGTTAAACATAAATGATTCAAAAATTTAACTATGTGGAATCAATAAATCATCAGTCATTTAATATTGTAAATGTAACCCGCAAACCAACACAGAAGCTATGAACTGCATAACTCCATTTTAAGCATGCTTTTTTCAGATCCAACCATGTCAATTAATAAAATACCAAAAACAGAGAAATATCTCGGGAATCAACTATTCTATTACTATTTACTTTCTATTTTTGTTTGTACTACATCTATTACTTATAATGCTTGTAACAGGACTTGTACCAGCCTTTTGTTTTTGCCTCCTGGCACATTTTATTTGTATATTCTGTCCCCTTAATGCCTGGTACATGGTTTTGTAATACTGATTTCTAGCTGCTAAAAAAAAAAAAAAAAAAAAAAGTGTACACCAACTAATTCTAATCACCGGATTTTCTTCTTAATCTGTTTCTTCAACGTGTTCTTAGTTCAAGATTTGTATTTCTATTCTTCATGAATAAAATATATAAATAAAATTAAATATTATTAAAAAAATAAAAAATATATATACGAAGGGATTTGAAAGAATCAAAATCAACTATAATATTTATCAAAAACAAAATCAGCCGTCTCTTTTTTTGACTGATCCTAATGGATCTAATAAAAAAATTATTAAAAAAATATATATTTGAGAGAAAGATGGGGATGGAGATAAACTCACAAAATAGATCAATTGAGATTTGAAGTGATTGGGACAGTAGAAATCGAAGTGGTAGAGGAGACAGATGTGAAGCATTCAACGATCAACAAAAGAAGGAAGAAAGTATCGGCTTCACATCTAAATTTTACCTAGATATAAGTGGGATGGTCAAAAAGAGAACGACTTCATATTGGTATAAAAAACTTAGGCGAGAAATATACATACCATGGCTTCGGTGGAGTACTTTTGCGTGAAATCAAATCCTCCGTGAAATTAAATTTTCTTAGATCGTGCACGCGGGTTTCAATTGATTAACTCTGGCATATATATATATATATATATATATATATATATATATATATATATATATATATATATATTATATGCCGCTGCCGTTGATATGTTTTATGCGAACAGATTGTGCGCGATATGGTTTCCACGACGCTCTTTTTTTTTTCAAGAAAGAATAGTAGTTATATGCCGCTGCGTAGATATGTTTTGTGCAAACAGATCGCGCGCGATATGATTTCCACGGTGCTTTTTTTTTTTTTTTTTCACGGAAGAACAATGGTTATATGCCGCTGCTGTTGATATGTTTTGTGCGAACAAATCTCGCACGATACGATTTTCACGGTGCCTTTTTTTTTTTTCACAAAAGAATAGTGGTTTAGGAGTTCACGATGTTTCCGCGGATAGGCATTGGTTTGTTTTTTCCTTCATGAGAGGGGTGCCATCACGCCCCCCTTTTTTAAGTACACCGACATCATGTTAATTCTCCTTTTGAGCAGTAGTCCTGACATGTGTATTTGAGAGAAGTCTATGGCATTTTATTTTCTTATTAATAATATAAATTTGTTATATGCTAGTATAATAAATAAGTACTCATGCATATCTATATTATATATTATACTCAACTCCATCAAAAAATTATAAAATATTGATGAAAATTTATATTAACGGTATTTTTAATATATGTCGGTAAAAAACTATCGCATTTTTAATTTTTTTGGATCATGCAAAATATGTTTATATTTTTTAAAATTTAAAAAAATAAAAAAATTTAATGTTTCAATTTTTTAAAAATAAAATAAATGAAAGTAATGCCAAACAAATTCTTATTGTTTTATTTTTTGTACTTATAATTTGTATTGAACTATCCGCTGTCATGTAATCAACAAGAAGATGTTATCTATGTTCTTGAAGGCAAGTCCTTCAGACCTCTAATATTGTTTATCTTAATTCCATTGTCATGGAAGAAGCAATCAACCTCCTTATCTCATGATTATGCATTGAGCATCAACAAACTTGCATAAGCTTTTATGACCTCCAAGCCTTCCATCTAGGATCTCTACTTACAGGAAATGCTGACCGAGCACTTACGGTATATTCATGATGATCATATAATAACCAAGCTTGATGACATAAACTATCTTTTATGATAATCACATTTCTAATTCAAACACATGGTTTGGTTGTATATGCTGATGATATTCTTAATTGCTTCCTTCAAGCTATTGATAAACAAGTGTTCACTCTAAATCTCTCCAAATATTGATTAAGATCCTCGAGTTGTCACGCCTCCGACCCAAGATCGCGAGCCGAAGGTCGTGGCAACCACCGCATACTCATAGAAAATTTTTTTCATAAGCATGCAAGGTATGTTATCACGATACCAATATTTCACAACGGAATAATTTGTCAATAATTTAAATCGAAAAGATAATAATCCAAATTTCAACTTTAATATCTCAATAACTTTTACAATGTTCAATAAGTCTTACATTAAATTCAATAAGACTTTCAGTCTAAATAAAAATATGGAAGTTCTACTTCTAATCACTCTTCCGTTCTTATCTTGTATCATCTTAATTCCTCAACATCTGTAAAAATAGTAAAATAGGAGATAATGAGCTAGACAGCCCAATAAGTATTTAAGTAAATAATCATTTATACAAAATAAGCATATAGAGTTCATTAATTTGAAATCAATTTCGATTATGCAACATAGTTCATATCGAATTCATTTCTTTTTCGAAAATTTAAGTTTTTTTTTGAGATTTCAATTTCTTTCATTCTTAAGTTCTTTTTATCAACCATGAGCTATGATCATATTTTTTCTGTGGCAGGGTCATGATACCGCGTATCTTCTTGCGGTGAGCTACGAATCATCTGGCAGCAAAGTTCTTCGGAACCGCTGGTCTCTCTGACGGTTTGTCGCTGGTCTCGCTGGCGACATAAACATCATGACAAATCAATTGCCAACGTATATGCCCACATTGGCGGGGTCCTTTACATAGTCGGGTTGTCAATTCATATTATTCTTATATCAAAATTCTTCATAAATCATGTTTCATATTTTAATTTTGATAAAAAAATATATAATCATGTAGTATCGAAATCAATCAATATAATGCATCATAAAATCAATATGTTCAATCATGCTTCATCATAACATTTCAAATAAGATATTTTCATAACAAAATATCATTAATCCAATTCATGTATCGTTTCACAAATTATGTCAGAAAAATATATTATAATTTATCGATAAATCTAAAAAAAGTAAAACATTACTCACCTCGAACGCATTCCAATAAATCCACATAATTCTATAATTTTTTTTAAAAAAATTTTGTTCGTAGATCATATCACGATATCCCATGATCAAACATCCACAATCCTATACAGGATCAATTTCAATAATTAGAAAGGACCGAAATAATTAAGAAAAATAAAATTGATGGACACACATATGCTATCATCAAAATTGGTCCAATCGTCTGATTTCATCTAGTCAAAATCTAATTAGGACATAAACGATCAAAGTTTGACTATCAGATCAAATCAGATTTGAAGTGATAGGATTGAAAATCTTTCATTGGTTTCACAAATCAAATAGAAAGAGAAAATCAGAGGAGAGAGAATTCATGAGGTACAATCTAAATTAATCAGATGTCATAGTCCAACTCTCGATTGGTGTGATCAAAATAATTTAATCAAGTCATGGTTAAATCGAAAACATGGATGATCAAATTGAGAAATATCCGATTTGATCAAGATGAGTGCTAGCACGATGCCCGATAATCATGGATCAAGATTCTTTATTAGAATCAGATCAGAAATATTAAAAGAAATTCTTTCATTGACTAATCTTTTTAGAGAGAGAAATCAATTAAGAGAGAGAAATCAATTAAGAGAGAGAAATAATTTAGAGAGAAAATTTTAAAGAGAGAAAATTCTAGAGAGAAATTTATCTTGGACTCTTCAGATGATATGATTTAATAAATCTGATCGATCAGATCAAATCATGCTGAAATTATCATGTGGATAATTCAATAAAATCATAAAAAATAAAATCTAAAAATACTTGATCTGATAAAAGTGGGTGCCGGTATACCGTTCGGCGATCACAGATCAAAATCTGTCACTAGGATCATTTAAATTCATTATCATTCTTCTCAAAATTTTAGAAAATCTTAGGAGAGAAATAATCTAGAGAGAGAAAGTAGAGAGAGACTAGAGAGAGAAAGAGAAATTAGAGAGAAAAAAAGAAAGAGAGAGAGGAGAAAGAGTCTATTTATTATTTTTCTATTTTTGTTCTTCTTTCTTTTTTTTTCTTTCTTCCTTTCTTTTTCTTTTTCTTTTCTTCCTTCTTCTTCTTCTTTTTTTTTTTCTTTTTCTTTTTCTTTTTCTTTTCTTTTCCTCCTTCCCACAGCTTGCCTTGAGCTGAAACAGAGAATCTCAAATCTCTTCATTGGTTGGCCGACCGACAGCGCAGTCGGTATGGAGGCGGCCATCGGTAGGAGGGCAGCGACCCACCGTCCAAGAAAATACAAATCCAGTGGCTGACGGCGACCACCAGCGCCCAAACCCAAACGAAACCGAAATCCCTTTCTCAAAGACATCCGATGACTCCAGTCGCCGGCAAGCGTGCACACCGACATGGGAAGAAAGGAGGAGAAGAGAGGAAGGAGAGGAGGCTCACCTTCGATGCCGGTGAGGCTTTCCGACGAGAAAATTGGATGGGCACAGAGTCGATCTTCTGTGAGCAATTTTTGACGATCCTCACCATTTGGCTCGATTTTCTTCATGGGAGAAAGGGAGAAGGGGTCTCCCCCTTAAAATAAAGCCGGAGGGGAGGAGTCAAACTCCTCCCTAGCGAGGTTTCCTACTCCGATTAGGAGCTAGTCGGGAGAAGAAGACTCCCTGTGGAGTCTTCCTCAGTTTTTTTTTGTTGGGCTTTTATGGGCTGGATAATTGGGTCGGGTCATAACATTCTTCCCCTCTAAAAGAAATTTTGTTCTCGAAATTTTTTTTGCTTAAGTCTTCATAATTTCTTACTTAAGATTTATGATAAAAATCTCACCCATAAATATTTTAATATTCTAATTCTTGATACAAATATATTCTTGAATCATTTCATAAGGAAAAGTCAATATATCAAGTGTTGATATGAAATAGAATCATTCATTTTCTTATTATCAAAATCAACATCTCTAAGATTTTTAATTTTTAAGATTTCAAAATCATGCTCTCATTCCCTATAAAATAATATTCAATACCTCAAGACTAGATCAAAATCAAATCTATCTCTTGTAAATAGAAAAAAATCAATATCTTAATTCTGAATAAGAATTTCACTCATCATCATCATTTATTTATTTATTTTTCAAAATACTAACCACTCTTAATTAATCAATCCATCATAAGATAGGAAAATATACTTATGTGAATCATACAATGACATTCCCATCTATCAAAATTCAAAAATATTTTCTCTTATTCATGCTTTCAAAGATTGAAGATTTATCATTTCAATCTTATTCTCGAACTTTTGATATTTTAATTTTCGATGTAACTTCATCATTAAGTCATTTTATAAAGATCAATATCACCAATGTTGATTTGAATCAATATTACTATTTCTGATCATCGAAATTAATCTCTCAATTCTAGATAAGGATATCAAATTTTTCACCAAAAATTCTTAACTGCTCATGATTTAATCAATTCATCACGAGATCATAAATAAATTTTACCACATTCTCCATAGATAAATTTTTGAGTATAAAAATTTAAGATCAAAATCATTATTCGATAACTAATTTTAAATTCTTTCTAATAAATAAAAAATTATTCAATTCTAAAAAAATTATCTCTAAATATTTTAAATCAAAATCAAAAATCAAGGGTTCACTCATCCTAGAATTGGGATGTTAAATATTTTTGTAGCATAGTAGATGGAAGCATTATATTTTGAAAATCACATTAAGGATATCCAAAATAATCTAAAATTTTAAAATATTATTCTTTCTAATATTAATATTTTTTTTGTATCAAATTATATCATCTATTATAATTTTTTAACTTAAGGAGTCAACATTCATGACTTACTCAAAATAATCCAGATCACCATGCTTCCACTGTGCATTCTGTTCTAACAATCAAAATTTCTTAGGTTCACCAAAAAATTTTGATCAAATTATTTTTTTATCTTATCAATGAAAAATATCTAAATTCTTAAATTTCAATTGAAGCTAAAGATTTACTTCCTATTCTCATTCCTACTTTTACTGGTATACAATAATCTTGATGAATCTTTGAGTCCAATATCACATTCAAAACCATCATATAGGTCTACTATAATCAATATGAATCAAATCTTAATTCTCATATCAATTCAATTCGATAATTCTAAATCAAAATCCTTATAAGTCAAATCAACGAAAAAATCCTTCGATGCTCCATTGAGTTAGGACATAATCAGAACATATATGAATTTCAAATCATTATCTTTCTCAAGTTTCTATCATCAGGATTTTCAATATCTATCAAGTATTCTTTTATAACAATCATACAAGCCTCAAAAAATTAATTCTCTACTTAATAGATTCAATCAGAGACTTCATTAACAAAAATAAAAGAACTCCATATCAATTTCTAAATTCAAAATTTCTAAATTATAAATTCACATAGGTCCCATAATCTCAAATAAATATAAATCAGATTTTTTATCTTAATCTAAAGATATCAATTTTTTATTAACAACCTCAACAACAATATCAGAAAATTTTTGATCAACTTAAATATAAAATTTTTAAATTAAAATTTTATACACATCATGTAGTCTCCAAAAGACACAAATAAGATCTATTATTTAAATCTAAAGATGATAATTAAAGATTCCAGCATAATAAATATCTTACAATCTCATAATCGATTTCATCAATAAGAAATAGACTTCTTTGCAATATCCTCAAATATACATTCATCCTAATATGTCATTTCATATATGATCCACATATCAAGTTCAATTTCGATAAATATTCCAATCAAGCATCATAAAAGATTTTTTAGTCCGTTTTGGAACAACATTTATCATCAAATCTTTATCTTGCCAATAATAGTCAACTTCTCAACTAGAAGTAATATCATAGTATTATTCTCACATCAAATTTGAGCTTATGATTCACTTGAATAACCAATGATTAAATTAATAACCACAATGCATAATAAAATTTCATGTCAATCCTTTTGTAATTATTTTTTGATCAAAATTTAACTAATCATATCATGATCTATAGATCATCCATCATATTTCAAATTCTATATGTCATAATCTCTTATGATCCTTTTATACATAATCTCAATGTTTAACAAAAATTATAAAAAATTTTTCCACTACAATCATCAAAGATCTACACCATAATGTTCCTAGTGTCTATCCACTGACACTCATTTTATACACATCTTAGTTCATCCACTAATGCTCTAATACCATTTTAATTATCACGTCATCAACCCAAGATCGCAAGCCGAAGGTCGCGGCAACCGCCGCATACTCATAGGAAACTCTTCCATAAGCATGCAAGGTATTTTATCACGATACCAATACTTCACAGCAAAATAATTAGTCAATAATTTAAATCAAAAAGATAATAATTCAAATTTTAACTTTAATATCTCAATAACTTTTACAATGTTCAATAAGCCTTACATTAAATTCAATAAGACTTTCAGTCTAAATAAAAGTATGAAAGTTCTGCTTCTAATCATTATTCCGTTCCTATCTTGTATCATCTTAATTCTTCAACATCTGTAAAAATAGTAAAATAGGAGGTAATGAGCTAGACAGCCCAGTAAGCAATGATCACTTTCAACATATTTCATCAGATATTTAAGTAAATAATTATTTATAAAAAATAAGCATATAGAGTTTATCAATTCAAAATCAATTTCGATTATGCAACATAGTTCATGCCAAATTCATTTCTTTTTCAAAAATTCAAATTTTTTTCGAGATTTTAATTTTTTTCATTCTTAAGTTTTTTTCATCAATCATGAGCTATGACCATATTTTTTCTGTGGCATGGTCATTGTTGCTCCTAGATTGATTTTGATGATTACAAAGCAGATTGAAGGGATACAAACAATTGAAAAAGTCCTTATGCTCTTCAAGGGCAAAATCGTAATTTCACTAAAATCCTGATTTGATAGTACCATTGGTAGAACAAATGATTTGAAATCTATTGGTGAAAATTTCATTGTGTTTGGACTTATATTTTGAAGTTATGAAGGTTTGAAGTGCATGAGTCGACTCATGAGTCAACTCATGGCACTATGAGCTGAATGGCACGAAAAAATTCCCATGGCACGCTGGATTTTTGGCTTGGCACGACCTGTGAGTCGACTCATGAGTCGACCCACAAGGCATGAGTCGACTCATGAGTCGACCTCTGCTGATTTGAGCCGAAAAATCCAGAAATCAGATCTTCTGGTCTGTTGCAACAGAAGTCGACTCATGAGTCGACTCCTGAAGCATGAGTCGACTCATGAGTCGACCCCTGCGACGGGAAATGTCAGCAACGGCTATTTTTTTGCCCATTTTAATTGCCATTTATGCTTCCTAAAAATTCTCTAACGGCTCTTTATCTGCCTAAATTGTTTTCTCTTGCTTCTAATGCTACAAAATGCTTTAAATGATGAAAGAAATTGCAGATTAAATAGCGGATCAAACGTGAAATCAAATAAGAAGAGAAAAGAGAGGAAAAAGAGAAGAACAGAAGAGAGGATCCGAAATTTGCAAGAAAAAGCCTGAGATCAACGAAATATCCATAGAGAAAAAGAGAGAGGATCCACAATATACCAGAGAGATTGTGAAAGAGAAAAGGAAGATCTTTCAAGGAGAGAATTCTTCACGCCTATCGTTTCAACCTTGATCTAGAGATCGTTCAAAGCTTTCAAGAGATCTTCAATCAACAATCAACCTCTTCTCAAGCGTTCAACCGTTCATTCATCTTGAGAAAATCTGAAAAAGGGGTTCTTCATTTGAGTAAAGTTTTTATTGTTATATTTGCTCATTTAAGGAGCTGTTTTTGTATTCATCTGTGCTCTAAATATTCTTACTCTTTGTGAGTTTTTGCTCTTGTTTTTGGAGGATTTCCAAAACAAGGAAAGGTTGATCCGAACCTGAAATCGGAGTGTTTTGGGTTGGCTTGTACCCGGGAAACAAGTGTTCTAGCTTGGGATAGCTAGGGTCGGAGTTTCCGACGTCTTGTATTCTAGCTTGGGATAGCTAGTGTCGGAGTTTCCGACGTTTTGTATTCGGGTTGAATACAAAGGATAGTGGATTAAAATTCCCAAGTGGGATCTTGGGGAGTGGACGTAGGTGCAAGGTTAGCACCGAACCACTATAAATCCTTGTGTTTGTGGTGTGCTTTATCGCTTTATCTTATTTCTTTATTATATCCTTGCAATACTGCTTTAGTTAATTAATATTGATTTAAAGCCATTGTTTTGTTCTTCATAAGTTATCTGTTGGGCTTAAAATTTTTAGAAACCCAATTCACCCCCCCTCTTGGGTTGCATAGCTGGGCAACAAGTGGTATCAGAGCCAGTGCTCTAGCCCTTCTTTGATCTAACAATCAAAGAGCCAAAGATCTATGGCAACCCATGTTGGAACTTCTCTAGCTGAGGGGCAATCAACAAACCGACCTCCACTTTTCAATGGGTCTAATTACACCTATTGGAAAGCTCGGATGAAGATTTTCATACAAGCACTCGACTATGATATGTGGAGTATCATAGTGAATGGTCCTCACACACCCACCAAGATTATAGATGGTGAGGAGTCAACCAAACCCGAGAAAGAATGGGATGAGGTTGACAAGAAATTGGCACAATTAAATGCCAAAGCTATGAATGTTCTTTATTGTGCACTAGATGCTAGTGAATTTAATCGCATTTCTACTTGTGCATCTGCTAAAGAAATATGGAATAGGTTAGAAGTCACCCATGAGGGAACAAATCAAGTAAAAGAGTCTAAAATAAACATGCTTATACATAAATATGAATTGTTCAAAATAGAGCATGATGAGTCCATAACTGCTATGTTTACTCATTTTACTGATATAATCAATGGTTTAAAGAGTCTTGGCAAATCTTATACTAACAGTGAACTTGTAAGGAAGATTCTCAGGTCACTGCCAAGAACTTGGGAAGCCAAGGTGACTGCCATCCAAGAAGCAAAGGACTTGAACACTCTACCTCTAGAAGAGCTTCTTGGATCCTTGATGACTCATGAACTTAGCATGATGCAACATCAAGAGGATGAAATCAAAAAGAAAAGAACCATTGCCCTCAAATCCACAACTTCACCTGATTATGAAACAGATGACTCTGAAGATGAAGATCAGGATGAGGAGATGGCTCTCATCACCCGAAAATTCAAGAAGTTTCTAAGAAAAAGGAAACAGGGGATGAGAAAGAAATTTACAAAAGGGGATCAAAGCATAGAAAAGGAGAAAGATCAAACCCCTATATGCTACGAGTACAAGAAGCCAGGATATTTCAGATCCGAATGTCCTCAATTGAAGAAAGGTCCAAAGAAATTCAAAAAGAAGGCAATGATGGCGACCTGGAGTGCGAGTGATGACTCAAGCTCCGACGAGGAAACCTCAACCGAACAAGCCAATCTGTGCCTGATGGCACATGAAAATGAGGTAACTTCTGAATCCACTAGTGAATTTACTTTTGAAGAATTGCATGAAGCTTTCTATGATTCAATTGATGAATTAAAGAAACTAGGGAAGAAAAACAAAGAGCTGAAATTGGAAAATCAGTCCTTAGTGAAACAAGCTGAAATTCTTTCAATTGAAAAATTCACATTGATTCAAGAAAATCAAAACTTTAAGGATAAAATTAACAGGCTGAAATCTATAGTAGATAAGTTCACCTTAAGTTCAAACAAGCTAAATATGATCCTTGATAATCAGAAAGCTATATATGATAAGGCTGGACTTGGTTATAAACCCCTGAAGAAACAAAAATTTTTGAAGGATATTTATGCAAATTTTCAAGCAAAAAGCCTACAAATATTACTTGTTTTAAATGTGGAAGAATAGGACATAAATCATACACATGTCTTATTAACAAATATGCAAACACAAAGAAAATATGGGTTCCAAAAGGAACCATTCTGACTAACCTGAAAGGACCCAAGAAAGCTTGGGTACCTAAGACAGAAACTTGATCTGTGCTTGCAGGTGTGTCTAGCATCCCAAGAAGGAAACAGGAAATGGTATCTTGACAGCGGATGCTCGAGACACATGACTGGTGATGAATCACAATTCATCACGCTTGATGCTAAGGATGGAGGGATGGTCACCTTTGGAGATAATGGCAAAGGAAAGATCATCGGGATAGGTAACATTGGTATCACTCCCTCCAAATACATTGAGAATGTTTTACTAGTTAAAGGTTTAAAGCATAACTTACTTAGCATCAGTCAATTTTGTGATAAAGAAAACAAAGTCATTTTTGAATCTTCATAATCAAATCCTTTTAAATCTAAAAATTAGCATGTTCTAAAATTAGAATGATTAAAAATTTACATCAAACTGATATAAGGTTGTCCTGATATAGGGTTTACCCCCTATACTGTAAAGGTTGTCCTAGTTTGATGTGAATCGATTTTTGAAAAGATATTTTTAAAATATTTTAATTATTTTTTAGATATATATTTGATATGTGTAAATTTAGTTTTAGATCTGAAATTTGATGTATATGTGATGCATTTTTATTTAGATCTGAAACTACATATATTTGATATATGAATCATCTGTTTGCATTGTGACTAGTCCTATCAACGATGGCATTAAATTTATAGGACATAGGCATGGCAATATTTATATGGAAGACTTGAATGATTTAACTAAATTAGATAATTTTTAAAGAAAACCCCCTATGAACTTTGGAAAGAAAGAAAATCAAATATTGCATATTTTCATGTTTTTGGTTACCTATGTTTTGTATTAAATAATGGCAAAGAAAAACTTGGTAAATATGATGCAAAATCAGATGAAGCAATCCTTCTAGGTTACTCCTCCACTAGTAAAGCATTTAGAGTGTTCAACAAAAGAACCTTAGTAGTTGAGGAGTCCATACATGTTGTCTTTGATGAATCTAACGATCTTCCTTCAAGGAAGAATAAGGGTGTTGATGATGCAGATCCACTAATAGAAGGTATGAAGGAGATCACTCTAAAAGATTCAGCAACTCCAGAAAACAAGGATCAAGAAGATGAACAAAATGAGAAAGGTGAAGAAATTCAAGAACAACCTCAAAGTACAAATGACTTACCCAAGGAATGGAGGTATGTTCACAACCACCCTAAGGAATTAATTATCGGTGATCCTATGCATGGGGTAAAAACACGTTCTTCACTTAGAGATGTACTTAATCATTGTGCTTTTGTATCTCAACTTGAACCTAAAACTTTTGAAGAAGCAGAAAATGATCATAACTGGATTAATGCTATGCAAGAAGAACTCAGTCAATTTGAAAGAAATAATGTTTGGACCTTAGTGAAAAGACCTAAAGATTATTCAATAATTGGCATAAAATGGGTCTTTAGAAACAAATTAGATGAGCATGGAAATGTAATTAGAAATAAAGCAAGACTGGTTGCTAAGGGATATAATCAAGAAGAAGGAATTGATTTTGATGAAACCTTTGCACCTGTTGCTAGATTAGAAGCCATTAGACTTCTACTTGCTTATGCTTGCTTTATGAAATTCAAACTATTTCAAATGGATGTTAAAAGTGCATTTTTAAATGGATATATTTCTGAAGAAGTATATGTAGAACAACCCCCTGGATTTGAAAATCATGCTTTTCCCAATCATGTCTTTAGATTAAATAAAGCTTTATATGGTCTAAAACAAGCACCTAGAGCATGGTATGAAAGGCTAAGCAAATTTCTACTAAATAATGGTTTCTCAAGAGGCAATGTGGATACAACTCTATTTATTAAAAGAAACCAAAATGATATGCTAATTATACAAATTTATGTTGATGACATAATTTTTGGGTCTACTAATGAATCCCTTTGTCAAGACTTTGCTAAGCTTATGCAGGGAGAGTTCGAGATGAGCATGATGGGAGAACTCACCTTCTTCCTCGGACTCCAAATCAAACAATCAAAAGAGGGAATCTCCATCACCCAAAGCAAGTACACCAAGGAACTACTCAAAAGATTTGGAATGGAGAACTGCAAACCAATTGGCACACCAATGAGTCCCTCATGTAAGCTTGACAAGGATGATGAAGGTAAAAGCGTAGACTTAAAATACTATAGAGGTATGATTGGCTCATTATTATATTTAACTGCAAGTAGGCCTGATATCATGTTTAGTGTTTGCTTATGTGCAAGATATCAATCTAATCCTAAGGAATCTCATTTGAATGCTGTTAAAAGAATCCTTAGATACTTAAATGGTACACAAACTATAGGGTTATGGTACTCTAAGGACTCACAAATTAATTTGTTAGGATATTCTGATGCTGATTTTGCTGGATGTAAATTAGATAGAAAAAGCACAAGTGGAACTTGCCAATTTCTTGGAGTTAACCTAATCTCATGGTTTAGCAAGAAACAAAATTCGGTGGCACTGTCTACGGCTGAGGCCGAATACATTGCAGCCGGAAGTTGTTGTGCTCAAATCCTGTGGATTAAGCAACAACTCGAAGATTTTGGAATCAAACTTAATGAAACACCAATAAAATGTGATAATACAAGTGCTATAAATCTATCTAAAAATCCAATACAACACTCAAGATCTAAACATATTGAGATAAGACATCATTTCATAAGAGAACATGTTCAAAACAAAAATATAATTCTTGAATATGTTTGCACTGAAAATCAATTAGCTGATATCTTTACAAAGGCCCTTAGTGAGGAAAGATTCTGTGAAATTAGGAGAAATCTAGGAATTCTAGATCCATTTGCCTAAACTTCTCTTAATTATTATCAAATATTCTTAGAGCTCAATTTTCAACAATTATCCTGGTTCCAAAAGCTCAGTTTTATCACTCTAAAAACTTATCATTGAGCAAAATTCTTTCTCCCAAAATTTTGAATTTTTTTGGAATTTATTTGCATTTTTCCTGATTTTCTGAACTTCATGAGTCGACCCCCATGAGTCGACTCAATGGCAAACTTGTAAATCCCACCAACTTCCATCGGGTTCATTGTTTTTAAAACGGGAAACCTTGTTTTTGAGACGACTCATCTTCTCGTCGTCTTCCTTCCGAAAGCCGTCCTCTCCAACTCTTTTTGCTCCAAATCCAAGGATCAATTCTGAGGCAATTCTCCCTCCTCCTCTCCACCAAAAATTGCCTCCTTGAAAAGGATTTTTCTGTGCTTTCTCGCAGTGTTAGGCGCGGGTGGAACGTGCCCTAGAACTTCACCGTTCATTCAAAATCCACTTCTTTTCTCCACCAAAATTCTTCTTTACTCTTTTGTGATCCCTCCTCCACTGAATTCAAGTCTTCTTGTCTGCTACCTTATTGGATATGGCTCCAAAGATGAAACTTCCCCAAAGAAGGAAATCAATCCGAGAGCCTGAGGAAATTATCCGAAAGAAAAGGCATGCTCAGTCTTCCACTGTTCCCAATCCAGTTTCAGTACCTGCTCAAGGTCCCTCTCAACCCTCCATAAGCCCCAGTGTAAATCTTCTTTCTGATAGAAAAGTAGAAACCGGGAAAAATATAGATTTTCGGTTCTTTGAGAAAGAAGGCTTTACTTTTGCTACCAAGATCAAAAATCAAGGATGGGAACTTTATTGCTCTCTTAAGGAAGTCACCTATGTTGATCTAGTCAGAGAGTTCTACCAGAACCTAAATTATGGAAACGGGTCTGTGACATCAACTGTAAAGGAGATTGACATCTGTTTGGATTCTAGGATATTGGGAGAGATACTTCAGTTGCCTAGTGAAGGGTACTTATATATGGAACTCCCAATTAAAGAAGAAGGGATC